>NC_091957.1:13882944-14182944 GCF_031021105.1 Erythrolamprus reginae
AACAGAGCTTAACACATTATTTGCATCAGTCTTCATGTAAAAAGAAACTATAACCCAGCCTACCAGAAATATAACTGTAAAAAACAGACTGGAAACAAAAGTTAAGATAAGCAAAATAATAATAATAATAATAATAATAATAATAATAATAATAATATAATAATAATAATAATAATAATAATAATAAAATAATAATAATAATCCACTGGAACTTGTGCCGAAACTACCATTTACCAGTGGCAAAGAACTGGTGGGATCATAAGCCCGAAAAAGTGGTTGAAAATGAACAAGAAAAAACTACTGTGGGACTTCCGACTGACTGAATTCTTGAAAGCATAACACACCAGACATTGTGATCGTGGAGAAAAAGAAAGTATAGGATCATCGACATCGCAATCCCAGGAGACAGCAGAATTGAGGAGAAGCAGCTAGAGAATTAGTGAAATACGAAGATCTAAAAATCGAGCTGCAACGACTCTGGCATAAGCCCCGTGAAAGTTGGTCCCAGTGGTACTTGGCACCTGGGCCCAGTGCCAAAGGATCTCAGTGGGACATTTGAAAACCATCGGAATTGACAAAATCTCATCTCTCAATTGCAAAAGGCCACTTTACTGGGATCAGCAAACATAATTTGCCGCTACATCACGCAGTCCTAGGTGCTTGGGAAGCGCACCGACTGGTGATGAAATAGTGATCTCGTTGTGCTGTGTTGTACTGACATAATAATAATAATAATAATAATAATAATAATAATAATAATAATAATAATAATAATAATAACAACAATAACATAGAAACATAGAAACATAGAAGTCTGACGGCAGAAAAAGACCTCATGGTCCATCTAGTCTGCCCTTATACTATTTTCTGTATTTTATCTTAGGATGGATATATGTTTATCCCAGGCATGTTTAAATTCAGTTACTGTGGATTTATCTACCACATCTGCTGGAAGTTTTGTTCCAAGGATCTACTACTCTTTCAGTAAAATAATATTTTCTCATGTTGCTTTTGATCTTTCCCCAACTAACTTCAGATTGTGTCCCCTTCTTCTTGTGTTCACTTTCCTATTAAAAACACTTCCCTCCTGGACCTTATTTAACCCTTTAATATATTTAAATGTTTCGATCATGTCCCCCCTTTTCCTTCTGTCCTCCAGACTATACAGATTGAGTTCATTAAGTCTTTCCTGATACGTTTTATGCTTAAGACCTTCCACCATTCTTGTAGCCCGTCTTTGGACCCGTTCATTTTGTCAATATCTTTTTGTAGGTGAGGTCTCCAGAACTGAACACAGTATTCCAAATGTGGTCTCACCATCATTCTATATAGTGGGATCATAATTCTCCCTCTTCCTGCTTGTTATACCTCTAGCTATGCAGCCAAGCATCCTACTTGCTTTCCCTACCGCCTGACTGCACTGTTCACCATTTTGAGACTGTCAGAAATCACTACCCCTAAATCCTTTTCTTTTGAAGTATTTGCCAACACAGAACTGCCAATACAATACTCAGATTGAGGATTCCTTTTCCCCAAGTGCATTATTTTACATTTGGAAACATTAAACTGCAGTTTCCATTGCTTAGACCATTTATCTAGTAAAGCTAAATCATTTACCATATTACAGACGCCTCCAGGAATATCAACCCTATTGCACACTTTAGAGTCATCGCGGCAAATAGGCAAACCTTCCCTATTATTTACTCTTGAAGGTATTTTGGCCATTGTAAAATTAAGGATGACCATTTCAAGTTCTTTAGGACTAACAATCAGCAGTATTACCTTCTTTTCCAGATAATTCACTATTTTAGTGAGCTGCAAACATGTAAGAAAGAGTAGGCATATTGTACAATCTCCATTTTAACTACATTTTTATACTTTTTATTTAATTTTCTACAATGTAAAAAAAACACATTTTTTTTCTGCAATTGAGAAATAACAACAACAACAATAACAATAATAATAATTAGATCACCTGTCTGATGAATACAAATCACCAGGACTGGAAGGATTACATCCAGGAGTTCTAAAGCAACTGGCAGATGTCATCTCAGAACCACTGCACCACATCTTTCAAAAATACTGAAACACTGGGGAACTACCAGAGGACTGGAAAAGAGCTGATGTGGTTCCCATCTTCAAAAAATGAAAAAACAACAACCTCAGACCCCAAGAAACTACAGGACCAACCAACCTAACATCAATACCCGGGAAGATACTAGAAAAGATAATAAAAAAACAGATTTGCCAACACCTGAGAAACAAGTAAACTAGCAGCCAGCATGGATTTGTTAAAAACAGATCATGCCAAAACAATCTAATTTCATTCTTTAATAAAGTGACTAAAATAGTAGATGAGCGAAATATTGTGGACACAATATAACTTAGACTTCAGCAAGGCATTCAACAAAGTAGACCCACAACCTACTTCTTCTTAAGCTAGAAAAAAGTGAAAAAAGTGGAATAGACAGATTCACCACCAGGATGGCGTCACAACTGGCTGACAAACTGTAACTCAATAAGTAGTTCTTAATGGTTCTAAGTCCACATGGAGCGAAGTAAGCAGTGGGATACCACAAGGTTCCATCTTAGGCTCAGTACTCTTCAACATCTTCATAAATGACTTAGATGAGGGGGGTAGAAGGGAAATTTACCAAATTTGCAGATGATATTAAGCTGGCAGGAATAGCTAATACCCTGGAGGATAGACTCAAAATCCAGATGGATCTTAACAGATTTGAACACTGGGACCTGTCTAACAAAATGAAATCCGGGTGTAGAGAAAAGTAAAGCCCTACACTTATGTAAGAAAAACCAAAAGCATAGAAATAAACTGGGTGAAACCAGGCTTAATAGCAGTGACTGACAGAGAGAGATCTTGGAGTCCTAGTGGACCAGCAGCTAAATAATAATAATAATAATTAATAATTTATTGGATTTGTATGCCGCCCCCTCTCCGTAGACTCGGGGTGGCTAACAACAATAATAAACACAACATGTACAATCCAATAATAAAAAACAACTAAAAAACCCCTATTATAAAACCAAACATACACACAAACATACCATGCATAACTTGTAATGGCCTAGGAGGGAAGACGCTATCTCAACTCCCCCATGCCTGGCGGTATAAATGAGTCTTGAGTAGTTTACGAAAGACAGGGAGGGTGGGGGGCAGTTCTAATCTCTGGGGTGAGTTGGTTCCAGAGGGCCAGGGCCACCACAGAGAAGGCTCTTCCCCTGGGGGCCCGCCAAACGACATTGTTTAGTCGACGGGACCCGGAGAAGGCCAACTCTGTGGGACCTTATCGGGTCGCTGAGATTCGTGGCGGTAGCAGGCGGTTCCGGAGGTAATCTGGCCCATTGCCATGTAGGGCTTTAAAGGTCATGACTAACACTTTGAATTGTGACCAAAAACTGATCGGCAGCCAATGCAAGCCATGGAGTGTTGAAGAAACGTGGCGTGAATCTTGGAAGCCCCCATGATAGCTCTCGCGGCTGCGTTCTGCACGATCTGAAGTTTCCGAACACTTTTTAGAGGTAGTCCCATGTAGAGAGTGTTGCAGTAATCAAACCTTGAGGTGATGAGGTGCATGAGTGACTGTGAGCAATGACTCCCTGTCCAAATAGGGCCGCAAACTGGTGCACCAGGCGAACCTGAGCAAACGCCCTCCTCGCCACAGCCGAAAGATGATACTCCAATGTCAGCTGTGGATTGAGGAGGACGCCCAAGTTGCGGACCCTCTCTGAGGGCCTTTCCCCCTCACCAGGGTAATGGACGGACAGATGGAATTGTCCTTGGGAGGCAAGACCCACAACCACTCCGTCTTGTCTGGGTTGAGTTTGAGTTTGTTGACACCCATCCAGGCCCCAACAGCCTCCAGGCACCGGCGCATCACTTCCAATATGAGAAGTATATAGAGCGGCAGCCAAAAAAGCCAATACTATCCTAAATTGCATTAGCAGAGGGATACAATCAAGGTCAAGTGAGGTACTAATACCTCTCTATAAAGCTTTAGTTAGACCACACCTAGAATACTTCCATCTAGTTTTGGTCACCACACTATAAAAAAGATGTTGAGACTCTAGAAAAAGTGCAAACAGGATGATTAGGGGACTGGAAACTAAAACATATAAAGAACAGTTGCAGGAACTGGGCATGGCTAGTCTAGAAAAGAGAAGGACCAGGGAAGACAGGATAGCAGTCTTCCAATACTTGAGGGCGTGCCACAGAGAAAAGGGGGTCAAACTATTCTCCAAAGCACCTGAAGGCCAGACAAAGAGAAATTCAACCTGGAAATAAGGAGAAATTTCCTGATGGTGTCTGCAATTTGTCCCCTTGAATTTTCGGGAGGCTCCTACCAGAGAGCCCAGCAGAACACTACTTTTAGTTCAAAAGTTGCTTTAGCTCATGGGTGTCAAACACAAGCCCCATGGGCCACATCTGGCCCACAATGGGGTCGGGGTCCTGTCTGCAGGGCCCTCCTGGAAATGTCAGGAGTCGGCCCACATTCCTCCGGTCTGGTCCACCCAATGCAAAGGGGAAACGTGTTGGTTATGACCTATAAAGCCCTTCATGGCACCGGACCAGAATATCTCCGAGATTCAGATCTTGAAGAATGCAGCTGCGAGAGCAATCATGGGCTCCCCAAGGTATGCCCATGTTACACCAACACTCCACAGTCTGCATTGGTTGCCGATCAATTTCCGGTCACAATTCAAAGTGTTGGTCTTGACCTATAAAGCCCTTCATGGCATCGGACCAGAATATCTCTGGGACCGCCTTCTGCCGCACGAATCCCAGCGACCGATTAGGTCCCACAGAGTGGGCCTTCTCTGGGTACCGTCAACTAAACAATGTCGGTTGGCGGGCCCCCAGGGGAAGAGCCTTCTCTGTGGCGGCCCCGACTCTCTGGAACCAGCTCCCCCCAGAGATTAGAACTGCCCTTACCCTCCTTGCCTTTTGTAAACTCCTCAAAACCCACCTTTGTCGTCAGGCATGGGGGAATTGAGATATCTCCCCCAGGCCAATATAATTTATGTATGGTATGTTTGTAGGTATGTCTGCTTAAAAATGGGGTTTTCTTAACTACTTTAAATTTTTAAATTGTAAATTATTAGATTTGTTATGAATTGTTTTATTATGTTTTGAGCCGCCACGAGTCTACGGAAAGGAGTGGCAAAGAAATCTAATAAATAAATAAATAAATAAATAAATAAATGCCCGCAATTTGAGGAGTGCACGAAGCTGGCCAAGCCCACCCACTCGGTCACGCCTACTCAGCCCCCCCAAGGTCAACCACAGCCCTGATGTGGCCCTCAATGAAACTGAGTCCGATACGCCTGCTTAGATAGACATCAGAACAACTCTTCTGTGAAATGCTGCTTTGAGTTTGTCCCCCCAAGATGTGTTGGCAAGAGTCTGCCCCAACTGTCCCTGCTTCACTCTCTTTTTTGCAGCCGAAGAGCACCAGAACATTAGCACTTACCGAGGCTTTGATCCTCTGAGATTATAGTTTTCGCTTCTCCGAAGCAAGGCGATGCTACAAACCCTCTCATTTGAACGTGGCTTTTAGAATTCCTCCTTGCCCCCACCGGGCCTGGAAATTATAATGCAACGGAGAAGGCACCACGACCCCTCTTCCATCTCCTCCTGGGGCAGCGCTGGTGGGGCACAGGCAGCATCCCAAGAAAGGCCAACAAAATGAGGGTTTTTTTGAGGGCAACTTGAGTCACTGAACAAACCATCCAATTTCATCCAGTGGTCCCCAAGGTGACTAATTGCTGTCTGTTTGGTGTTTCCAACAAGCTACCGTCAAAAAATAGACGAACCAAGACTTCTTTTCCCTCCTCCCCCCCCACTTCCCTGCTATTTACTTTCCCCTGATTGAACTTTCCACATCTCTGGCTGCCTGGGAAACTTCTGGAGAAGACAGCAAGGAGCTTCTTCTGGAATGTAAATAAGTAAGTAATAACTTACTCAAAAGTAATAAAGTAAGTAAGTAAATACCTTCCAAGACGGAAACTCTGGCACTGCTGGGAAGCGCGTACATACACCTAACGGTAGGGAGTCTCAAAGAAGCCAAAGACCATTTCACACTTTTTTTTCTAGTGTCTGCGAGAACCTTTAACAGCAGTGAAAAGAAGAACTTACCTGTTTGGGTGATGCTCATTTTTCAAGTCTATTTTCAAGTCTATTGCAAGTCTGTTGCAAGTTTATGTGTCTGTCTATTGCAAGTTTCCTCCTCAGTACCACACAGGCCTCTTTTGCTGGCGTACCACCTCGCAGCATGCCCCTCCAGGCAGCCAGCTTCAGATGACGTGGAAGAGAGGAAGGAGACAAAAAAGGAGGAAGGGAAAGGTATCTACGAGACCGCCTTCTGCCGCACGAATCCCAGCGACCAGTTAGTTCTCACAGAGTGGGCCTTCTCCGGGTCCCGTCAACTAAACAATGCCGCTTGGCGGGGCCCAGGGGAAGAGCCTTCTCTGTGTCGGCCCCGGCCCTCTGGAACCAACTCCCCCCGGAGATTTAGAATTGTCCCCACTCTCCTTGCCTTCGTAAACTCCTTAAAACCCACCTCTGTCGTCAAGCGTGGGTGAACTGAGACATCTCCCCCTGCCTATGTAGTTCTAGTGCATGATATGACTGTATGTATGGTTTTTTTATATTGGAGTTCCTTGCTTTTAGATATTTAAATGTGTAATTGTTATCTTAGATTTTAATTATTAGATTTGTCAATATGTATTGTTTTTGTCACTGTTGTGAGCCGCCCCGAGTCTGCGGAGAGGGGCGGCATATAAATCTTATTATTATTATTATTATTATTATTATTATTATTAATAATAATAATAATAATAATAAAAACAACTCTGCCTGTGCAACTTTGTACTTGAATGTTTCAGGTGGGATGTGTTAGATTCTTGTACTGAAGAGTCAGGAGACAGACTTAGTGACCACAGCTCTTTATTAACTACAGTGAAACTCTAGCAAAGACTAGGCAGTCGGCTACTGTTTATATAGGGAGCCCTGGATTGCAAGGACCAATCAGAATCACATGTTCTCCTGCTCAGAAGATTGGACCTGGTTGGGAACATCCTGCTAATATTCAAATCCCAAGAACTAACATCCCCTCATATTTACAGACAAAGTCCTTTAGGTATGCAGGACGTTGAGTGGTTCTGGTGGACCTGAGCAGCTGGGTGGTTCTAGCCTTGGGTGGAGAGAATTTATGTGTGTTCTTGGTTTCCTCTGTGAAATCTTCTTGGAAGACCCGGGCGTGGCTGCAGTTTCGATAGGAACTGGTTCAGAATTATTGATGGGCGGCAACTCTGGCTCTTCAGATATGTCCTCCAGCTCCCTCTTGTCAGTGTTAGCTGTAGGAAAATCATAATTAGAGCCTGGCCTATTTAGGGGATGGTGGCTCCTTAACTGATCGATGTGGTGCTACCATTTCCTACCATCTTACAATAGTATCCAGTAGGATTTAGGCTCTGTAACCTCAATGATCTCTCTCCTGGCAACCAAAGTGGACCCTCGGCAATGTTCCAAATGAACACAGGATCGTTAATTGCAAAGGTCCTTGTTCGCTCGGAGGTGATCTTCCCTTTTGATTAGAATAGTTGGGGTGTAGCCTATCAAGGACAGACTGGAGCTTTCTACCCACTAGGAGTTCTGCATGGCTCTTACTGGTGGCCAAACTTGAGATAATGTGCTGCACCATTAAAAACCTATCAACTCGGGCCTGTCAATCACCAGGTCCTAAACAACTTAAAGCCTCCTTAGCAGTTCTAATCATTCATTCCACTAGTCCATTGCTGCTGGGGTGCAACAGAGCAACTAATGTATGTTTAATACCTAATTCCACAAAGAAAAACTTGAATGGTGGCGTGGTAAGTTGCGGGCCATTATTTGATACTATTGTATCAGGTAATCAAAAAATTCCCTAAGCACCTCAATAACGGCATCAGTACCATATTGGGCAGTAATACAATTTCAAGCCATTTTGAATAGGCATCAATTATTAGTATGAATGTTTGCCCATGGAATGGGCTTGCAAAGTCCATGTGAATATGGGACCAGGGGACCCTGGGCTTTTCCCACTCACAGACAGGGGATTTGGGGAGTGAAGCCCTGGATTCATGGCATCTCTCTCTAACCGAGGGGTCTTGACAAATCTTCATATGGAGTTTGCAAAAGCTTTCTGGTCTACGAGAAAAAGTTCCTTTGGATTTGTTTTATGTCCCCCTCATGGAGCCATTCCCAGAGGGGCTCTAACCACACCCTGACCTGGTTCTCCCAGCTGCCTGTCCCAGAGGCTTCCCACAGTTCCTAAATAAGATGTGTTCTTGCAACTTTAACAGTTCTTTGGAACGTCTGTTTCGTTGTGTCCTCTGTTTTATTGCTATGGAGGCTTGGGGTGTAGCCTTATTAAGTCGTCTGGCTTGTTTCTTACTGAACTGATGTGTGTGTGTGTGACACTTTGGATGACTTTTGTTAAAGGAGAAAGTGTGGCTTATCCCTGTCTGTGCAAAGTAATTAGTGGAATAGCAGATGTGCTGTTTAGAAGCATTGGAGTTAGCTTCAGGCCAGTTTTAAGAAATGTGGATCATGAACTAAATTTGAATGTAAACCCCTTCCTTCCTTCCTTCCTTCCTTCCTTCCTTCCTTCCTTCCTTCCTTCCTTCCCTCCTTCCTTCCTTCCTTCCTTTTTCCCCGGTATCTTCCCTTCCTTTTCTTTTCTTCCATTTTCCTCCCTCCCTCCTTCCCTCCCTTCCCCTGACCACTTAAAAAAATTACTTGGCTTTTTCTTAAGCTTAGCCCTGGAGTAAATATGGACAAAACTCATCATAAATATTAATTGGGCATTGCCAAACTTAAATAACTTTTCAGACAGAATGCAGCATTCTAAAAAATATATGGATAGTTAATTAATCCCAGAAGAGAGCAGAGTGAACTCAGCTACTGTAAACAGAGTCCTTCATTTGATGGAACATTGGTAGGCAAGAATAGCAGCGACTATGGGACAAGCAGCATCAGAAATTGGAAAGTGTAAGTAACTTTTTTCTGCCGAGTGTGCAGAGGGGAAGGGAGCAAGAGGCAATTTTCCTGAGTAGGGCTCCTTCAAGGTTGGTCGATATTCTCAATCAGGTGCTGATTGTCCCAAAGATGGTTTTTCAAAAGGCAATTGGACTTAAGAGAAGTGTTCCTTTTTTTCTTGAAAATGTTTTGCTGAAGAAGGGGAGAAGGGCTTGACCAACGCCACGGTGCCAGAGATTTTCCCCTCGCTCCGTAGGGGAACTCCAATACCTGCGCCGTTTGGATACCTGGTTCATTTGGAACCAGGTCAGAACCACCCTATAAGGGTGGGGAAAAAGAGGAGCACCTGCTGGCGGCAATGGGAGATGACTTTCAAGTCATCTCTAGCTGCTGTGGTCAATTTGGAAAGGATTTGTATCATGAGGTTGGAGTCATCTGGGAAGGTAAAACTAAAGATATATAGTGGAGATGTGAAAAAATGGAGCTGGGTGAGTGATTTTGCCAACAGAAAAGTTCAACAAAAACGTTTTATTTCTCATCCAGGAAGGTAGATTTAGAACTGAAGAAGCTTCTTGGATGAGAAACAAAACATTTTCAAAGAGAAAAACAAGAAAAGTCCAGTTGCCTTTTGGGAGGGGGAAGCCCCTTTGGGGCTCCCTGAGTGGTGGACACTATCCTGTGCTGCACTGCAGAGGAGCCTCCAATTCCTTGGTGGCTCAAAGAGAAACAGTGCCACCACCAATGAGGCTTTGCAGGCCTCGTTCATCTTCTGGGGAGAGGAGACTAAAGTAGGAGGTGGGCAGCTAGGAGGGCTAGGACTTGAGTGAGTCTGTGGAGTCTTTGCTCTTCCACAGCACTCCTAGGCCCTAAAGTCCAACCTGACTTGAGATGAAGGAGTCCAGATTTAGGCCTCTCTTCAGAGGCCCTGTAGCTTCCCCTTGAATATCTCCAGTACAAAGCAGAAAGCCAAACAAGGAATAATGGATGGAAGCTGACCAAGGAGAGATTCAACCTGGAAGTGAGAATAAACTTTCTGATAGTGAGAGCGATCAACCGATGGAACAGCTTCCCTGCGGAGGTAGTGAGAGCTCCAACACTTGAGACTTTCAAGGGGAGATTGGACTACCATCCGTCTCAAATGATGTAGGAACCCCTGCTTGAGCGGGGGTTGGACTAGATGATCTACAAGGTCCGTTCCAACTCTAACAATAAATCAAAAATAAATCAAAGCAGCTCAGCATCTCTCGCGATGATTGGTCCCACCGTCCACTGGCTCCTATTATTAGAAAGATTGTTTGGCTAATTTGCCTTCTGATCACTTAAATCTGTTATTTTTCACCCTTGTTATGCTTTCCTCAATCAGTCCCAATTCTCTGAATTATTCTTCTTAAAATATATTGCCCAGAGCTGCTTAAAATATTCATACATAATCCAGAAGAGTCTAACAGTAAAAACCTATCTGTATGGAAGGATGATTCTGGCAAAAAAGAAGAAGAAGAAGAAGCTCTTTGGCAGTGAATTAAACAATACCTATTTTTAAAACCCCATTTTTGAGTTGTACTCTGCTCAGAGAGAGCAGCTCTCTTGATTTATCACATCCAAATTCCTGCAAACATTGGCTTATTGGTGGGGGGTCTGAAGCATCATCCCACCACTCAGAAACACCCCTGCCTGCACACTCCAAGGATTCCGCAGAGGCCTCCTGGGACAACCCCCATCTCCCTTCCTCATTTGAGGAGTTTGGGGGGATTTGGATTTTCAGATTGTTTTATCCGGATGGCGCTGATGTTCTCCAGGGCCAATGTCCTGCCAGAGTCTCATCCCAGAAGTTCTCCCTTGAACTGAAGGCTTTTTAGGAAATTGGAACTTTGTTGGAATTAAACACATGGTGTAGGATGAAAAATCCATCTGGCTCAGTTCCAAGCTGGGGAGAAAGGCACTGGAAATAAAATGGAGGCCGATTGGAAAGAAGGATACAGTTCTACAGAGGAATCATTGAGTCTGTCATCTGCACCTCTATAACTGTCTGGTTTGGTGCTGCAACCCAACAGGACCGACACAGACTTCAGAGGACAATCAGAACTGCAGAAAAAACAATTGCTGCCAACCTGCCTTCCATTGAGGACCTGTATACTGCATGAGTCAAAAAGAGGGCAGAGAAAATATTTACTGACCCCTCACATCCTGGACACAAATTGTTTCAACTCCTACCCTCAAAACATCGCTACAGAGCACTGCACACCACGACAACTAGACACAAGAACAGTTTTTTTGTGAACACCATCACTCTACTAAACAAATAATTCACTCAACACTGTCAGACTTTCTACTAAATCTGCACTTCTATTCTACTAGTTTTTCTCATCATTCCTATCACCCATTTCCTCCCTTGTTGACTGCATGACTGTAACTTGTTGCTTATATCCTAAGCTTTTTATTAATATTGCTTCTTCATTGCTTATTTGACCACTATGACAATCATTAAGTGTTGTACCACATTATTCTTGACAAATGCTGAGAGCATATGCACCAAGACAAATTCCTTGTGTGTCCAATCACACTTGGCCAATAAAATTCTATTCTATTCTATTCTGTTCTGTTCTGTTCTATTCTAATGATGAGCAGAATCAGCATGTGGTTCTGGGACAGCTGACCAATTGGTTGAATGAGTGGATGGATCTTTATCTGTTGTAAGCTACCCCGAATCCTCGGAGAGATGTGGCATATAAATGCAATAAACTAAAACTTAAACTTTGTAGGTTTCTGTGACTTTGAAGTTTGAACCGTTGTGGGGATTGCGCAATGAAGGGGCTTTTGTGACTCTTGCTATTTCAATGGCGGTGGGTTAATCCTATTATGTTTTGTCCCTCTAAGTCCCATCATCTGGACCTTCGGTATTTTGTTTGTGAATAGGCTTGCCTGGATTTCTTAATGGGCACAAAATCTCTAAAGATTTCAGGCAGGAAATTGGGGCTGCTTTCTGCCTTTAAAAGCATGTTTCTCCATTTCTGCTTTGGGGAAACAATAAAATATTCTTCCTCCTTTAATATCCACCAATAAAGCCCTTCATGGCACCGGACCAGATTACCTCAGGGATCGCCTTCTGCTGCACGAATCCCAGCGACCAGTCAGGTCCCACAGAGTGGGTCTTCTCCGGGTCCCGTCAACCAAACAATGTCGCTTGGCGGGACTCAGAGGAAGAGCCTTCTCTGTGGCGGCCCCGGCCCTCTGGAACCAACTCCCCCCAGAGATTAGAATTGCCCCCATCCTCCTTGCCTTTCGAAAGTTGCTTAAAACCCACCTCTGCCGCCAGGCATGAGGGAACTGAGATATACTTTCCCCCTAGGCCTTTACAATTTTATGCATGGTATGTCTGTATGTATGATTGGTTTTTATATAATGGGCTTTTAACTGTTTTTAGTATTGGATTTTGTTATATACTGTTTGATTGTTGTTGTTAGCCGCCCCAAGTCTGCGGAGAGGGGCGGCATTCAAATCAAATCAAATCAAATCAAATCAAATCAAATCAAATCAAATCAAATCAAATCAAATCAAATCAAATCAAATCAAATCAAATCAAATCAAATCAAATCAAATCAAATCAAATCAAATCAAATCAAATCAAATCAAATCAAATCAAATCAAATCAAATCAAATCAAATCAAATCAAATCAAATCAAATCAAATCAAATCAAATCAAATCAAATCAAATCAAATCAAATCAAATCAAATCAAATCAAATCAAATCAAATCAAAAAATATTTCATTCTCCAGGCGGGAGGTGGGGGGTCAGCTTCCCACAATGGTAAGATCTTTTGATTTTTTAAAATCATATCTCACAGCTTTGCACTTTTTTTTAAAAAAAGGATGCTCCAACTCCTTATTCCAAATGTTTTATAAGTTGTCAAAGTTCATCTTCATAATGTTTATAATGCTGCTTGAATATCTGATCAAATCGTAAAGAGGCTTTCGTCCTCTTTTCAGGTGATCCTAAATCACCCAACGATAAGAGAAAGGTTTCAAAACGCTGATTAACAAGGAGCAAGAAGCACCAGGTTTATTTATTGGCCCTAAACTAAGAAACAAAAGCTTACCATCGGTTTTCAAGTGAGGGTCATTTATCCCAAGGAATCGATTTCTCCTGGAAATAGGAATCCTATGGGATTTTCTATCTTAACAACATCCAAATAATCCTTTCCTTTTTTTCCTCCTTTCCTTGCAGCTGCAGTTCCAAGCGTTGTGCTTTTAACACCCACAACCACACACAGAGCCCACGAAGAAATGTGAAGAATGTGCTTCTGGGTAAGGCTGAGCGTCTACTTGGTCCATATCAAGTAGCCAAGGAAATGTTTTCGGATCTGAGGGCCCCCCACAAGCTCTGCTTCTCCCTTCCTGCACTGAGCATTTTGTGGGTGTTGCACGCAGCAGCAAAAGCTCTGTTGTGTTGCTTGAAAGTTGTGGAGAGCTTTGGTCTCCTCCAGGTCAGTTCCTGTCAATCCTGTGTCTTGTCGCAAGGAGACCTCCGAGTTAATCCCAGCCACGGCGATGCAGAGTCAGAGGGCTGGAAAGATTCATTTCCACATCCCTTCTGCAACCACAGTGTTTATGGATAATTTGGGGCCAAATACCAGTAGAGAAATCTGCTTAGTATACATTTTAATACAAACTTAACTTCACTTTCCAAAATAATTAGATTCAGTTTCCCTTGTGATTCCTACAAAATAGGAGTCTATTGGTTCAATTTACACCTCGGTTTAGGGAAAATGAGGTGGTCTGTGGTGGTGGTCTTCTTCTTCAACTTACCACCACCAAGCTTTTGTCTGCCAGGCTGTTTTGCTTCTATCTGCTGTTTTCTCAGTTCCAACATCTATCTATCTGTCTGTCTGTCTGTCTGTCTGTCTGTCTGTCTGTCTGTCTGTCTGTCTGTCTGTCTGTCTGTCTGTCTGTCTGTCTATCTAGTTATTTATTTATTTATCTATTTATCTAGTTATCTATCTATCTATCTATCTATCTATCTATCTATCTATCTAGTTAGTTAGTTAGTTAGTTAGTTAGTTAGTTAGTTAGTTAGTCCAATACATATTGAAGAGTATAGACATGAAGTATTATATATAAAGAAAAGATATAAAAGTAGAGGAGAAGATATATGAAAGGAAGAAAAGATATATGAGATAAGGAGAGACAAGTGGACAGGGGATGAAAGGCAGGCTAGTTCACTTATGTACACCCCTTACTGACCTCTTAGGAACCTGGAGAGGTCAATCGTGGATAGTCTAAAGGAGAAATGTTGGGGGTTAGGGGTTGACACTACTGAGTCCGGTAATGAGTTCCACGCTTCGGCAACTCGATTGTTAAAGTCATATTTTTTACAGTCAAGCTTGGAGCGATTAATATTAAGTTTGAATTTGTTGCGTGCTCTTGTGTTGTTGCGGTTGAAGCTGAAGTAGTCATTGACAGGCAGGACGTTGCAGCATATGATTTTGTGGGCAATACTTAGATCCAAACCTCATATATAAACTGAATAAACAAATTCTCCCAGCCAACCCACACTCAGTAAAAGACCTTGGAATACTAATATCAAATGACCTAAGTGCTAAAGCCCACTGCAACAATATCGCCAAAAAGGCTTCTAGAGTTGTTAACCTGATCCTATGTAGCTTCTGCTCCAGCAATCTCACACTACTCACAATAGCCTACAAAACTTTTGCCAGACCCATCCTTGAATACAGCTCATCTGTCTGGAACCCATACCACATCTCGGACATCAACACCCTTGAAAATGTCCAAAGATATTTCACCAGAAGAGCCTCCACTCCTATTTCACTCCTCCACTTGAAACAGAATACCCTACGGAAATAGACTAACAATCCTGGGTCTAGAAAGCCTAGAACTACGGCGCCTAAAACACTATTTAAGTATTGCCCACAAGATCATATGCTGCAACGTCCTACTGGTCAATGACTACTTCAGCTTCAACCACAACAACACAAGAGCACGCAACAGATTCAAACTTAATATTAACCGCTCCAAACTTGACGGTAAAAAATATGACTTTAACAATCGAGTTGTCGAAGCGTGGAACTCATTACCGGACTCAATAGTGTCAACCCCTAACCCCCAACATTTCTCCCTTAGACTATCCACGATTGACCTCTCCAGGTTCCTAAGAGGTCAGTAAGGGGCGTACATAAGTGCACCAGTGTGCCTTTCGTCCCCTGTCCAATTGTCTTTCCTTTATCTCATATATCATATATATTTTCTTCCTTTCATATATCTTCTCCTCTATTTTTACATATTATCTTTATATATATTACTTCATGTCTATTCTCTTCCATATGTATTGTGTATTGGACAAATGAATGAATAGATAGATAGATAGATAGATAGATAGATAGATAGATAGATAGATAGAAATAAAAGAGAGGCTACCCATGGCTGGATGGGGTTGAAGCCAAGATGGGTGGCCAGCTTCTGGAGGTTTTAGTTTGGACTCTTGCCCGGGAGGGGCACCCTTTACGACCCAAGTGGTCCTCCCAATAATTGTATACATTGTATAATCTCTTATTATGTTCGCTTGGTAGAATAGCTGCAGTTAAAATTACTATACTTCCAACATTCCTTTTTTTAATTTCTGGCATTCCCAATTCTCTTGCTGACTTTGGGGTTTTCCCTTCATTTATAGAATGAAAACTATTCTAAAATGTAGAATTTTGCAAAATCTTACATTATGAACAAGACAGGATGGAACCGTAGGCAACCTTAAATTACAGGCATCTGACTTTCAACGAATGCAAAATAATCGTCTGTGGGCAGGCAGTGAGCGCCATGCCTGCTAGAGCAAACCTTTCTCTCAATATTGAGAAAATGTCACCCACAATTTCAAAATCTTCTTTTTAAATTTGAACTTGCAAAGTGTTAACAGTTACTTTTTTTTTTTTGAAGGCTTAAGCAATATTTTCTCCTATTCCTTGACTGGTAAAATAAATACATTCAGTTTGGAAACAGACATGTATGGAATTTTTATCACTAGCAAATAAATGCTAGTTAAATGCATGCTGTTAATGCATTCTTCAAATGAAACAATTATTTATTTATTTATTTATTTATTCATTTGTCCAATACACAATACATATGGAAGAGAATAGACATGAAGTAATATAGCTTCCGCTCTGGCAATCTCACACTACTTACCAGAGCTTACAAAACTTTTGCCAGTTTTGCCTTCCGTCCCCTGTCCTATTGCTCTCCTATATCTCCTATACCTTTCTTCTATTCCTATATCTCTTCTTCTATGCTTTCATTGATATGTTCTATTACTATATCTTCTTTTCTATTATTTATTAGATATATTTTACTATGAGTATCTCCTCTACAACCTTCATCATGTATTTTACTATGTGTATATATATATATATACCCACTAAAACCCTCATTGTGTATTGGACAAAATAAAAAAATAAAAAAAAATAAAATAAATAAAATATAAAGATAATATGTAAAAATAGAGGAGAAGATATATGAAAGGAAGAAAATATATATGATATATGAGATAAAGGAAAGACAATTGGACAGGGGACGAAATGCACACTAATGTATGCCCCTTACTGACCTCTTAGAAACCTGGAGAGGTCAATCGTGGATAGTCTAAGGGAGAAATGTTGGGAGTTAGAGGTTGACACTAATGAGTCCGGTAATGAGTTCCACGCTTCGACAACTCGATTGTTAAAGTCATATTTTTTACAGTCAAGTTTGGAGCGGTTAATATTAAGTTAATATCAATTGGAGTTTACGTAAGCTCAATCATTCCTCTGTAAAATATCCTTGTCTGGGAAGCTAAAACTGTTCATAATACAAGGAAACCTCAACTTAACAGGCCGTTTGGGATGAAGGAGCAGCTATTAACGCCAAACATCTGTTAAATCCTGAGTTGTGAAATTGGCATCCTTTCTGCCTTGTTTATATTCTCATGTCATTTTTACCAAAATTGATATGAATGTTGTAACATTGTCAGGTGTGGCATTGCACAAATGAAGCCAATGGCAAGATGGTGGAAATATATTTCTTTCTTTGTTTCTACAATCCTTTTATACCGACTGCTTCCGTGAATCCAGGGCAGTCTTCCTAAACCTGGAAAATAAAAATATTTCTATTTTAGTTAGTGTTGTGGTTAGCTCTGGCCCAGCTCCTGCCCCAAGGACTGTGGATGTGGGGGAGACATCCACATGCTGCAGGCCTGTTTTGCCCCCGGTGGAATCTGCTGATGAAGGCTTCTCTGACCAAGAAGACATGAGTGACAGGGAGGAGGAGAGTGGGGCACACAGCTCAGCAGGAGATCAATTATCTAGCTCCTCCTTGGATTCAGAACAAGAGTTAATGATACAGCCACGCATGTGGAGAGCGATGCATAGGCAACAACAACTGAGAGATTATTATCAAAGAAAATGAGGCCACCTGTGGTTGGGTGGGGTTGTGGTAATTAGTGGGGCTGCTATAAATAGCAGCCTGTGGGTTTGGCCATTGTGGAGGATTATCTGATCGTTGTGTTTCATGACTGCTTTACTGACTTTGACCTTTTGTGTGCTGATTTTTCCCCGCTTTGAAACTAAACCAGGGCAAAGTGTGTTTCACTTTGTGAAAGAAGAAGGACTGTGAATTGCCTCACAGCTGCAAGCTAAGTATCTCAGAACTGATAAGGGACTTGTACAAATTACCAGTTTGTTTGGAGACGAGTGCTCTTTGCTATACAAAAAGAGTGCTTGGTTTAAGTGACTTTTCATTATAAAGAACATTGTTTTGAATTTTCAAACGTGTGTGTGTCTGAAATTTGTACCTGTGAATTTTTGGGAGGATTCTACCAGAGAGCCCGACAGAACAGTTAGTGCATTCGTTCAGTGACCCACAGCAATCAAGTGGCTCTTCGGAGCCTGTGGGGCCACCCAAGAAAGCCAAACATTCCTGGACAGAAACCGAGGTGGAGCGTTCCAGCCCGTATAGAAGGGTCCACCCCCCCTGCAGTTGGTGGAGCTGGAAGATGACCCTTCAGAATGGTCCTCACTGTTAGGAAGTTTCTCCGTAATTCTAGTTGTTTCTCTCCTTGGTTAGTTTCTACTCATTGCTTCATGTCCTGCCCTCTGGTGCTTTGGAGAATAATTTGATCCCCTCTTCTTTGTGGTGGCCCCTCAAATACTGGAATACTGCTATCACCTCACCCCTAATTCTTTTTTTTCTCTAGGTTAACCAGACACAAAGCCTGCAGCCGTTCTTCATAAGTTTTAGTCTCCAGGCTTTTGATCACCTTAGTGGCTCTTTTCTGAACTTTTTCCAAAGTCATGGGTGGCATACAAATCTAATAAATAATAATAATAATAATAATAATAATAATAATAATAATAATAATAATAATAATCTTTTTTGAAGCATGGTGACCAGAATTGGCTGCAGTATTCCAGGCATGCTCTTACTATAAAGGGTTTATAAAGTGGCACTACCTGATCTTGATTCTATGCCTCTATTTATACAGCCCAGGATTGTATTAGCTTTTCTGGCTGCTGTTCCCTATTGCTGGCTCATATTCAAAGGATCATTTATTAGGATTCTCACAGGTGCCAGTTTTGAGCCATGTCTCGCCTAATCTGTACTTATGCCTTTGGGTTTTCTTGCCTAAATGTAAAGCTTTACTTTTCTCCACATTGAAATTCATTTTGTTGGATTAGGGCCCATTGTTCAAGTTTGTCAAGATCTTTTGTTTGTTTGTTTGTTTTTTTGTTTGTTTGTTTATTTATTTATATTTATTGTTAGAGTTGAAAGGGACCATGAAGGCCATCGAGTTCAACCCCCTACCCATGCAGGAATCCTATAGTACACCAGTCAAGTGGCAGTTCAATCTTCTCTTAAAAATGTCCAGAGTGTTGGAGTTCACAACGTCCGCTGGTAGGTTGTTCCATTGGTTGATCGCTCTGACTGTCAGGAAGTTCCTCCTTATCTCCATGTTGAATCTCTCCTTGGTCAGCTTCCAGCCGTTATTCCTCGTCCGGCCCTCTGGTGCCCTGAAGAATAAAGTGATCCCCTCCTCTCTGTGACATCCCCTCGTATACTTGTAGACTGCTATCATGTCCACTCTGGCCCTCCTTTTCTCTAGGCTATCCATGCCCAGTTCCCTCAGTCTCTCTTCGTAAGTCTTGGTTTCCAATCCCTTAATCATCTTAGTTGCTCTTTTTTGCACCTTCTCCAGAGTTTCAATCTTTTTGGATCCCGAGTTTGTCTTCTGGAGTGTTAGCTATTCTTGCCACTTTAATAGCTTGAGAGAGAAAGGATCAAGGATGTGAAGATTTCAGGATCCTTGGCCAGAGGGCATCCGAGGTGCAGAATGAATTTCCTGGACAAACGTTTGGAGATTATCTTTGAAAAACTCTGGAGAACCATTGAAGTCCAGTTGGTCAGAGGAAGAAAAACACCCCTCCTATTCCAAAGGAAGGGAAAGGAGATTTGGGAAACTCAGCATTTAGGGAAATAAAAAAAATAACCAATCTGGAAGCAATGAATCAAGCCAAGTGAAGTAGTTTCGAGAGGTGCTCCATGTAAGTGTTCATGGCGGTGAAGTGCTCTTTGCAGCGGCTTCCAACCTCAGTGATGACTAGAAGTCGGATTGAATTTGCCAAGAATAAATGAATTCATTATTTTGTTTGGAGAGCATCCTTAGTAAATTATGGGGTTGATGTTGTGTGGATGTAATATAACGACTTCAGCAATTAGCCAAAGTATCCCATGACATGCAAATTAGCAAGTTACATAAGCGACAATTAAGGGGATGCATAGCGATCTTGAAATTGGAGCATCAGATTGGATGGGGGTTCTGAGTAGGGGTCCCATAAAGTTCCGTCCTAAATCTTTTCTCTTCAATGTGTATTATGTATTGGACAAAATAAAATAAAATAAAATAAATAAATAAATAAATAGATGCTGGCCCTCCTCCACAATCGGTGCTTCAGGCCCCACTGCCAACTGCCTGGCATATAAATAAATAAGTGCAGCTTTGCGGGTGGAAGCAGAGAGATCCCGGCTGTCTAAGCTCAGTTTGGGATGTCCAACCACTTGGAAAGCATCTGGGCCTTTGGAGTGAGCACCTTCCGCCCATCTGCCTCTGCTGCCCGAAGGCCGTCTGGGCGCCAGATGCACATGGAGCACTCTTGGCAACCTTTGATCGGCTTCTCCAGGCAATCCTTCCCTTCCCATCCATCAGACTTCATTGCTCTGCCAACATTTGGAGGCAGTTATGGAACCTTTGTCCTTCCTGTCGCATTGCTTTTCTTTCTGGGTCGTCCCTTCTTTTCTATTAATGCTGCCATTGATTAAAAGTCTCTTGCTGCCAGTCCGGTCCGTGGCCTGCCATTTAAATCAATGGTGCCATTTTTAAAGGTTGACTTATTTTGCCACCACTTCTGTTGCTATTTTAGCTCTCTTCTGCTGTCTTTTCCAGGAATGGCCATGCCAAACCACAAGGCACATTCCTCTGTCGGATGACATCATGGCATCAACTGCCATTCCCTTCTGGCTACAAAATTATGTCGTGAAAGCCTGCAGGTCAGCACAGGGTTAGAGCAGAGTTCCTGGGTCAGCCAGGAGAGATCACTGACTGGTGGCTAGGAGTAAAGAAGAAGTGCAGCTGGCAATGGAATTGGGAGGGAGGGAGGAAGGAAGGGAGAAAGAAAGAAAGAAAGAAGGAACGAAGGAAAGAAAGAAAGAAGGAAGGAAAAAAAGAAAGAAGGAAAGAAAGAAAGAAGGAAAGAAAGAAAGAAAGAAGGAAAGAAAGAAAGAAGGAAAAAAGAAAGAAGGAAGGAAGGAAAGAAAGAACGAAAGAAAGAAAGAAGGAAGGAAAGAAAGAAAGAAAGAAAGAAAGAAAGAAAGAAAGAAGGAAGGAAGGAAGGAAAGAAGGAAGGAAAGAAGGAAGGAAAGAAGGAAGGAAGGATTTAAGCATGAAGACCTTACATTAATATAGATATATCCAGGGCATGATTTCCAGGCCTTTGCTCAAAAATGGAAAAATAAAGACACCCTCTCAGAAGAAGAGATTTTTATATAAAATATTATCGTGTGCAGAGATGGACAGACTAATGAAGGAGCTAAAAGAGAAAAATGAAACAGAATATTTTTAAACCAGGGACAAATTTGTGTAAAGAGAGAAAAGAAGTGGTGAGAGTAGACAACCTTGGGGGACCCCTGTGCTAATTGTACAGGTATCTGATGTGATTTTGCCTTGCTTCACCTGCTGCGTCCTGTCTCTTAGGAAGCTTGTGATCCAATTACAAGTGTGTTAAGGTGCCACTAGCTGATTTAGTTTAGTTAAAAGAATGTCTAGCACGATAGTGTTGAATGCTGAACTAAGGTCTACAAAGAGGACCCTAGCTAGGTCTTTGGAGATTCAAGATGTTGTAGGATGTAGTGCAGAGCCATATTAACAGCATCATCTGTCGATCTATTTGCTCGGTATGCAAATTGCAGGGGGTCTAACAGTGGATCTGTGATGGTTTTCAAATGTCTGTAGTCATTCAGTTCCTTGAGGCAGGGCTTCTTCGTCTGATTGTAGGGTGCAACAAATCGTCAATTAACCTTCTTAACAGCCAGCAATAGTCCAAGCAAAAGAAAACACAAGTCTGATGAAGACTCTTTCTGATAATAGCAGGTGATCCACATAATTTTACTGCCCAGGAGCAATTTGCTGGAAACTTGACGGTTTTCAAACAGGAGCTGAACAGAAGTTTTGAAGTCAAAGACAAGGCGTGGAAAGAACAAAGTTGTTTCCTGCAAATTGGTCAGTCATTTCCATCACTTAAATAGGCTATGGGAGTGGCCAATTATCCTAAAGCCTTACTACCGAGGAGTCCTCATCCTCAGGAACCATTCCTGCCTTTTGGCAGCTTTGCGCAAACGCACATTGAGAACAGTCTCCTCCTCCTCCTCTTCCTCTTCTTCACTCATGGCGGCCTCTGGAGGTTATAAAGGCCCTGGCTGAACCTCTGCCTATTTATTTATTTATTTATTAAATTTGTATGCCGCCCCTCTCCGCAGACTCGGGGCGGCTCCCAACAGCAACAGAAAACAATATATAATACAAATTCAATAATTAGAAAGCTAAAAACCCATAATTTAAAAAACATGCACACAACATACCATACATAAACAGTATAGGCCTGGGGAAGATATTTCAGTTCCTCCATGCCTGACAGCAGAGGTAGGTTTTAAGGAGTTTGTGGAAGGCAAGGAGGGTGGGGGCAGTTCTAATCTCAGGGGGGAGCTGGTTCCAGAGGGTCGGGGCTCCCACAGAGAAGGCTCTTCCCCTGGGACCCGCCAAATGACATTGTTTAGTCGAGGGGACCCGGAGAAGGCCAACTCTGTGGGACCTAATCGGTCGCTGAGATTCGTGCGGCAGAAGGCGGTCCCAGAGATATTCTGGTCCGATGCCATGAAGGGCTTTATAGGTCAAGACCAACACTTTGAATTGTGACCGGAAATTGATCGGCAACCAATGCAGACTGTGGAGTGTTGGTGTAACATGGGCATACCTTGGGGAGCCCATGATTGCTCTCGCAGCTGCATTCTTCAAGATCTGAAGTTTCAGAACACTATGGCACCGAGTCCTCTCTAGCCGACTCTGTCCGACTCTGGTGCCAACTGCATAGGCCACTGGCAAATCACCACACCAGCCTCCTCACTGTCTGAATCAATTTCCAGCTGCGCAGTCTGCTGGAGGTCCACAACAGGGGCATGCATAACTGCACTAACATGCCCATTGTCCCTATCATCGGACTTTTATTCTCTTATTCTGGTTCTCATTTTTGTTTGGCAAATTCCAATAAATAAAATAGAAATGCATTGCTTGCTTGGGTTTTCTTTTGGACAAAGTCCTTTCACAAGCAATGTTAGACAATCAGAGGATAGAAGACGTTTAAACAAGCCAGAAGGGCTGAAATTGAATAAAGCATGAGCATGATGGGACCCCAACATTTTTAGCACAAGTAGAACAAAAGTCCAAACAAAACCCTCCCAAAAGAGCTGGAGGGGGGCTTTAACAGCAGGATGGCATGGGAAAGGGTCTTAAGATGCTCTGAATGGGGTCTGAACCAGGGGCGGCAACTGACCAGGAGAAGGAGTTGAGGGTTGCCGGATGACTTCACAAAAAGAATTGCCATATTCAGCAGTAGTAGTGAAGGAAATGGGGCATATTTCATGTTGGGCATCATTAAGAAAGGATCATAAATAAAATTTCAAAGCACCATCATGTTTTATGCAAAGCAGCATCACTTAAAATACCAGGCAGAGTTTTATTCAGCGCCTCTCAGAAAGGTTACAGAAAAGAACAGTCTGAATGTTTTTGGATCATTGGAAGCAATGACCTTTTGAGTAAAGATGTAAATGTTGGGGCATTTTCCCTTTAAAAAGGTGAAGAGGAAGATCAGAGTAGAGGCACATTCCATTTCCCACGGCGTGTACTGAAGACAGCATTGTCTGCCAAAACAGGGCTTCCCTCAAAGGCAAAAAGATCTGGAGTGGCCGAATGAATCAGCAGACGGTCAGCGTCTATAGAGATTCTGAATCATCCCGGGCATGGCTGTCCCAAAGGTGCTTCTTCAAGAGATAATGGGATTTCCTGGGTTTTCTTTGAAGATGTTTCACTTCTCATCATTTCCTTTTTACTTTTGCCTGAGAAGAGGGAGTTGTGCTTAAGCTTTGTGCTTGTATAAGCTTCGTGCTTATTATCTATATTGTATTTTGCTTTGTGCTTTTAATCTTGTAATTGGTTAGTGCTATTTGCTTTGTGATTGCTCAGTGCTTATTATTCTGTATTTGCTTCGTGCTTATTCTGGATTGTTTATATTTTGTTTATATGTAAATAATACTTATTTAACTAAGTCTGTGTCTTGGCTTTATCACACATCCACGCTCTGTTAAAATTCTATGCTCGGTGTTGTCGAAGGTTTCAAGCCTAGCTAACCAAGACAAGCTAACAAACCCAAACCCAAAACACCTCTACAAGAGCTCCTCCATAATAGACAACCAAAAGAACAAAGCAATGTTGTCATTCCGGGACTGTGGGACTCATCATTCCTCAAGGCAAGAGATCCACCTCTCTAAAGACCAATGGAAAAACACCAATTTCCAGAGAAATCCAGACAAATCCTAGTTAGAACGTTGGTGCCCCCAGCCCTGACGGTGATCTTTCTTGCATACCTTGCTCTGGCCCACTGTATATGGTTTCTCCAGGCCTGTTTACCTTTCTCCCCCTTTAATTCTGCCCAGGACACGTTTCATATCTCATTATACCAACAACGTCCTCTCTCTAGGGCTGTTTCTCTTATGCGTATTCCACCTTCCTGCTGGGCTCTTAGCAATCAACAGCTGAAAATATCCTTTTCCTGACGCTCCAGGCTAGTCTACCAGATGTACCCAGCATTTTGTTTTGTTTTTTATTTTGCTTCATCAGGACAATATTGCAGAGGAAATAAAAGTATTTGCTATCCCACCCCATGGAAAATAGAATGGAATAGAATTCTTCATTGGCCAAGGACACACAAGGAATTTGTCTTTGCTGCATATGCTCTCAGTGTACATAAAAGGAAAGAAAGAATATATATATGTTCTTGTTTTTGCTGAATTTGAAAATTAAGGGAGACTAGGATATTTTGGCCTCATCAGCTAGCCATACCCTTAATGGGGTTTGAACTTGCAACCTTTGCCTTGTAAGGCAGAGAATTAACCTCTAGGCTACAGTATCCAATCCTTTCAGCTCTGTACCTGGGAAGGGTTACATGTTTTTTGCATCGAATCACCCTGGTATGTGTGTGTGTGTGTGTGTGTGTGTGTGTGTGCATCACATGTTTTTTGCTGAATTTTTAAAAAATCAACATTTTTGCTAAATATTTTGCTAAATTTAAAATTAAAATTAAGGGAGACTAGGATAGCACTATCTCTCTCTATTTATTAATCAACAATCATAAGATACAATATATAATAATCATCATCATCATCATCATCCAGAAATCCATGCCTTTCTTCAATTCCAGAATTCAAATATTTGCAGCAAATTTCATTTTTTTAAAGTAAGTTTGTAGCCCGTTCAATTATTTAAGAATTTCTATAGTCCACCTATAGTCTCACAGGTTCTGGGGTGGGTTCAACAAAGTTCAGAAGCAAAAATGCCTCATCTTTATATATGTTCAATAAATTGGAGAAATCAAAGTAAAAATTGAGTGCACCTTAGGTACCTTCCCTTACTCTTGGGTCCTGCTTGCTACTCCTTGCAGAATAGAACTTCTTATATGGTGGGGGAGGGTGTTCCGTGAACTGGGACAAGTTTGAGATTTGACGCAAAACTTCAGTTATTCAATGGTTCTTTTGATTCAATGAACGACAATAGGAAGGAGGCATCTGCAATTGAAAGTATGCCAAGTATGGGTTCAGATTTTTTAACATTTGCACGTTGGCTTAAACTTTTCTGATAAATGTCACTAGATATGGCCTGTAGCTGAGCCTTCTGCATATTCTGGATATCATCAAGGTGTAAAAAGGATTCCAGATAGCATCCAAACTTAAATCAAAGTTCCTCAAAGTTCCGATTTATTGCCAGAGCCATACTGGCATCACTACAGGAAACTGAAATCTGACACTCCCAAAGTTTCCCACCCAATTGAAAGTTCACCCCCCTCATCTCTTACCCCCAAAATTGTCACGTCACCCCCCCCTCCCGAAGGTTTTGCCAATGTGGTAGTTCCTCCTCGTAGCTTCCGGGCAGGTAGTGGACAAAGGATTACCTGTGGGGGAACTAAACTTGAATGAGATGGATTTGGGAATTAAAATAAAAGTATCATTAATAATAGGTTCATTAGTATTGTTGATATAAAGATGCAAAATTGGTATTAGTGATTAAAACGCAATATTGCATTGACTGCCAGCAGTTCGATTCTGACCAGCTCAATCCTTCCATCCTTGCAAGATCAGTGAAATGAGGACCTGGATTGTTGGGGGCAACTCTGTAAACCGCTTAGAGAGCACCAGAAGGCAGTATATAAGTGTTACTGCTATTCTAAAGATGAAAGCCACCTTAGTGGCACCCTTTTCTCCCCTTCACCCCTCTCTCCCTTCCTTCCTTCCTTCCTTCCTCCTTCCTTGCTTCACTCCTTCCTTTCCCTTCTCTTCCCTTTCGTTCCTTCTTTTAAGGAGATTGTTTTTAACAATGAAAGTTGGATTGCCAATCAGTATGATTAGAAGACAAGGTGGGCTTGAAGCACTTAGAGGCCAGGAAAAACCAGGAGGCCACGGTCAGTTCAGTTGAATCCTTGCTCTCCTGAAGAATGTCATATTTCCAAAAATCTCAAGCACCAAAAAATGGAGTCCTTCCCAGCTGGGTCCTAATCCTAACATTGAAGATTATGGGGGTTTGCCTAGAATCTTCAGCAGCAATTTCCCTACCAGAGTTATTTGTTGATTATAGGACAGCCTTCTTAACATGCTCATTGAAAATAAGCTGCAATGAGATTCAATTAGTTCAATGACTTTATCTATCTATCTATCTATCTATCTATCTATCTATCTATCTATCTATCTATCATACACATATAGTATTGTAGTATGTTTAACATAATATAAGTATAAAGTGGAGATAGAAAAGCTAAAAAGACATTAGGACAGGAACGGTAGGCACAAAAGTGCACTTATGCATGCCCCTTAAGGCAACAAGAGCCAAATTTTCAAAACCTGAAAGGAGAAGGCACAGGAGGGCAAAGGCTGGTGCGCTGAGCCTTATTTACTGTCCATCTCTTGCCAAGTCCTCCCTGAATTGCAACTCTGTTTATTTTGGAGCACCTTTGCCATGTGGCCACGTCTTTTGGGAGCCAGCACATTTTTGGACAGTGAATCAGCTGCAACAGGGCTTCTTCATCAAGCCACAAACATGCCTGATTTATTCAACCGAGTAACGTTTGCTGA
Source organism: Erythrolamprus reginae (assembly GCF_031021105.1). Lineage (NCBI taxonomy): Eukaryota > Metazoa > Chordata > Lepidosauria > Squamata > Dipsadidae > Erythrolamprus > Erythrolamprus reginae. The sequence continues at coordinate 13,909,961 of NC_091957.1, forward strand.
GATGGGGAAGGTTAGCCATCAGTTGAGGCCGTGGCTGCTAATCCAAAGGGGTTAGCAGCAGAGATCCCATACTCAGCTCCCTTCCCTGCCCCCTTTGCAACATTTATTTCTTTTAGGCTTGCCCGGAAGGAAGGAAATCCTACCAGTAGCAAAGGGTGGAATCCTTCATCCTTTGGACAAGGCGTGGCGGATTCAGAAACAAGATGCCCAAAAGAACAAAACTGTGCAGCTGGCTTGCAAGCAGAGGGACTTGCCTTCCCCTCCCCATCATCCCCTCCATCACCCCCCCCCCCACCTCATTGGGAGAGGGAAGCCATACCTGCATACAGCTTACAAAACTTTTGTCAGACCCATCCTCGAATACAGCTCATCTGTTTGGAACCGATATCGCATCTCAGACATTAACACCCTTGAAAATGTCCAAAGATACTTCACCAGAAGAGCCCTTCACTCCTCCACTCGAAATAGAATACCCTATGAGACTAGACTTTCAATCCTTGGTCTTGAAAGTTTAGAACTAAGACGCCTTAAACAAGATCTAAGTACTGCCCACAAGATCATATGCTGCAACGTCCTGCCTGTCGGTGACTACTTCAGCTTCAACCACAACAACACAAGAGCACACAACAGATTTAAACTTAATATTAACCGCTCCAAACTTGACTGTAAAAAATATGACTTCAGTAACCGAGTTGCCAAAGCGTGGAACTCATTACCAGACTCCATAGTGTCATCCCCAAACCCCCAACACTTTACCCTTAGATTATCTACGGTTGACCTGTCCAGATTCCTAAGAGGTCAATAAGGGGCGAGTACAAGTGCACTAGAGTGCCTTCCGTCCCCTGTCCTATTGCTCTCCTATATCTCCTATACCTTTCTTCTATTCCTATATCTCTTCTTCTATTCTTTCATTGATATGTTCTATTACTATACCTTCTTTTCTATTCTTTCTTAGATATATATTTACTATGAGTATCTCCTCTATAACCTTCATCATGTATTTTACTATGTGTATATAGATATATATATACCCACTAAAACCCTCATTGTGTATTGGACAAAATAAATAAATAAATAAAAAGTTATCAATTATCCTATCTTAGGATAATTTTAAACGTATTATTTTCCACCCACCCCAAATGGGCAAGCAATTATTTACTATTTATTTATTTAATTGGATTTGTATGCCGCCCCTCTCTGAGGACTCGGGGCGGCTCACAGCATATACAAAAACAAAACAACAATAGGAATCCAATTAATTAATTGATACTACATTAAAACAACCATTAAATTTAATTTTAAAAAGGAAAACCAATCAAGCCAATCATTCAACACTCATATTTAAAACAATCATTGGTCAGAGGAAGATTTAAAAGTCCCAAGCCTGGTGGCAAAGGTGAGTTTTTAAGCTCTTTCGGAAGGCAAGGAGGGTGGGGGCAGTGCAAATCTCTGGGGGGAGCTGATTCCAGAGGGTCAGGGCTCCCACAGAGAAGGCTCTTCCCCTAGGTCCCACCAGCCAACATTGTTTGGTCGTCGGGACTCTAAGGAGGACAACTCTGTGGGACCTCACCTGTCACTGGGAGTCGTGCGGCAGAAGGCGGTCTTGGAGATAATCTGGTCCTATGCCATGAAGGATTTTGGTTCTTATTGATATAAAGCCTACAGTGGTCTCTTTAGGGGCAGATCTTGTTCACATAAAAATTGGGGTGGGGGGTTAATGTTTCCCATTCTGGCCCCTCTGGGGAAGCCCAGTGCCTCTTCGGTTCTTGGGATGAAGCTGTGATGGGGAAGAGAGCCAACCAAGGTGGGCTGGAGTTGGGGAGAGGGTAACAGCCTCCAGACACCGGCACATCACTTCCACTGCTTCACTGAGTGGAAACGGGATGGAGATGTATAGCTGAGTATCATCAGCATACTGATGACAACTCACCCTGTGCCTGCAGATGATGTCAGCCAGCGGTTTCATGTAGATATTAAATAGCAGGGGGGAGAGGACTGACCCCGGAGGAACTCCACAAGGGAGGGACCTAGGAGTCAACCTCTGACCCCCCACTAACACCGACTGCAACCATGCAGAGGTTGGAGGAGAACCACAGTAAAACAGTGCCTCCCACTCCCAACCCCTCCAGTTGGCACAAAAGGATATCATGGCTGATGGTATCGAAAGCCGCTGAGAGGTCAAGGAGCACCAGGATAAAGGATAAACCCCTATCCTGGGCCTGCCAGAGATCATCCATTAGCATGACCATAGCAGTTACCATGCTGAAGCTGGGCCTGAATCCTGACTGTTGAGGGCCTAGATAATAGGCTTCATCCAAGGACCATTGGAGCTGGAGCGACACCACTTTCTCCACAACCTTCCCCATAAAGGGAAGGTTGGAGACAGGACGATAGTTGTTAAACACAGCTGGGTCCAGGGAAGGCTTCTTGAGGAGGGGGTGCACAAGTGTCTCCTTGTAGGGACCCCTCCCTGAAAGAAGTGTTGGTAATCTCCTGGACCCAGCTCTGTGTCACCTCCCTGCTGGCCAAAACCAGCCAGGCGGGACATGGGTCCAATAAACAGGTGGTGGAACTCACAGCTCCAATGGCCTTGTCCACTTCATCAGGTGTCACCAGGTCAAACTCCTCCCATACAGATGGACTAGGACGGGCCCGTCATCTCGACTGACTCGTTGTCAGCCAACACTGTACAGTATTCCAATTGGAGTCAAGGTCTGTTCGGATCTGAGCAATTTTATCTGCAAAAAACTTGTTCAAGTCCTCAGTATTACCTTGCAAAGGTTCGTCAACTCCCCCCTGATTAAGGAGGGAGCGAGTGGGATTCCACAGATGCAATCAGGGCGAAATTATATGTGCATCTTGTCACCCTGATCGCCACTTTGTAAATCTCTATATGAGCTTTTACAAGTGTTCGGTCAGATTCGGACTTTCTTCTCCTCCAATGCTTCTCTACACTTCTCTTTTGGCATTTCATCCCCCAGAGTTCCTCAGTGAACCAAGGAGATCTCCAGGGTCTGTTGCCACAGAGACGTCGCAAAGGTGCAATTCAATCTAGAGCCTCCGTCGCAGCCGTATTCCAGGCTGCAGCAAAAAACTCTGCCGAACTATGTACAAAGTACAAGCTAATCCGGCAAAACCCCAAGCGCCCTCTGGGTCAATCAGGCATCTGGGGAGGAACAGCAAGTAGGATGCTTGACTGCATAGCTAGAGGTATAACAAGCAGGAAGAGGGAGATTGTGATCCCGCTATATAGAGCGCTGGTGAAACTACATTTGGAATACTGTGTTCAGTTCTGGAGACCTCACCTACAAAAAGATGTTGACAAAATTGAACGGGTCCAAAGACGGGCTACAAGAATGGTGGAAGGTCTTAAGCATAAAACGTATCATGAAAGACTTAATGAACTCAATCTGTATAGTCTGGAGGACTGAAGGAATAGGAGGGACATGATCAAAACAATTAAATATGTTAAAGGGTTAAATAAGGTTCAGGAGGGAAGTGTTTTTAATAGGAAAGTGAACACAAGAAGAAGGGGACACAATCTGAAGTTAGTTGGGGGAAAGATCAAAAGCAACATGAGAAAATATTATTTTACTGAAAGAGTAGTAGATCCTTGGAATAAACTTCCAGCGGACCTGGTTGGTAAATCCACAGTAATTGAATTTAAATATGCCTGGGATAAACATATATCCATCCTAAGATAAAGTACAGGAAATAGTATAAGGGCAGACTAGATGGACTAGGTCTTTTTCTGCCGTCCATCTTCTATGTTTCTATGTTTCGATAGATAGATAGATAGATAGATAGATAGATAGATAGATAGATAGATAGATAGGTAGGTAGGTAGGTAGGTAGGTAGGTAGGTAGGTAGGTAGGTACCGGTAGGTAGGTAGGTACATAGGTCAGTAGGTCGGTAAGTAGGTAGATAGTCCAACTGCCCAAACAAAGAAGACTTTGTGGACTGGGATCCAACATAGTGACCTTTGGCCAAATGTCTGCCAGAACTGAAATATGTAGCCTTGGCAGTTTGCAAAAAGTTCTTTGTTGGTTAGCAAGATAACTTCTGAACTACAGAACAGCAAATATCATCATTATCACCTCCAACCACCCCAATAACTTCAGCCTCCGTCCTGCTAGATTGCTTTCAACTAATTCATAGATGGTTTGTGGATTTCTGTAGGGAGTTGGAAGTTCTTAGAACAGCTGGTGCAGAAGAAACATGTTCAAAGTGCTCTTCTCTCTCCCCCCCCCCTCCCTGTGTGTGTGTGCGTGTGTAGGGATGGTTGCTGTTTAATTCTGTCTGTGCGGAAGAGCTGCAGGACCAGGCGGGCACCAAAGCATGAGTGGGTGGGCTGGCTGCACTCTTGCCCCCTGCCCAAGCCCAAGATGGAAGAGACCTTGGAGGTCTTCTAGTCCATCCCACTGCTCAAGCAGAAGACCCTATAGATACACCATTTCAGACAAGTGGCTGTCCAGTCTCTTCTTAAAAGCCTCAACCGATGGAGCACCCGCAACATCTGGTGGCAAGTAATCCCACTGGTTAATTGTTCTCTCTGTTAGTAGGTTTCTTCTTAATTCCAGGTTGCTTCTCTCCTTGATTAGTTTCTATCCATTGTTTCTTCTGATGCTTCGGGAAATAAGTTGGACGCCGTCTTTCTTGTGGCAGCCTCTCAAATACTGCAAGGCTACTCTCGTGTACCCCTTAGTCCTTCTTTTCTCTAGACAGGTCACTCTGGTGGCCCTCACGCGTCTCCCACCCTCTTGTACGAAAGCCTCGGATCCTCCCTCCCACACAGATCCCGGGGGAAGCGTTGCAAAAGTGGGGAAGGCGGCGGCGGCGGCAGCTCATTTTGCTGACTCCCACCACTCGTCTTAGGCGTCGCGCAAGCGGCCCAGGGGCCCCGAGTGGAAAGAGGCGCAGGCCGCGGGGCCTTCGTGGCTCGGGCCGTCCATACGCTCCCCAATTCAGCGCCGCCGCTCGGGACGCGCCTGCCGAAAGCGGCCGGGCCGGAGAAGAGCGTAGCGCCGTAGGGGAAGGCGAGGGGAAGCGAGCGGCTCGGCTGGCCCGCCTCCACCCCTGACTCGCTCCCCAGGAATGTCCTGAAGGGCTTCCTTTCCAAAAACGTACAGCGTTAGCAGGAGGCCCGTCCTCCCGGCCGGCTCAGCAGCCGCGTGAGGGACGGTCGCGCGAAGGCCCCGCTCGCCCTCGGGTCGCCGCCTCAGAAAAGGGCCCGTTCCCGAGGTTGCCTCTGGCGACCGTGGGAGGCGAGCGCTCTGTTCCCAAAGGAACGAGGCCGGGGGGCCCAATGGCCTTGTCAGGCTTTCTCCCTTCGTGCAGGCCTCTGCACGCGAACACACACAGAGATACACGCGGGAAATGCGTGTTCTCCCACTTGTGGGAAGGTAATGAATCCCACCCAAGATTTCCTGGGAACGGAGGAGGGCTGTCCCCTCAGAAGCCTCTCCGAGGGGCCTGAGGCAGCCCGTCATCTCCCCACCCCCCACCCCCCCCGGCATTTCGGACAAGGCTTCTGCCCAGTGGCCTACTGGAAGGGGGGGGGCTCTTCAGGCTCCCCCATTCCAGCCATCCAGCCGGCCCCAATTCGAAGCGGATGGCAGCCTGCGGGCTCACCAGATTGGGACATACCGAAACGTCAGAGGGAGGGAAAGATGTAGGATTGCATAGGGCAGAGCCAATGTTTATTTGATTTCATGCATTTTGTCAATTACCTTTTTAATACCCAGCCATCTGGGTATATCTTTTTTCGCTGACCTTTATAATGTTTATGTTCAGTCGGACTAAGTGTGTATGATTGTGTAGCAGGTACGTTTTTATAACAATGGATCTTAAATTAGTTTTTTAAATTTTTTAACATTAGATTTGTATTTATATTGTATTGCTGTGATGTTGTGAGCCGCCCCGAATCTTCGGAGAGGGGCGGCATACAAATCTAATTTATTATTATTGTTGTTGTTGTTGTTGTTATTATTTGAGACAATGACAACCACCATCACAGATGGAGTCCATTGTGCATCATCCCACCCAATTGCCCCATTGTTGGGAGCACCTCAGGGGCAGAGCTGGTCATTAAGCCAAAAGTGAGGTCTGTCCTGGTCAGAAGAGGGCAGGGTGGGAGGAAGGTGGCTTCCTAGTTCCAGCTAAAGGCTTCCATGAGCAGCTCTGGGAATATAGAAACAGAAGACTGACGGCAGAAAAAGACCTCATGATCCATCGAGTCTGCCCTTATACTATTTTTTGTATTTTATCTTAGGATGGATATATGTTTATCCCAGGCATGTTTAAATTCAGTTACTGTGGATTTACCAACCATGTCTGCTGGAAGTTTGTTCCAAGGATCTACTATTCTTTCAGTAAAATAATATTTTCTCATGTTGCTTTTGATCTTTCCCCCAACTAACTTCAGATTGTGTCCCCTTGTTCTTGTGTTCACTTTCCTATTAAAACACTTCCCTCCTGAACCTTATTTAACCCTTTAACATATTTAAATGTTTCGATCATGTCCCTCCTTTTCCTTCTGTCCTCCAGACTATACAGATTGAGTTCATTAAGTCTTTCTTGATACGTTTTATGCTTAAGACCTTCCACCATTTTTGTAGCCTGTCTTTGGACCCGTTCAATTTTGTCAATATCTTTTTGTAGGTGAGGTCTCCAAAACTGAACACAGTATTCCAAATGTGGTCTCACCAGCGCTCTACATCAGCTCCAATGTGCATGCATGTGCTGGTCACCTGGTTTTGGGCCGATTTTGCTCACTCCAGGCTTCAGGAAAGCCTCCTGAAGCTTAGCGACAGCAAGAAAAATGGCCCAACCAGAGAAACAAACTTCCGGTTGGCCCATTGGACTATTTTTATGCCATCACCAGGCTTCAGAGGGCTTTCCTGATCCCCGGGGATGGCGAAAACAGCCCAACGAGTCTACCGAAGGTCCGAAGGGTTTCATGAAGCCTGTGTGCATGGGGGGGGGGGGAGTGAGGGGATTGTGCACATACATGGGGGGGCATTGCGGTTTATTTATTTGTTTATTTATTTGTTTGTTTATTTATTTAAATTTGTATGTCGCCCCTCCGCAGACTCGGGGCGGCTCACAATGTAAACAATGTAAAATACAAATCTAATATTTAAAAAACTAAAAACCCATAATTTAAAAAACATACGCACAACATACCATACATAAACTATATAGGCCTGGGGAAGATGTCTCAGTTCCCCCATGCCTGACGACGGAGGTGGGTCTTAAGGAGTTTACGAAAGGCAAGGAGGGTGGGGGCTGGTTCCAGAGGGTCGGGGCCGGCACAGAGAAGGCTCTTCCCCTGGGTCCCGCCAGACGACATTATTTAGGAGAAAGCCAACTCTGTGGGATCTAACTGATTGCTGGGATTCGTGCGGCAGAAGGCGGTGTCGGATATATTCTGGTCCGATGCCATGAAGGGCTTTATAGGTCATAACCAACACTTTGAATTGTGACCGGAAACTGATCGGCAGCCAATGCAGACTGTGGAGTGTTTGGAGAGATGTGGACGAACCTGGGTAACCCCACAATAGCTCTCACGGCCGCATTCTGCATGGTAAAGTGTTTCAACCTCTGGCCAAACCTCTCCAAACCCCCCCCCCCCCCCCAAGGCCAGTGAGGAGGCCTGGCAGCCCCCACCTGCGAGCTGACCCAGGCCTCCTCTGGCTGCTGCTCCCCGAGGGTCTCTTCCGTTTAAGGGCAGGCTGACCTCGGGTAGTGGGCGGCTGTCCGTTGTTTTCCAGCCCCTGGGAACCCTCCTCAAGGCTGCTCTTCCCTGAGTCAGCCAGGCTTCCCTCCCTCCTTCCAACGTGGCCTTCCGCTGCTCCATGCCAAGGCGGCTGTTGCTCAGGAGGGTCCCTGTGGCATTTCAAGGAGGGAGGGGCGCATTCCATTCACAGCCCTCGCCATGAGAACAGATTTCTTTCTTTTGGTTGGTTTCTCCCCCCTCCAGATTTGGTGTAACTTCTACTGATCTAGAATCCTGACTCATCTAGATTCCAACCGCACAACAGGGTCAGTTCCAGTGCTAATATTTCCTGCTCGGGAGCAGCTGGGCTTTCCTTAAGGGAGCTGAGCTTCAATCCAGGGAAGCAGTTAAAACAAACCAGGATAAATCTCGCCTGCTTGAGCCACATGGAGACACCAACTATTTCGAGGGTTTCAAAAGAAAGATGTAATACTGGATGCTTCTCTATCGTGAGCATTTTTTTTGAATCCCACCCAATATTGTATTAAAACAAAATCCTTTATTTATTAACAAATGTTGTACTCCAATCCCCAGCCCAATTCACTGAAGATAAATGCTTTGGAATACAGCTTCCAGTTCTGGCCAGCTTGACATAAAAGGATGCAGAGGCCCTAGAAAGAGAGCAGAGAAGAGCAACCAGGAGGTCAAGGCGTCTGGAAGTGAAAACCTAAAATGAAAAGATAGCAAACTGCAATAGTTAAATAGTACATTCCTTTCCCATCAAATTGGAATTCAAATTATATAAAGGTAGCACAATCATGCATCCAATAATGTCTCCTTGAATCTTGTTCTCATTTTTATTTTTTTATTTACTTGCTTGCTTGCTTACTTACTTACTTACTTACTTATTTATTTATTTGATTTGTATGCCGCCCCTCTCCGTAGACTCGGGGCGGCTAACAACAGTAAAAAGACAATATGAACAAATCTAATATTAAAAGTAATGTAAAAACCCCAATTTAAGAAACCAATCATACATACGGACATACCATGCATAAATTTTATAAGCCTAGGGGGAAGGGAAAGTCTCAATTCCCCCACGCGTGATGACAGAGGTGGGTTTTAAGGAGCTTACGAAAGGCAAGGAGGATGGGGGCAACTCTGATATCTGGGGGGAGTTGGTTCCAGAGGGTCGGGGCTGCCACAGAGAAGGCTCTTCCCCTGGGTCCCGCCAAACAACATTGTTTAGTCGACGGGACCCGGAGAAGGCCAACTCTATGGGACCTAACTGGTCGCTGGGATTCATGTGGCAGAAGACGGTCCTGGAGATATTCTCGTCCGATGCCATGAAGGGCTTTACAGGTCATAACCAACACTTTGAATTATGACTGGATTTGGATCTCAGGTTATGTATTTCCACACAGGGAGGAACTCCAAAAATATGCTGGGATGCTGGGAATAGTATAAAAAATGTTTGATTACAGTCAAGGAGTTAAGTTCATTCATTCCAAGATGAATTAAGAATAGAAAGATTACATAGTATGTAGGACTACCTAAAGTAGCCTTTATTGACTCAGAGAAGAAATGTCTTTCTCATCTCGGGAAGCCGGACAGCACATGTCTGAAAAATGTAGACGACCACAGAAGTGCAACTGCCTTTGATTTCCAAGGAATATATGAGCTTAAGCAGGCAGGGAGCAGCGAAGGCAGGCTGGGAATCCCCCAGTAGAAGGGCAGCCATGAATTATGAGCCATAGCTGCCAGACCGAGGCTACCTCAAGGCACCCAGTACCAATGGCGGGGGGAGGAGGGGTACATTTAAGCAGAGAAAGGCCTTTGCCAGCTGCCTCCTGTGGACCTGGTCTTTACACTGAAGATCGTGGGCCCCAAGGAGGTCCATTGAGGGAACAAGGCCTATTGGATCCTTCATCTAAGAAGCCAACACCTGTGCTTTCAAATGTATTCATTACTTGGCTATTCAATTTCTATCATTCTGCCTGTTTTGTTGAAGACAACCCCCCCATGAACTAGCTAACTAAGTTTCTCCCAATGGGAGTACCTCCAGATTGGCCTCTCTGGAAGGAGTTTCTGGCCTTCAAAGCTATAGAATAAGTACAATAAATATACAGTACATTCCAAAGCTTATATTTCACCATATTTACAAATCAAAAGAGTTGGAAGGGATCTCGTAGGTCATCTAGTCCAGTCGCCAGCCCAAGCAGGAGACCTTACACCAGTGATGGTGAACCTATGGCATGGCCATAGCAGCCATATCAGCTGACACGTGAGCCATTATTATTATTATTATTATTAGTATTATTATTATTATTATTAGTATTATTATTATTATTACTCTCTACATGGGGCTACCTTTGAAAAGTGTTCGGAAACTTCAGATCATGCAGAATGCAGCTGCAAGAGCAATTATGGGCTTCTCTAAGTATGCCCATATTACTCCAACACTCCGCAGTCTGCATTGGTTGTCGATCAGTTTCCGGTCACAATTCAAAGTGTTGGTTATGACCTATAAAGCCCTTCATGGCACCGGACCAGAATATCTTCGGAACCGCCTCCTGCCGGCACGAATCCCAGCGACCGGTTAGGTCCCACAGAGTCGGCCTTCTTCGGGTCCCGTCGACTAAACAATGTCGTCTGGCGGGACTCAGGGGAAGAGCCTTCTCGGTGGGGGCTCCGACCCTCTGGAACCAGCTCCCCCCTGAGATTAGGATTGCCCCCACCCTCCCTGCCTTTCGTAAACTCCTTAAAACCCATCTCTGTCGTCAAGCATGGGCGAACTAAAACATCTTCCCCTTGCCCATGTTGTTTTGCCGTTTGATTGATTGACTGTGTACCTGTTTTTTATATATATTGAGATTGTTTTATGAATTTTTTAATTTAAAATTGTAATTAGATTGGTGGGAATTGGATTTGTTACTATGTGCTGTTTTTATTATTGTTGTGAGCCGCCCCGAGTTTGCGGAGAGGGGGCGGCATATAAATCCAATAAATCTAATCTAATCTAATCTAATCTAATCTATTTTTTATTAGATTTGTATGCCGCCCCCTTTCTGTAGACTCGTTGCCCTAGTTCAGCTCCAACATGCATGTGTGTGCCGGCCATCTGATTTTTGGCTTGCACAGAGGCTTGGTGAGGGGAATTTTTGGCTTCCAGAGAGCCTCCTGGTGGATGGGGAGAGAGTTTTACCCTCCCTCGGCTCCAGGGAAACCTTTGGAGCCTGGCGAGGGCAAAACATGAGCCTACTGGGCCCATCAGAAGTTGGGAAACAGGCCATTTATGGCTTCCAGAGGGCCTCCGGGAGGCGAGGGGAAGCTGTTTTCACCCTCCCCAGGCCTTGAATTATGAGTGTGGCCACTTGCACATACGCAATAGCACATGTGCACACTCTTTCGGTACCAGAGGGGGGAAAAGGTCCGTCATCACTGCCCTACACCATTTCTGACAAATGGTAGTCCAGTCTCTTACTAAAAGCTTCCAGTGATGAAGCCCCCACAATTTCTGAAGGCAATTTTTGTTCCATGGTTTGACTGTTCTCACGGTCAGAATTTTTTTTCCTATTTCCAGGTTGAATCTCTCCTTTTTCCCGTTTCATAGAAACATAGAAGGCTGACGGCAAGAAAAAGACCTCATGGCCCATCTGGTCTGCCCTTATACAATTTTCCTGTATTTTATCTTAGGATGGATATATGTTTATCCCAGGCATGTTATTGTGGATTTACCAACCACGTCTGCTGGAAGTTTGTTCCAAGGATCTACTACTCTTTCAGTAAAATAATATTTTCTCATGTTGCTTTTGATCTTTGCCCCAACTAACTTCACATTGTGTCCCCTTGTTCTTGTGATCACTTTCCTATTAAAAACACTTCCTTCCTGAGCCTTATTTAACCCCTTTTAACATATTTAAATGTTTTGATCATGTCCCCCCTTTTCATTATGTCCTCCAGACTATACAGATTGAGTTCATTAAGTCTTTTCCTGATACGTTTTATGCTTAAGACCTTCCACTATTCTTGTAACCCGTCTTTGGACCCGTTCAATTTTGTCAATATCTTTTTGTAGGTGAGGTCTCCAGAACTGAACACAGTATTATTCCAAACGGGGGTCTCACCAGCACTCTATATTTCCATCCATTATTCCTTGTCTGGCCTTCGGGTGCTTCGGAGAGAACAGCTTGACTCCTCCTCTCTGTAGCATTGGCCTTTCGTAAACTCCTTAAAACCCACCTCTGTCATCAAGCGTGGGGGAACTGAGACATCTCCCCCTGCCTATGTAGTTTTTGTGCATGATATGACTGTATGTATGTTTTTATATGTTGGGGGTTCCTTGCTTTTTAGACTTTTTAAATGTACTATTGTTATTTTAGATTCTAACTATTAGATTTGTTATTATATCTTGTTTTTTATCACTGTTGTGAGCCGCCCCGAGTCTACAGAGAGGGGCGGCATACAAATCGAATTAATAATAATAATAATAATAATAATAATAATAATAATAATAATAATAATAATAATAAAAAATTGGTATCCTTCAGTCTTGAAAGACCACGGTATCATGCTCTGGGTAATGGTCTATCCTCCATACTAACCTATCCTCTCTGTAGCAGCCCCCTCAAATATTGGAAGACTGCTCTCCTGTCTCCCCTGGTCCTTCTCTTCCCTAGACTAGCCAGGCCCCAGTTCCTGCAACTGTTCATTGTATGTTTGAGCCTCCAGTCCCCCTCACCATCCTTGTTGCTCTTCTCTGCACTCTTTCTAGGGGTCTCCACATCCTTTTTATAGTGTAGGTGACCAAAACTGGATGCAGTACTCTAGGTGTGGTCTTACTAAGGCTTTATTAGAGTGGTATTAGCATCTCCCTTGACCTTGATTGAATCCCTCTGTTAATGCAATTTAAGATTGCATTGGATTTCTTGGCTGGCGCTGCACACAGCTGCTTGATGATTTGATAGACGAATAGATAGAACATAGATATGTGGGAGTTAGATGTGGAGAGAGAGAGAGAAAGAGAAGGTTAGGGGGTGGAGGGAGAGAGAGAGATGATAGATGAGATGGGACGTATGAAAGAAGCAGATCTCCTTATGGAAACTTCTTTCTCTGACTATAAACAGGATTACTGTACATCCATTTCAGTCTGGCAATGGAAGAAGTGAGCAAATACAAAATTGGCTCAACTTGTTCAGGAAGGATACCCCTCCCCCAAGGAAATTAGAGTTTAGAGATAATAAAAGGTTTAGAAAATTTACAGAGTTCATTATTTTTCCACCATGAAAATTTCCCCGTGCTCTTTTTTTTATATCTTGTAATATCAAATAAGTTTTTCAGTGCCTTGGTGGTACAGTGGTTAGAATGCAGTACTGCAGGCAACTTCTGCTGACTGCCGTTCTAATCTCATCAGGCTCAAGGTTGACTCAGTGTTCTGTCCTTCTGAGGTCGCTAAAATGAGGACCCAGATTGTTGGAGGCGATATGCTGACTCTGTAAGCTGCTTAGAGAGGGCTGTAAAGCACCATAAAGTTGTGTATAAGTGTAAGTGCTATTGTGATGTTCCTTCAATATACCAGGGGTAATTCGACACAAAATGTAACCCTTGCCCTGGTACAGAGCTGAAAAGGATTGGATACTGTAGCCTAGAGGTTAATACTCTGCCTTACAAGGCAAAGGTTGCAGGTTCAAGTCCCAGTGAGGGTATGGCTAGCTGATGAGGCCAAAATAAGGCCAAAATAGATCTATCCTAGTCTCCCTTAATTTTCAAATTCAGCAAAAACGTGACATACACACACACACACACACACACACACATTATGTCCCCCTAATTAAAAATACTGATTAATATGTTACTTTGTCATTGATATCAAATATATTTTTTCAGTCTATACTTGCTTTCTCTCTTTGGAAAGGAAAACTCATTTGCTATTTCTGAATGAGCTATAATTCTGGGCAGGCATAAGAGTTGAAGTGGCCAGAATATTTTGGATTGACACATAGTCAGCCAGATGTTCAGACTGGATTGGCATTTTTATCCACCTGTTTCCAAGTAGCTGAAATGCAATTTTGAAAATTTTTGGTGGTGTTACAGATATTGTTGCAGGATAGAATAGAATAGAATAGAATAGAATTTTATTGGCCAAGTGTGTTTTGGACACACAAGGAATTTGTCTTGGTGCATATGCTCTCAACGTACATAAAATAAAATATACATTTGTCAAGAATCATGTGATACAACACTTAATGATTGTCATAGGGTCAAATAAGCAATGAAGAAGCAATATTAATAAAAATCTTAGGATATACGCAACAAGTTACAGTCATACAGTCAACATGGGAGGAAATGGGTGATAGGAATGATGAGAAAAACTAGTAGAATAGAATAGAATAGAATTTTTATTGGCCAAGTGTGATTGGACACACAAGGAATTTGTCTTGGTGCATATGCTCTCAACGTACATAAAATAAAATATACATTTGTCAAGAATCATGTGATACAACACTTAATGATTGTCATAGGGGTCAAACAAGCAATGAAGAAGCAATATTAATAAAAATCTTAGGATATACGCAACAAGTTACAGTCATACAGTCAACATGGGAGGAAATGGGTGATAGGAATGATGAGAAAAACTAGTAGAATAGAAGTGCAGATTTAGTAGAAAGTCTGACAGTTTTGAGGGAATTATTTGTTTAGTAGAGTGATGGCGTTCGGGAAAAAACTGTTCTTGTGTCTAGTTGTCTTGGTGTGCAGTACTCTGTAGCGACGTTTTGAGGGTAGGAGTTGAAACAATTATAGATGCTGATCCAAGTAAAGCTGCCTTTTGCAATTGACTGGGGCAAATTTGTCAATGCTGATGGTGTTCAAATGGTGCTCCAGTTGTATTGGGATCGCACTCAAGTTGCATGTTACTATTGGTGCTTGCGTTCTTTTGCACAGTCGTTCTGTCTTTATTTGCAGGCCTTTGTATTATGTTATCTTCTCCAATTTTTTTCTTTTATGCTGTTTCCAGGTCCACTATCCTGACTTTTGGGTCTTTATTATCGGCAGTTGTTAAATCTGGGATGTCATGTGTTCAGTGTCATCTGTTTGAACACTTTATTTTGTATTACTATATTTATGTTCCAACCAAATCTTGCTTGTAGGCAAATGATATTTCTTGCAGAGCTTCCAATGCACCATTGTTGCTACTTTATTATGCTGCTGCTTGTCGTCAGTCTGTGGGCAATCTTCTTGCAGCAGCTTATCGGGTGGTCCACTCTTTCTTCAGTTGTGGCTGGGGTTTTTTTTTTTAGAGGTGGCAATTGCTCTCTATTATTGTCTTCTCAATTCTGGCTTTGTCCTTAAGGATGTTTGAACCATGTACATATTACGTTGATAGAATTTATCAGCTGGATAAAGAAAAGTGATCATCTCTGATTCTTAAGAAACACGCCCTTAAATGTTGGAGAGATAAATTTATGACCTCAGTTATTCAGTGAATTGAAGACCTAGTGTTTACTTGCAATTCATTGCTTACAGAAACAGATTCTATACAAACAATAAAATGCAGTCATTATTTATTCAAACTCTTGTATAAAACTATATATATATATAGTGTGTGTGTTTGTGTGTGTATGCATATTTATTTATTTATTTATTTATTTACTTACTTACTTCTTACTTACTTACTTACTTACTTACTTACTTACTTACTTACTTATTTAGAAACATAGAAGACTGATGGCAGAAAAAGACCTCATGGTCCATCTAGTCTACCCTTATACTATTTTTTGTATTTTATCTTAGGATGGATATCTGTTTATCCCAGGCATGTTTAAATTCAGTTATTGTGGATTTACCAACCACGTCTGCTGGAAGTTTGTTCCAAGGATCTACTACTCTTTCAGTAAAATAATATTTTCTCATGTTGCTTTTGATCTTTCCCCCAACTAACTTCAGATTGTGTCCCCTTGTTCTTGTGTTCACTTTCCTATTAAAAACACTTCCCTCTTGAACCTTATTTAACCCTTTAACATATTTTTACAACATATACAACATTTCAATAAAAAAATACACTTCTAATCCAATTAATAGAAATAATGAATTTAAAAATTATTTTAAAAAGCTACACATTTAAAAATCAAACATTCACATGCATACTACCACATCCTACACATTCACTGGGCAGAGGCTTTATATATATACAGTATATCACATGTTTTTTGCTGAATTTTTAAAATTAAGAGGGATTAGGATGGCACCATTTCGGCTTTGTTCTGGCCTCATCAGCTAGCCACACCCTTACTGGGATTTGATCCGGCAGCTTCTGCCTTGTAAGACAGAGAATTAACCTCTAGGCCACCAGACCTGATCCCTTCAGCTCTGTACCAGGGAGGGGCTATATGTTTTTTATGTCGGATCACTCTGGTATATTGAAGGAACGTCACAGCTCCTTTTTGCCTCTAGGCCCAACCCAGGGCCATATATGTCACATGTTTTTATTCACCATATATATATATTAAAACATATATATATGTTTTTCTGTTGAATCAGAAAAATCCTTAACTTTTAAAATTCAGCAGAAACGGAGACTAGGATGGTCCCATTTCGGCCTTGTTCTGGCCTCATCAGCTAGCTGTGACGTTCCTTGAAATATACCAGGGTGATCCGACATAAAAAAAACATATATATGTATGTATGTATGTATGTATGTATGTATGTATGTATATATATATATATATATATATATATATATATATATATATATATGTGTTAAAATGTTTTCAGCTGGAATTTTAAAATTAAGGGAGACTAGGATGGTCCCATCCGACATAAGAAAAACATATATATATATATATATATATATATATATATATATATATATATATATATATATATATATATATATATATATAGTTTTACACAAGAGTTTGAATAAACAATGACTCTATTTTATTGTTTGTATACAATCTGTTTTTGTAAGTAATGAATTGCAAGTAAACATAGGTCTTCAATTCACTGAATAACTGAGACCATAAATTTATCTCTCCAACATTTAAGGGCGGATTTATATAACATGTTTTTGCTGAATTTGAATATATATATATATATATATATATATATATATTATATATATATATATATATATTATATGAAAATATTTTGTATATATCAGTGAAGACTCGTGGGAATATTATGGACCACCAAGGGGAAAAAAAGCAATAGGGGAAATATGGACTACCAAGGGGAAAAAAAGCAATAGATCATCAAACACATCAACCCAGGGGTTTAACACAAGGCACAAATGACCAGGATCAAATTGGTCTTTTTCGGAGGCATTATTTTCTCTGGAGAACATTCTGTTGCTGGGAAATGTAGACGGAAGGATTAATAGATTAGCAGAGTTGGAAGGGACCTTGTAGGTCATCTAGTCCAACCCCCTACCCCCAGCGAAGCAGGAGATCCTGCATCATTTCTGACAAATGGCAGTCCAAACTATTCTTGAAAGTGTCAAGTGATGAAGCTCCCACAACCAGGGCTGCCAATAGGCCGGTACTACTGGTACTGGCATCAGGGGCCCGGCCAAATTGTAAAATGGGGGGGGCCCCGGTTTTGGCCCGTCACCGTGTGCCGGCCTCCTGGCTCCCGTAGCAGTCATTGTGCCCAGCACCGTTCCCTGTAGGCTGCGCACGCCTGCGCCAGCGCACCCCAAAACACCCCCCCACACCCTTTTCCAAGGGCGCGCACGAAGCCGCGGCTGCCCCCGCCCCTCTATCCCCCTTGCGCCCCTGGCTACTCGCTGCTGCCCCTTGCCCGCCCGCCTGCCCGATCCTCCTCTCTTTCTCCCCCGCTCACCTCCGAAGGCAACTTATGTTCCATTGATGGATTGTTCTCACTGTCAGGAAATTCCTCCTTATTTCCATGTTGAACCTCTCCTGGATCAGTTTCCATCCATTATTTTCAGTGTAAGTTATTGGGTGAATGCTAATGAATGTTTTTAAAAATGTTTTAAATGTTTTTTTAAAAATTTAATTGTATTAATTGTATTTATTGCATTGTTATGTCTACTATATATGCTGCAAGCCGCCCCGAATCCTCGGAGAGGGGCGGCATACAAATCCAATTAAATAAATAAATAGTAAATAATTGCTTGCCCATTTGGGGTGGGTGGGTTGCGCGGCTGGCCTTCCTGTTGCATCAGCTGAGCCAAACCCCAAGTGAAACCATCTGGCAGAATCTGGAAGGGCATCAGAGTTGAGACTGGAGGGCAGCCCATCTGCTGGGCAGAGCCACCCCCCCCCAATAATGCACTACAAAACAGCTGTAAAAATGTCCCCCCCTGTGGCCCAAACTCATCCCCTACAGAAGGGCTGTTGGTGGGGAGTGTAAAAGAAGCCTCTCTCTTTTTTAAAATTTTCATTTCTTATTCCATCATGTCGCAATCTCTTATTTTCATGTTATTCCAATGATTTGTAATGGAGAAGGCACTTAACCAAATGATGGGTAGTATTTAGAATTCTGCTGCCTCAGCCACTGTGCCTGCTAAACCTCAAATTGCAAGCTACGCAGAAGGAGTCGTTTTCTTGCTAGCTGCTGGTGTCCCAGGGCCCTCTCCCTGGGTGCCATCCAACAGTTTTCCGATGAAGGGCCTTCCCAGGCAGCCGCTTCCCTCTGCCATATCCCCACCTTCCCCTCTCCCAGACAGCCTTGGGATTCCTGCATTGAAGTTTTATTTTTTATTTATTTATTTATTTATTTATTTAGTCCAATACATAATACAGTGATACCTTGTCTTACAAACTTAATTGGTTCCAGGACGAGGTTCTTAAGGTGAAAAGTTTGTAAGATGAAACAATGTTTCCCATAGGAATCAATGGAAAAGCGGTTAATGGGTGCAAGCCCAAAATTCACTCCTTTTGCCAGCTGAAGTGCCTGATTTTGTGCTGCTGGGATTTCCCTGAGGCTCTCCTCCATGGAGAATCCCACCTCCGAACTTCTGTGTTTTTGCGATGCTGCAGGTGAATCCCAGCAGGGGAATCCCAGCATCGCAAAAACGAGCGCTTCGCTGGCAACGGAAGTCTGGAGGTGGGGTTTCCTGCAAAGGGAGCATCAGTGAAATTGCAATATCGCAAAAACACCGAAGTCCTTGAAACCCCACCTCCAGACCTCTGTGTTTTTACGATGCTGCAATATCACTGAGGCTCCCCTTGCTGGGAAACCCCACCTCCAGACTTCCGTTGACAGCGAAGTGCCCATTTTTGCGCTGCTGGATTCCCCTGCTGGGATTCCCCTGCAGTATTACAAAAACACGGAAATCCAGAGGTGGGGTTTCCCATGGAGGGAAGCCTCAGGGGAATCCCTGCAGTGCAGAAATGGGTACTTCGCTGGCAACAGAAGTCCGGAGGCGGGGCATCCCAGTGGCAGCGGGGGTTTGTAAGGTGAAAATAGTTTGTAAGAAGAGGCAAAAAAATCTTAAACCCCGGGTTTGTATCTCGAAAAGTTTGTATAATAAGGCGTTTGTAAGACGAGGTATCACTGTACACATTGAGGTGAATAGATATGTAGTAATATAACTAAAGAAACGAATAGAAGAAAAGATATAAAAGTATAGGTGAACAAATTTGAAAGGAAGAAAAGATAAATGAGATAAGGAGAGACAATTGGACAGGGGACGGAAGGCACACTGGTGCACTTATGCATGCCCCTTACTGACCTCTAAGGAACCTGGAGAGGTCAATCGTGGATAGTCTAAGGGAAAAATGTTGGGGGTTAGGGGTTGACACTACTGAGTCAGGTAATGAGTTCCACGCTCCGAAAACTCGGTTGCTGAAGTCAGATTTTTTACAGTCAAGTTTGGAGCGGTTAGAATAGAATAGAATCATTGGGCTGAAAGGGACCTTGGAGATCTTCTAGTCCAACCCACTCCCCAGGGCAGCTTTCTTAGACCATCCTGGACAAATGACTGTTCAGTCTCTTGCAGGGTTGGAGCATCCACAACTTCTGGAGGCAAGTTGTTCCACTGATTCATTGTTCTGCCAGGAAATTCCTTCTTAGTTCCAGGTGGCAGTTTTAGTTTCCATCCATTGCTTCTTGTCCTGCCTTCTGGGGCTTTGGAGAATAGGTTGACGCCAGGGGTGGATTCCCATTAGTGCCGCATGTGTGCAGAAGCAAAAAAAATCACCAAAATCTCTCTGTCACACAAACACACATGCATCCCCTCACGAGATTTTTCTTCCTGTGCACGCACAGAAGCAAAACCACGTTGGGATGTGTGTGTGTGCATGTAAGATAACCGAAGCTGCATGAGTGGTGCACTGATCACTAGCCGTGCGCTGTCCTTCCCCACACTAGTAGCAGCCCATTACTGGTTGACTTCCAAATCTTCTTTGTGGCAACCCTTCAAATATCAGAAGGCTGCTGTCATGTCTCCCCTGGTCCTTCTTTTCACTAAACTAGACATTTACCCAGTTCTTGCAACCGTGCTTCAGATTAATAATAATATTAATATTAATAATAATAATAATTATTATTATTATTATTATTATTATTATTATTATTATTTATTAGATTTGTATGCCACCCTCTGAAGATTCGTGGCAGCTCACAATAATAATAAAAAAAAATGTTATAGCGAAACAAATCTAATATTTAAAAAGAAGCATATAAAACCCTATCATATTTAAAACCAAACAACACATAAATACCAAACATAAAATATAAAGAGCCTGGGGGAAGGTGTCTCAACTCCCCCATGCCTGGTGATATAGGTGGGTCTTGAGTAGTTTATGAAAGACAAGGAGGGTGGGGGCAGTTCTAATCTCTGGGGGGAATTGATTCCAGAGGGCCGGGGCCGCCACAGAGAAGGCTCTTCCCCTAGGGCCCGCCAAATGACATTGTTTAGTCGACGGGACCCGGAGAAGGCCAACTCTGTGGGACCTTATCGGTCGTTGGGATTCGTGCGGTAGTAGGCGGTTCCGGAGGTACTCTGGTCCAATGCCATGTAGGGCTTTAAAGGTCATAACCAACACTTTGAATTGTGACCAGAAACTGATCGGCAGCCAATGCTGGCCACGGAGTGTTGTAGAAATGTGGGCAAATCTGGGAAGCCCCACGATGACTCTCGTAGCCACGTTCTGCACGATCTGATGTTTACGAACACTTTTCAAAGGAAGCCCCATCTTTAAGCCTCCGGTCCCCTCATCCTTTTTGTTGCTCTTCTCTGCACAAGGCAGGGGAAAGGAACGGCCTACAGCTGTGCGCGGGAAATAGCTGGGAATAAGAGATCCTGGAGAAAAAGTATTTGGTTCAGCAGGAAGTATGAAGCACACGGGAGAAGCACAGGACAACTGGAAGGACAAAAGTATTTCCAGTCTTGGGAAAGGGGAAATGGGAATGCAAGGAGTTGGACTAAATGTCAGTGTGGCATCAACCATTGAGAAAGCAGTAAAACCCCTCATCAAAGGATCGTCTGCCAGGACTTTTATTAAGACCTTGTAAATTCCAAGGTAGCCACATGAATTTCTCAGGAATGAGTCCCTCCTGAGTAATCTTCTTTTTTCTCCATTGGGCAACTTTCTTAATTGATGGCAGAAATGCCAGGAATCTATCTTGGTTTCAGCACTAGACAAAGTCACCGTGGCATGCTGATCAGCAAGCCAGCTGAAGCTGAACTGGGCGGCCTCACAACTTAAGATGAGCAGAGTGTGGGTCTCACATAGATTGTAGGGAGATCGATAGCAATAGCATTTAACTTATTTTTTGGAATAAAAGATGCACTTCCCCTCCTCCCCTAAAAGTAGGTGAAAATGTTGGATTTTTTTTGGAAAATTATTTGACAGGATCAAAGATCAAGCAAAGTAGGTGGAAGGAACTCAACGTGGATTTATTTGATCAGGATTAATAGATATGCTGTGGTTTCTGAAAGCTATTAATCAAATTTCATTTTGACTAAAGGCTTTATGGTCTGCCTATAAATTTTCTTGCTGTATTTCTTAGAGAAAGTGATAAAACATGTGTTCCCGTTTCTGGTAGTTCTTAATAGCATTTTATTGATTCAAACTGAGCAATGTGTTTTTCAATTTGATTATTGTTATGGAAAGAAGAGGGTTTTTTTCAAAAAAATTGAAACATTAAAAAAGACATTAAGTTACTGAACTTGTTTAGGCTTCTCTGGCAGGATAGAGGGAACATCTTTCCTTTATTTCTTTTTACTGTATTCTCTTTGCCTTCTTATTTTTCTTTTCTTGGTTTGTGACAGAGTTTAAATGCAAAATAAAAGACTAATAAAAACTATTACCAAAGAAAATGCAACGATCCTGGTGACAATGGTAACAGGGATCTCTGTGAATTGGAGTCTCTCAAACAACAAGCAATCATGGCCGGTCCACTTGAAGGTTTCCCCATCTCAGAGAATCATTTTCTGCTGTGGGAATAGATGCTCCCCTGGAGCTTGTAGCCAGCCAAGACATCTGTGCTGAACTGCAAGCTTTCTTACAAAGTGCTGAAGGAAGGGGAGGGCTAAATATTTGGAGCTCTCTGTCAAATGAGATTGATTTGAACAGCTCCTCTAAGTCAGAGATATTTTTGATCCGCTGCTGCTGCTCAAACTTTGCAAAGTGTTCAAGAATAAGTTACAGGAACCAAACTTAATAGCAAAACAGAAAACTGGCAGTGGGGCTAAAAATCACTGAACTTGCTCTTTTATTTATCCTTTAAAGTCGTTTGTATTTGCTTTTCATGATATCACACACACACACACACACACACTCACTCACCTATATTATTTTCAAAAGCAAGAGGTGAACTCACTTCACCCCCAAAAGATGAACATATGCCACCACCTCCCCTCCTGGAACTTTGAGGCTATCAAGCCCAACCTGCACTTAGGCAGAAATCCAGATTAAAGCTTCCAGCGCAGATGGCTGCCAGCCTCTGCCTGAATGGGAGCCCACCACTCCTCTGATCATTCTCCCCACCCACCCACCCCGATGTTTTCCCCAACATTCAACCTGAAGCTCCTCTTTTATCTTAAATTCACAATTTGTGTTCTGGAAGGAGGCGTTTGAAGGCCTCCTTCTCCCACTTCTTTCAATCTCTCTTCAGATGCGTAGATATCAGAGGGTTGTTGTTAATGGCGAGTATTCTGAGCAGACCCTGGTTACAAGCGGTGTGCCACAAGGTTCTGTTTTGGGTCCTATTCTTTTTAATATCTTTGTGAGTGACATAAGGGAAGGTTTGCCTATTTGCCGATGACTCTAAAGTGTGCAATAGGGTTGATATTCCTGGAGGCGTCTGTAATATGGCAAATGATTTAGCTTTATTAGATAAGTGGTCAAAGCAATGGAAACTGCAGTTTAATGTTTCCAAATGTAAAACGATGCACTTGGGCAAAAGGAATCCTCAATCAGAGTATTGTATTGGCAGTTCTGTGTTCAGAAGAGAAGGATTTAGGGGTTGTGATTTCTGACAGTCTCAAAATGGGTGAACAGTGCGGTCAGGCAGTAGGGAAGTAGGATGCTTGGCTGCATAGCTAGAGGTATAACAAGCAGGAAGAGGGAGGTTGTGATCCCGCTGTATAGAGTGCTGCTGAGACCATATTTGGAATACTGTGTTCAGTTCTGGAGGCCTCACCTACAAAAGGATATTGATAAAATTGAACGGGTCCAAAGATGGACTACAAAAATGGTGGAAGGTCTTAAGCATAAAACTTATCAGGAAAGACTTAATTATCTCAACCTGTATAGTCTGAAGGACAGAAGGGAAAGGGGGGACATGATTGAAACATTTAAATATGTTAAATAAGGTTCAGGAGGGAAGTGTTTTTAATAGGAAAGTGAACATAAGAACAAGAGGGTACAATCTGAGGTTAGTTGGGGTAAAGATTAGAAGTAACATGAGAAAATATTATTTTACTGAAAGAATAGTAGATGCTTGTGGTTGGTAAATCCACAATAACTGAATTTAAACATATATCCATCCTAAGATAAAATACAGGAAATAGTATAAGGGCAGACAAGATGGACCATGAGGTCTTTTTCTGCCGTCAATATTCTATGTTTCTGTTTCTATGAGGGTTGAGAGACACAAAAAGACTGGCTCACACTTAGCCTATGACTAAGGCTGGAATTAAAGCTGGACTTCTCTGTTATTAATCCTTTCATGCATATTTTCATTAGATTTCATTATAAAATAAGAAATACAAAAGAAAAAAGAAAAATAAGAAAAGAAAGAAAAGTGACTTCTGGTTTTTTTTTTTAAATGTGTAGTAAAATGCAACACACACACACCCAAAAAAAACCCCTCAAGCTTTTGCTTTATATTTCATAACATTATCTGCTCTCTAGGCTTTTTGTGGAGGATTTACAAGGCCATGTATGTAACCGAAAGCAAATTGGCCATGTTTAATGTTTCTATACAGGATGATGACATTTTTCCTTCTAATTTTATTGTAAATGCATTGTACAGATGTCACATTTTCAGTTTAAAAAATTCAACCTTATTTCTTTACAAATGTTTTTTTTTAAACAGCAGTATGGCTTTTTCTAATTGGATATTGTATTTTTTTAAAGTCTCATTGAAGGGGCTTCTAATTGCTGCTAAATGATGTTGCTTTTGTTTTTGCAAAAAAACAAAGGCAAAACGAAAAAAATCAAAACAACCTCCTTAATTCATCTGAAAGCCCTAGAGACATTGAAAGTAGATAATTCTTGTTGGAAACTGAAGAAATGAACATTTAATTCTGGGATTTCACAATTTATACGATTATAGAAATGCCATGTATTATTGATTTTAGAGTAAGAGGCCAATACATTGTTTCTGTATCCATAATCAAAGAAAAGTAAAAGTAATTTTTTTTCCTTTTTTTGTTTCATTTTGTATTTCTGATTTTTCTTTTTTAATCTTTACCTAAACCCAAGTCTTTTTAAAAAATCTTTTGCTGAAAGTTAATTAAGAAAAAGTTTAAAAAGTAAAATTACTACTCAAAAACCGAATGGAGAATTTTAAAAGGTCATTTTCACCCAAGCTATAGGGAAATATTTGTCTTATAAAAATTATCTTTCATCGAAATGGCCATCACGGGTTTGTGTGGCTCAAAAACCTTCATGTTTCAAACTTGCAGGGCAGCTCACATTGGAGAAACATCTTTCAGCTGTGGCGAGGGGGGCGTTTGCCCAGGTTCGCCTGGTGCACCAGTTGCGGCCCTATTTGGACCGGGACTCACTGCTCACAGTCACTCATGCCCTCATCACCTCTAGGCTTGACTACTGTAATGCCCTCTACATGGGGCTGCCTTTGAAAAGTGTTCGGAAACTTCAGATCGTGCAGAATGCAGCTGCGAGAGCAATCATGGGCTTTCCTAAATATGCCCATGTTACACCACCACTCCGCAGTCTGCATTGGTTGCTGATCAGTTTCCGGTCACAATTCAAAGTGTTGATTATGACCTATAAAGCCCTCCATGGCATTGGACCAGAATACATCCGGGTCCGCCTTCTGCCGCACGAATCCCAGCGACCGGTTAGGTCCCACAGAGTCGGTCTTCTTCGGGTTCCGTCAACTAAACAATGTCATCTGGCGGGACCCAGGAGAAAAGCCTTCTCTGTGGTGGCCCCGACCCTCTGGAACCAGCTCCCCCCGGAGATCAGAATTGTCCCCACCCTCCTTGCTTTTCGTAAGCTCCTCAAAACCCACCTGTCACCAGGCATGGGGGAACTGAACTACCGTTTCCCCCCTAGGCCTATACAATTTACGCATGGTATGTTTGTGTGTAAGTTTGGTTTTAGTAAGGGTTTTTTAATTATTTTAAACATTAGATTTGTTACATGCTGTTTATTACTGTTGTTAGCCACCCCGAGTCTACGGAGAGTGGCGGCATACAAATCTAATAAATGAATGAATGAATGAATGTTTGACCTGAGCAAGGTTTTCCAGGTGCTCCTGGGGTTTGACTTGAGCTGATGGTAAGTCCGGCTGGTGCCGCTTGCTGGCTTTCCCCCTTTTCCACTAGGGGTGTAGTCACCATTAAGCAGATTAAGCACTAGGCCCAAAGGGGCACCACAAAGTTGAGAAGGAAAAAAAAAACCACACCACCCATAGAAAGTTGTAGAAAAAATAAGAAGTGACAAAACAAGGAGGGGTGCACCAAGACTTGTCAGTGCTTAGGGAGCCTTAATCCACCACTCAGTCACCCTATGCCTGCTGAAATTTTTTATTGATTGATTGGTTGGTTGGTTGGTTGGTTGATTGATTTTGTCCAATACACAGTGAGGGTTTTACTGGGTATACACATGGTAAAATACATAATGAAGGTTATAGAGGATATACTCATAGTAAAATATATCTAAGAAAGAATAGAAGATATAGGAATAAAACATATCAATGAAAGAATAAAAGAAGAGATATATTTTATTTATTTGTTTGTTTGTTTGTTTGTTTGTCAAACAAGTATAGTATTATAGTACATAATAACATAACATAAATAGAACGTAGTAATAGAAAGGATAATAAGACAATAGGACAGGGACATTAGGCACAAAGGTGCACTTATGCACGCCCCTTACAGACCTCTTAGAAAAGGGGAGAGGTCAATTGTTGATAATGTAAGATTGAAGATTTTGGGGTTGGGGGAAGCAACAACAGAATCAGGTATTGAGTTCCAGGCGGTGACCACTCTATTGCTGAAATCGTATTTTCTGCAGTCAAGTTTGGAGCGATTTACATTCAGTTTGTATCTATTACATGCTCTTGTGTTGTTGTTAAAGGTGGAGTAGTTACTGACAGGGAGTACATTATGATGTATGATTTTATGAACAACAGTGAAATCAGTTTGGAGATGACATAATTGTAAATTTTCTAGATTTAGTATTTGAAGTCTGGAGGAGTAGGGTAATTTGTTAGGTGAGAAGGTGTGAAGGACTCTTCTTGTGAAGTATTTCTGGACTCCTTCGATTGTATTAATATCTGATATGCAGTGTGGATTCCACACAGGTGAACTATATTCTAGAATAGGTCTGACGAATGTTTTGTATGCTCTGGTTAATAAATCAGTGTTTTTAAATATATCTCTATATATAGGTATCTATCTATCTATCTATCTATCTATCTATCTATCTATCTATCTATCTATCTATGTCTCTCTCTCTCTCTATCTTTCTATCTATCTATCTTTCTATCTATCTATCTTTCTATCTGTCTGTCTGTCTATCTTTCTATCTATCTTTCTTTCTATCTTTCTACTTATCTATCTATCTATCATCTATCTATCTATCTATCATCTATATATCTATCTTTCTATCTATCTATCTATCTATCTATCTCTATCTATCCATCCATCCATCCATCTATCTATCTATCTATCTATCTATCTATCTATCATCTATCTATCATCTATCTATATATCTATCTTTCTATCTTTTTATCTCTCTCTCTCTCTCTCTCTCTCTCTCTCTCTCTCTATGTATATATATATAGATAGATAGATAGATAGATAGATAGATAGATAGATAGATAGATAGATAGATATAGGAATAGAAGAAAGGTATAGGAGATATAGGAGAGCAATAGGACAGGGGACGGAAGGCACTCTGCAGCCAGAGATGCCCACGGCTGGCGGGGGGGGGGTGTTCAATGGGTGCAGCAAGAGAAGCAAAGCTTTGAGCCTAGCAGAGCCTTGGAAGCTGGGCTGAGTCACTCGCGACTCCCTGAGAAAAGTTCAAATTCCTCAAGCGACGAAAAAGCCCAGCAACAACGAAGGCTCCTTCTGCGCCCGCCCGAGGTGGACTCAAGCGCAAGGAAAAACTGCATCTGCTTTTGGAGAGCTCCCCTCTCAGCCTCTTGGACGTCCACTTTGTGTGTGTGTGTGTGTGTTGGGGGGGCGGGGTATGTACAGTGAGGAAATGAGCGAGAGGGAGCCAGAGATAAACAATTTCCTACCAAGATCTTGTGGCCCAAAATCGTCTTACAAGAAACACATGTTCCCTGACAGATGCTGTAATGCTGCTATTAACATGGTCCACTTGGAGGCTGGTGATTGTGTGGAGAGAAACTGTGGAGTCAAACATTCCAGATTTCTCACACACACACACACACACACACAGGGTGGGAGGGGGGAAGGGAGGAGAAAAAGGAGAGGAGCGAAGGGAAAGGAAGGAGAAAGGGAAGGAGGGGGAGGAGAGAGAAAAAGGGGAGGAAAGGAGAAGAGAGGAAAGGAAAAAGGGAAAGGAAGGGAGGAACGAAGGATCCTTTCTAGCGGATCCCTTATTAAGCGGTCGTTTTGAGGCACATCTGCAAAGCTGTCCTGGCTCCGGCCGGGCTGGGCAGGCTCCCGTCGCTCGCTCGCCTCCTTCCCTCCCCGAAGTGGCACAGAGCGAGGCGGCTCTCCGCTGCCTCCCGGCTGGAGGGTCCCTGCGCCCACCAGCTGACCGCCGCACCACCGAGCTCTGCTGCCAGCCGAGGGAGGGTCGTTGAAAGGACGGCGGCCGCTGCGCGTCCACCCAGGGCGGCTGACGGCAGCTAAGGGGGGAGCAGCTGGCTTGGCCTCCCATCCCTCCGCGCGCGCTAGGATCTGAAGGGGGGTGTCCCCTTCCCTCCCTAAGCATTGCCTGCCTCCTCCGTCCCGTGTCCTTTCCCGCCGGAAGGCCCGGGTTTTTTTTCTTCTAGAAAAGAGCAGGAAGGGGCCCAGGAGGCCATCTAGTCCAGCCCCCTGCACGAGCAGAAGCTGCCCCCCTCCTCCTCGGGGCCTGGGTTGAGCTGAGGCTGGGCTGAGCATCAGTAAAGTTGTGGGGGGGGGGGAAGCCTAGGCACAGCCTGCATAAACACAGCCCTTATAGACCCCCTAAGGGGGCATCCATCAGTGCACCATTGCGCCTACCGTCCCTGGCCTCCTGTCTGATTTTACCTGTACCTACTTTGCTTTTGTTTAGGTTCATACTAATATCCTGAACATTTTGATCTGGCTTTGCACCATGAGCTCCAGATCTGAGCCACAGAATCTGCGGCTGCAGAACATGTCAGGCATATGATGCAATGAAGCTCATGGAGCTTCATTGCAACAAGGGCAGCAGCATATAGTGCAAATCACAGCACATGTCACATGAAATGTTAATACTACTTTGTAAGACCTTAGTAAGACCACACCTAGAATACTGCACCCACTTTTGGTCATCACACTATAAAAAAGGAGGTCGAGACTCTAGAAAGAGTCCAGAGAAGAGCAATCAGGATGGTTAGGGTAGTGTTTCCCAACCTTGGCAACTTGAAGAGATCTGGACTTCAACTCCCAGAATTCCCAGGCCAGCATTCGCTGGCTGGGGAATTCTGGGAGTTGAAGTCCAGATTTCTTCAAGTTGCCAAGGTTTGGAAACACTGGGGGACTGGAAGCTCAAACATATGGTGAACGGTTGCAGAAATTAGGCCCTGTATGTCTACTTTAATGAAAAGAAAAACTGGGGTGACATGATAGCAGTGTTCTACTATTTGAGGGGCTGTCACAAAGAAGGCCATACTTGGAATGTTGCATCCAAGTTTGGGCACCATATTAAAAAGTTGAGATTCTAGAAAGAGTGCACCGAAGAACAACAAAGATATTTACAGGATGAAACTAAACAGTGCCGGCTCCCGATCCTGCCTCACTTGTGACAACCACAGCTCCTGCCTCACCAGTGCCGGCTCCTGTGACTGTTGCAACTCAGCCGGAGCCATTGTCAGGAAACGAGGGGAGCCCGGCCTGGTGGCAAAACTAGGTCGGGACGGTATTCATCCCTCTCCGGACTCCCTGGCTACAGACGCCGGCTCATACTGATGTTTAATCCTTGGAGGTACAGATCCTAGTAGCATCACAAAACATACAGACATAGGACGGGGTTGTGCCTGGGCAGATAGGTCGCTACTACCAGTTCGCCTGAACTGGTAGGAATGAGCTGAATCCCACCTCTGCTCCTGTTTTCTGTCTTCAAATACACATAAACCTGATAATGAACTGGGTTGGACAATTTGTTTTGGCCAGCAAGAATCCAGGCTCTGGACCTGGGTTCAACCCTCCCCCCCCCATTTTATTGATTTTTAAAAAATTAATTACATTTCTTAGTGCTTAAAAAACATCATGTTATCTGGGTATTTAATTCACTTACTGGATTGATATTAATTACATTGTCTCCACTCCTTGTTTCCAATCACTGATAAAATAGATCCCATGTTTGATAGCATTCTGTGCCTTCTTTCTGATTAATTTTCAATGTCAATCCATCCATTTCTGTCTAATAACTTCTTAATTATATCATTATCTTGCGGTGTTTCTTCCTTTTTTCCAATATTGTGTGCTACATCTTGAGGCCTAATACTGCCCTGTGGTCCAGAAGTATATCATGGCCAGTGGCAACCTTGTGTACAACAATTGTCCAGAACAGATTAATAGGAGTTGAAGGGGACCTTGTAGGTCATCTAGCCTAAGAAAGACCAGCCTGGCCTAGCAGAGCATCAGTGATCTCTGAACAATCATTTCCTTTGCACATGGCTGATAAGCAATATTTGGATGATCTGGAGGAAAAAGCCCACACCACATATTTTAGGAAGAAGAAGTGAGATAATTAATCCTTACAATAAATTATTATTATTATTATTATTATTATTATTATTATTATTAATTAGATTTGTATGCCGCCCCTCTCCGCAGACTCGGGGCAGCTCACAGCAATCATAAGAACAATATATAGTAACAAATCTAATATTAAAATCTAAAATAACAATTTTACATTAAAAAAGCCTAAAACCCCCAGTATATAAAAAAATACACACAAACATATCATACATAAAACTACATAGGCAAGGGGGAGTTGTCTCAGTTCCCCCATGCCTGACGGCAGAGGTGGGTTTTAAGAAGTTTACGAAAGGCAAGGAGGGTGGGGGCAGTCCTAATCTCTGGGGGGAGCTGGTTCCAGAGGATTGGGGCCACCACAGAGAAGGCTCTTCCCCTGGGTCCCGCCAGCCAACACTGTTTAGTCGACGGGACCCCAAGAAGGCCAACTCTGTGGGACCTTTCCGCCTTGGCTCACAACAACAATAAAACAATATACAACAAATCTAATAATTTAAAAGTCACTAAAAACCCCTTATTAAAAAGCAAAAACATACACACAAACATACCATGCATAAACTGTATAGGCAAGGGGGAGATGTCTCAATTCCCCCATGCCTGACGACAGAGGTGGATTTTATGGAGTTTACGAAAGGCAAGGAGGGTGGGGGCAATTCTAATCTCCAGAGGGAGCTGGTTCCAGAGGGTCGGGGCCGCCACAGAGAAGGCTCTTCCCCTGGGTCCTTGTACAGCAGGGAAATTACAATAGTATATTTTGCACTCTCTCTCTCTCTCTCTCTCTCTCTCTCAATCATTTATTTATTTGTACGAGAGAAGTAGCTACCAGGGCTTTCTGGCATGCCACAGCAGCTTTGCATCTGGACTCAACAGCTGCTGCATCTGGCCAGCCTTCCTCTGTGCTCCAGCAGCAGTGAAGGGGGCTCTAGGGCCATGGAGGCATCCAGCTAGGCTCCGCAGGAGCGCCGGTCTCCCAAAGAGGCAGAGCCAAGGATGGAGGAGGGGCATGTGGGGCGTGTGCATTGATGCTTCCTGGAACCCAGCAGGCCTCCCTCCGAAACTCCACC
This sequence comes from Erythrolamprus reginae, assembly GCF_031021105.1. Classification (NCBI taxonomy): domain Eukaryota; kingdom Metazoa; phylum Chordata; class Lepidosauria; order Squamata; family Dipsadidae; genus Erythrolamprus; species Erythrolamprus reginae. The sequence continues at coordinate 13,941,319 of NC_091957.1, forward strand.
CCCCCCCCCCCCCACCCTCCCAGCAACGTGGCAGCTCTCTACCCCACCCGGGCTGTTGCAAAATGTATATAATGTTCCTAAACTTTGGCTCCCACTCCTGGAGCATAGCACACTCTTTTGCAATGGAAGAAGGCCGAATGATGGAACCCAAGCCAAACATGATTTGTCCTCTCCCCCCCTCCCTCCAATTGATTGCTCTTTAGCTCACTCAGCTGAATACATGCATTTATACAAAGTTGTACAATGAGATGATTTAAAAGCCTGGGTTATCATAAATTAAAAACCCCATCGAAGATGCATAGTAACAAAATTTAAAAACTACACAGCGCAGCTGATGAAAGAAGCATCTGGGTGAGATCATCCAAGGGCATGGGGTGAGGTATCATCAGTATGCAGATGATACCCAGCTTTACATCTCCACCCCTTGTCCAGTCAGCGAAGCAGTGGAAGTGATGTGCCGATGCCTGGAGGCTGTTGGGGTCTGGATGGGTGTCAACAGACTCAAACTCAACCCTGATAAGACGGAGTGGCTATGGGTTTTGCCTCCCAAGGACAATTGTATCTGTCCGTCCATCACTCTGGGGGGGGGAGTCATTGCCCCCCTCAGAGAGGGTCCGCAACTTGCGCATCCTCCTCGATCTACAGCTCACACTAGAGAAACATCTTTCGGTTGTTGCGAGAGGGGCGTTTGCCCAGGTTCGCCTGGTGCACCAGTTTCAGCCCTGTTTGGACCTGGAGTCACTGCTCACAGTCACTCATGCCCTCATCACCTCGAGGCTCGACTGTAATGCTCTCTACATGGGGCTACCTTTGAAAAGTGTTCAGAAACTTCAGATCGTGCAGAATGCAGCTGCGAGAGCAATCATGGGCTTTCCCAAAAATGCCCATGTAACACCAACACTCCGCAGTCTGCATTGGTTGCCGATCCGTATTGTGGGGGCAATATGCTGGCTCTGTTAAAAAGTGCTATTGCTAACATGTTGTAAGCTGCCCTGAGTCTAAGGAGAAGGGCAGCATAAAAATCTAAATGAATGAATGAATGAAGGAAGGAAATTGTGTGGTTGTGCTGCACATCTGTCTTTCTTTGCCCCTTTCCCACTGATTCCAGAGTGGTCGTCTCATGAGTTGCCAGCTTTGCCAAAAGACCAAACGGGGCATTTCCCCAAAGATTTGTGGATTTGCACTAAACGGATTCAATGTGTTACTGGCAGTCCTCGACTTATAACGGTTCATTTAGTGAGCAAAGTGACATCACTGAAAAAGCTGACCCAAGACCATTTCTCACACATACGACCATTGCACAGCATCCCAGAGTCATGCGATCAAAATTCAGACAGTGGGCGGCTGACTCACATTTATGACGACTGCTGTGTTCCAAGGACACACGATCTGCTTTTGCGATCTTCTGACAAGCAACGGGGAAACCAGATTAGTTTAATAACCGTGTCACTAATTTGAAAACGAAGAGATTCCCTTAACAAAGGTGGCGAGAAAAGCATATGATTTGGGAATGCCCCATAGTTCAGGAATGTTGGCAAAAAGTGCAAGAGGACATAAATAGAATGTTAAATATACAATGGATAATCACTAAGGAAATGGCAGTATTAGTTAAAAGCAATGCGATGGGAGAATTTAGAGAAATGAAACAAGCAGCAATAGAAAGCGCTCAGGCGGTCATAGTTTTGGGTTGGAAGGATGCGACAAAATGGACAATGCAAAATTGGTGCAGGTACATGGTGGACCATATTCAATTTGAAATGATGGATAAAAGGATAAATTTGAATAATGAAACTGAATTGAAACAACTGATGGGACGGTGGGACAAAGTAAGAAGATATATGATGAGTAGAATCCAAGACCAAGCTACAAGAAATAAATTGGAATCACTCTATAATATGTAAATAGATAATTTGCTCTTGGTTTACAGTGGGTTATATAAGAAACACCCCCGATATGGTGGTGGGGTATGTGTGTGTGTCGGGGTGGTGGGCATTTTTTCCCCACTATGCACTGTTTTATGTTGTGTGTATATTAAACTTGTTAAAAAAATCAATAAAAATATAGTTTTTAAAAATAAGGTGGCGAGAAAAGTCATAGGATGGAACAAAACTGAAGTTAGCAAATGTTTCACCTAGCAACATAATTCCTCATCATTCGTATCATCCTTTTCCTTTGTAACTTGTTGCTTGTATCCTAAGATTTTCATTAATTTGATTGTTTCTTCATTGCTTATTTGACCCCTATGACAATCATGTAGTGTTGTACCACGTGATTCTTGACAAATGTCTCTTTTTCTTTTATGTAAGCTGAGAGCATCTGCACCAAGACAAATTCCTTGTGTGTCCAATCACACTTGGCCAATAAAATTCTATTCTATTCTTTAATGAAAGAGTCTGCTGAGGGCTCTTTGCCTGAGATGGGAGGTTGGAGAGTTGGAAAATCATCTGTGATAAACTCTCAAGTAGATTCTGTCTGGAGCAAGGGCTGAACGAGATGACTACCCTTCCAGGACTAGAATCTTTTTGCCGTCCTGTCTAGTTTTAGGGCGATTTTTCACACGCCTCCACGTCTGCTCCTTGCCATGAGCTCCTGCTGCAGCCTTTGTCTCATGCCCCCCCCCCAAGCTGAGTCATCTTAAAATCATCCACAGCATCTTTTACATTTTTAAGCAGAGTGTCTCCCCCCTCTCCTTTCAGCCCCCTTCCCCCTATGGACACCATCTGGGATGCCTCTCCACGCTGTCATCCGTGAAGCCAGAGGTGGCGTCGGTCCAGCAACTGCTGCCGTTATGGAAAGCCCTTGAGGGCCTGCCCTTTCTGTCCCTGGATACGCTGACCTCTGTCCAGTGAAGATGGGACGCCTGGCTTCTGCAGGCCCCCTGCCTGTACGATGGCCGGCCGGTGTGGCTTGCCGCATCTGTGGTTCTGGTGCTCTGCTGAAGGACGCGGGTCGCGGCTTGGAGAAGACGGCGAGCGTTTGGGGAGAAGGGAAGAAACAGAGGAACTCGGTCATCACAAGGTTTCTTTCAAGGAGAGATTGGACGGCCATTGGGCAGTGATGTCAAACCTTTTTTGCTTCATGTGTACCTGTGCTAGCATGCTTAAACATACCCATACCCCTTCCCCGCGCATGCGCACACACATCCCATACAATGCCCCTGCGCATGTGCACAATCCTCCCCCATTCCCATGCATGCACACAGGCCTCACTGAAGCCTGGGATGGTGAAAGAAATGGCCAAACAGGCCGACCGGAAGTTCGGAAAAAACAGACTTCCAGTTTGCCTTTTGTGGGGAAGCCCCAGAATGTGAAAAACACAAGGAGCCAACTGGGAGGGGAGTGAAACTCTATAGGGGATGGAATATAATGAGGAGGCAGAAGAAAATGAACATTTGGGATATCTGATATGAACCAGGTTGTGTGTATGTTCAGTCCTTGATTCTTTACCTGGCCTAGCAACCAGGAAAGCTTGGCATAGATTATTGAAATTCTATGGACGTAATTTATTTAGAAACATAGAAATATAGAAGACTGACGGCAGAAAAAGACCTCATGGCCTATCTAGTCTGCCCTTATACTATTTCCTGTATTTTATCTTAGAATGGATCAATGTTTATCCCAGGCATGTTTAAATTCAGTTACTGTGGATTTACCAACCACGTCTGCTGGAAGTTTGTTCCAAGCATCTATTACTCTTTCAGTAAAATAATATTTTCTCACGTTGCTTTTGATCTTTCCCCCAACTAACTTCAGATTGTGTCCCCTTGTTCTTGTGTTCACTTTCCTATTAAAAACACTTCCCTCCTGAACCTTATTTAACCCTTTAACATATTTAAATGTTTCGATCATTTCCCCCCTTTTCCTTCTGTCCTCCAGACTATACAGATTGAGTTCATTAAATCTTTCCTGATACGTTTTATGCTTAAGACCTTCGCCCATTCTTGTAGCCTGTCTTTGGACCCGTTCAATTTTGTCAATATCTTTTTGTAGGTGAGGTTCTCCAGAACTGAACACAGTACTCCAAATGGGGTCTCACCAGCGCTCTATATAGCGGGATCACAATCTCCCTCTCACACTCCAGTAAAGCAGTAGACAAAGTAGACAATACCCTATTTAGGGATAGACAGCATCACCATCCGATGGACATCTAATTAAGAAAATTAGAAAGGATAATAAGATAAAATAGGAGAGTAAGAATATTTGTCCACCATTTCTTTGTTTGGAATCTTTTCTTATTTCTTATTTATTCATTTGTCCAATACATAAATACATAGGAAGAAAATAGACATGTGATAATATAAAAAGAGGGTGAAGGTGAACTTAGAGGAGAGGATATATGAAAGGAAGAGAATATATAAGATATGTGAAAAAAAGGAAAGACAATTGGACAGGGGACGAAAGGCACACCAGTGCACTTACCGTATGTACGCCCCTTCTTGCTTCCATAGTTGTGCAAATGCCAATCTTGCTGATGTAAGTATATGATTTATTAGATAATAGTTTTCTTTACTGTGTTGGTGATCAAAAAAATGTTAGACTGTGCCAAATTAAGCAAATTAACGTATGAAATACAAAATCAACAAAATAAAGACAACTACAGAGTGTGGGAGAAATTGTACAATTGGGTGGAAAAGAAAAAATGTATAGTAAATAGAATTGTAAAAGATTAAAAAAAATTATGTATATCGGAAATTGTAAATGTTTAATGTGGTTTGTATGGTGTTTGTATGTTGGTATGTCAAATTAAAATTTTTTTTAAAAAAAAATATTTGTCCAGAATGGTATGTGGTCCTCTGCTTGATTAGGGAGGTTGTGTAGAAGACCTCCAAAGTCCCTTCCGGTTCTGTTATTCAGTTACTGTTACTTGGAAGCAGACAGGAAGTCAGGCATCAGCCCAACAGGAAGGCAACGTGCCCCAAATCTTAGGAGGGGCTGTAGCCTGTCCTGGTTTCCTCCACAGCTCTTGCCATCCTCTTCTTCCCTCCCTTGACCTTCAGTCATTGAAAAGGACTTCTGCTCCTCCATTCCTTTGAAGGGTTGGCCAATAACGTGACTCTGTCCTCTTTTCCTTGCTCTGGGGGGTCAGTCACATTTCACCACCAGGGCTGCAGGATTGTGCCCGCCAAACCCTGGGATGCACAACTGGACTCACCCTGGATGCAGGTATATGGATGGATGTGCATAGAACAAATACAGTGTTCCCTTGCTTTTCGCGGGGGATGCGTTCCGAGACCGCCCGCGAAAGTCAAATTTCCGCGAAGTAGAGATGCAGAAGTAAATACACTATTTTTGGCTATGAACAGTATCCCAAGCCTTCCCTTAACACTTTAAACCCCTAAATTGCAATTTTCCATCCCCTTAGCAACCATTCAGATTATTACTCACCATGTTTATTTATTAAAGTTTATTAAAAAAATATTTATTAAAGGCAGACGAAAGTTTGGCGATGACATATGATGTCATCGGGTGGGAAAAACCGTGGTGTAGGGAAAAAACCTGCGAAGTATTTTTTAATTAATATTTTTGAAAAACCGTGGTATAGACTTTTTGCGAAGTTCGAACCCGCGAAAACGGAGGGAACAGTGTACAGTACTGTGCTTTCTAGAAGCAGGCTGGGGTGCTGCAACAGCTGGTAGAGTCCATATGCCTTATATAAGACTAATAATAAAAGCATCCAGGAAGCATCTCGTGTCCTGATATATAAAGTCCTCTGTGCCCTCAAATTCATTCTGTGTCCTGTTCAGGCAGACAAAACATCTGTAGCAGCTGTTCCCAATTTGTTTTAAATTAGGCCCACTCCTGATGCCTTCCGATCACCTTTGCAAAGAACAGTCGCTTTGCCCAGCAAGAGTCTCATTCTCTCTTTCTCTCTGTGTGTGTATGTGCGTGTGTGTCTTCCCTGGCGTTTCCCCCTTTGAAAACCAAGGGCATTCACTGGCGCTTGAGGCTGCTGGCCTTCACCCGAAATCCTCCTCGTTCTCCCACTGCCACGTTCTCCACCTGCCTTCTTGTTCTGACTTTATTTACGCAGCATCCCATAAAATTACAATCTAGTCTTTTGTTTGTTGGCTTAGACAGGACTAAACTTCGTACAAGTCTGGAGGATTGGAAAATAGATATACACGTCAATTGCATTTTGATGTAGGATGGGTTTCCTCGTTTTTTCTTTTTAATTTAAAATCGTGACTCTGGAATAAATTTGTTTTGTGATCCTTAGCTTACTCAGGTCACTCCCTGACACGGCACATTTTCCGTAAGTGACTGTGTGATAGGAGCCCCCGTGGGACAGGTGTTCGGTTTTGCCCTTGGGTGGGGTGGCATGTCTGAAAGTCCTCGGGGCAGCAGCAGAAGAGCTTTGTGTAGTATTGATTGTTTTTTAAGATAGTGGGTTTTTAGTCATAGTTTTAACTATTAGGTTTGTATTGTACTGTTTTATTGCTGTTGTGAGCCGATGGAGAAGAGCGGCATACAAGTCTAATAAATTATTATTATTATTATTATTATTATTATTATTATTATTATTTCCCACAAATTTTGTGGAGTAGTGTCTGAATTTTTATTAAATTTTTTTCTTTCAAAACATTTCTATTCATCTGCCAATTTGTTATTATTATGTCAGTACAACACAGCAAACGAGATCACTATGCTGGATTTCGTATTTCATCACCAGTCAGGCGCTTCCCAGGCACCTAGGGCTGCGTGATGTAGCGGTGAATTATGTTTGCCGATCCCAGTAAAGCGGCCTTTTGCAATTGACAGATGGAGATTTTGTCAATTCCGACGGTTTTCAAATGTCCGCTGAGATCCTTTGGTACTGCGCCCAGCATGCCAAGTACCACTGGGACCACTTTCACTGGCTTATGCCAGAGTCATTGCAGCTTGATTTTCACATATTCGTACTTCACTAATTTCTCTAGCTGCTTCTCCTCAATTCTGCTGTCTCCTGGGATTGCGATGTCGATGATCCATACTTTCTTTTTCTCCACGATCACAATGTCTGGTGTGTTATGCTTCAGAATTCGGTCAGTCTGAAGTCAGAAGTCCCACAGTAGTTTTGCTTGCTCATTTTCGACCACATTTTCGGGCTTATGATCCCACCAGTTCTTTGCCACTGGTAAATGGTAGTTCCGGCACAAGTTCCAGTGGATCATCTGTGCCACAGCGTCATGTCTAATGTCTATGCTTGTAGTCAGTTATTATTATTATTATTATTATTATTATTATTATTATTATTATTATTTTAAGGTAAAACTGTTATTTTAGATTTTAATTATTAGATTTGTTACCATGTATTGTTTTTATCACTGTTGTGAGCTGCCCCGAATCTGCGGATAATAATAATAATAATAATAATAATAATAATAATAATAATAATAATAACAATGGTGGCTCGGTGGTTAGAGTGCAGTACTGCAGGCTACTTCTTCTGACTGCAATTTAGCAGTTTGAATATCACCAGCTCAAGGTTGGCTCAGCCTTGCATCCTTCCGAGGTGAGTAAAATAAGGACCCTGATTGCTGTGGGCAAGAGGCTGACTCTCTGTAAACCGCTTAGAGAGGGTTGGAAAACACTTTGAAGTAGTATATAAGTCCAAAGGCTATTTCTATTGCTATGTGGCATGCAAGACCAATTCTTCCAAAAACCCAGGGACTCGTTTCTGTCACTTTGCCGGTCTGGGACTAGATGGCCGAAACAGTCAGTCTCTAACCAAGGAGGCCACAGGGGCTGGGAATGACCAACTCAGTGTTGGTCAGCCTAAAAGATTGCTGTTGTTAGGAAAAAGCCGAGGGAGACCATCCCCGGGTCTCAAAACAAAGCCAGGACAGAAATACAGGGCAACTGCAAGGCAGGAATTCTGCTCTCTGATTGCGATGCTGGATGAAATATCCTCACTGAAATGGCTGGGAAGCCTTCAGCTCAGAAGCCAGAATGAAGACACTGCACCATTTCTGACTGATGGCAGCCCAGTCTCTTTTTGAACTCTTCCAGTAATGAATCTCCCCCAACCTCCGAAGGCAACTTCTGTTCCATTGGTTGATTGTTCTCACCGTCCTCCTTATTTCCAGGTTGAATCTCTCCTTGTTCACTTTCCATTTGATTATTCCTTTCTGGTCTTCTGGTGCTTTGGGAAAAAGCCTGACCTCCCCTCTTCTCTGTGGCAGCCTCTCAAATACAGTGATACCTCGTCTTACAAACTTAATTGGTTCCGGGACGAGGTTTGTAAGGTGAAAAGTTTGTAAGACGAAACAATGTTTCCCATAGGAATTAATGGAAAAGCGATGAATGCGTGCAAGCCCAAAACTCACCCCCTTTGCCAACCGAAGTGCCCGTGTTTGCACTGCTGGGATTCCCCTGAGGCTCCCCTCCATGGGAAACCCCACCTCTGGACTTCCGTGTTTTTGTGATGCTGCAGGGGAATCCCAGCAGGGGAATCCCAGCAGGGGAATTCCAGCAGCGCAAAAACTGGTGCTTCACTGGCAACAGAAGTCTGGAGGTGGGGTTTCCCAGTGAGGGGAGCCTCAGCGTAATTGCAGCATCGCAAAAACACAGAAGTCCTCGAAACCCCACTTCCGGACTTCCGTGTTTTTGTGATGCTGCGATTTCGCTGAGGCTCCCCTCGCTGGGAAAACCCATCTCCGGATTTCCGTTGCCAGCGAAGTGCCTGTTTTTGCGCTGCTGGGATTCCCCTGCAGCATCGCAAAAACACGGAAGTCCAGAGGTAGTGTTTCTCATGGAGGGGAGCCTCAGGGAAATCCCAGCAGCACAAAAACAGGCGCTTCACTGGCAACAGAAGTCCAGAGGCGGGGCATCCCAGTGGTGGCGGCTTGGGTTTGTAAGATGAAAATAGTTTGGAAGAAGAGGCAAAAAAATCTTAAACTCCGGGTTTGTATCTCAAAAAGTTTGTATGACAAGGAGTTTGTAAGATGAGGTATCACTGTATTGGGAGACTGCTCTCCTGTCTCCCCTGGTCCTTCTCTTCCACTAGACTAACCATGCCCAGTTCCTGCAACCATTCATTGTATGACACCCACGTTACCCTGTTTTCCTTTCCAAGCGGTTGAATATAATGGGGAAAATTGCATATAAATGGCCAAGGATGGAGGTATCCCTCCAGCAAACCATTCCCAGCAGCCAGCAGCCTTTGGACGTGACCTGAAGTGGCTCTTCCGCACACAGCCACGAGGGCCTTGGGCGTCTCGCTGTGATGCCAAGTATGTTTCATTTCCCGGCGAGAGATTTTCATCCAGCACAGGATGCTTTGATCTTTACACTAAGCCCACCTGCATTTCTCCCCCAATAACTCAACTCTGGGATGGGCCTGGATGCCAATTCATCAAAGAATCTGAACTACACATCACCCCACTTAGATGCAGAGGCCAGAAGAGGCCCAGCTGCCTTTTGGCACGTCAGGGAGCAACTGCAGCATCAGGACTCAAATGGGGGAAAGTGGCCGGAGAGCCCAGGCGAGACCAGGACCCAGAATGAGGATGTGGGTGGCAGGAGCAGGCAGGCCAAGGACTTGAGTTAAAGTCCCCACTGAGCTGCTCCTTGTAGAACCTTTGAGACCTCCTGATCTTCCAACCTCTGCTCAGAATGAGCATCAACAGGAATGGTTCTCCATTCCTCCCAGGGGCTTTTCCAGAAACCCATAATTCTGTCCCCTCTCAGCTCTTCTCCCCCCACCATCCCACCCTGTTATTCCCTTCCAGGAAATCCAGATCAAAGAGCTAAGCTTTCCCCGCTAGAGCTGTTGTGGCGCAGTGGTTGGAATGCAGTATTGCAGGCTAAATCTGCCAATTGCCAGCAGTTTGATCCTGATTGGCTTCAGGTTGACTCAGCCTTCTATCCTTGCAAGGTGGATAAAATGAGGAGCCTCATTGTTGGGGGCAAGCGGCTGACTCTGTAAACCACTTAGAGAGGACTGGAAAGTGGCATATAAGTGTAAGTGCTATCGCTATCACTATCTGCTGTCAGGCAAGACGTGAGTGGACTTCTAGGTCTTCTCCTGTCTTCTTCAGCCAGGTATAGGTCAACCCCTGTAACCAGCTCACCAGAGTTAACTGGCCATAGCCAACCTGCTGTGGGACAATTCAACGAGGGATATCTCAAGAGGAGATGTCAATTGCAGTGGGCCTTGTCTTGTTTTAGGTTTGGATTAACTCAAGAAAGGGACAAGAGACCACTCTCTCTTGATCAATCCCATGTTGAGTTGTCCCACAGTGAGTTAGTTAGGAGGGGTCAGATGGGTGGCCTGCCTCGTTCTATCTCCCTTCTGAAGTTGAGTCTTCTGAGCTGACTCAAGAAACCACTTACCTAAAACGTTCAGGTATGACTTTAAGAATTATCGAAAACCAGCAGTGGCCGCACAAAGAATTCTCAAACCAATAAGGGGAGAAAGGATAAGGATAGGAAATGGAGATGGTGCCGGGTTTCCTGCCCGAGTAGCGGGTTGGACTAGAAGACCTCCAAAGCCCCTTTTGATTCTGTTACTCTTTTAAGATGGGTTGTGAAAGCCTCCCGGTCTGGGGCTTTGGCCTCTTGAAAAGCTCAGCAGTTTGCATCACCCGCATTTCCGCTTTGGCTGTGTGGACAGGAATAGACATTAATAACAGGATTGGTTTTATTTTATTTTTTTCTCCACTTCTTTTAACCCAGGAATTATTTCTGTACAGAATTGCCAACTTTGTCCATTCGGATTCTCGAGCCGCCTCCCAGCTCTTCCTTGCCTTTGGAACAAATGCCGTCCTTTAGCTCCAGCCGTGGGAGTCATCTCACAAGACGTCTCTTATACCTATTAGGTCATCTTTTCCCTTCGCTGCTCATATTGTTTATTCCAGACGTGCCAGTTGCCAGCATAGGAACGATGAAAGCAGTGAACTTTAGGAGGCAATCCTTATTGTTGTGCACTGCCCTGAGTCCGTCAAGAGATGGGCAGCTTATAAATCAAATATATTAAATTAAATTAAATTCCCGCGGGTCCATTCAGGGAAAAAATCAGCAAGAATTTAATTTAATGTAATTTAATGTATTTGATTTATAAGCTGCCTGATTCAGGGCAGCATACCACAATGCAGCCTTCCTGCTTGCTCCTAGGGCAGCTTTGATCAGGGGTCCTTCGTTGGGGGCACAATTTCCACTACCCAAAGGAAGTAATTGCAAGTCCTCTTAAGGAAGTCCTCCCATCGTTTCCCCATTTTTCTCCTGCTGTCGAAGCTCTCCCCCCCCCCCCCGCTCCATCTGCTCAGGAATGGGATCTCTCTCACCAGGGTCCCTGCCAGAGCCTGTGGGCAGAACCCCTCTTCTCCAAGGCCAGACTAAGAATAATGGATGGAAGCTGATCAAAAAGAGAGACTCAACCTGGAAATAAGGAGGGACTTTCTGAGGGTGAGAGCGATCAGCCAGTGGAACAGAAGTTGTCTGCAGAGGTTGTGGGAGCTCCAACACTTGAGATTTTCAAAGAGAGACTGGACTGCCATTGGTCCGAGATGGTGCAGGGACTCCTGCTTGGGGGGGGAGGGTTGGACTAGATGACCTACAAGGTCCCCCCCTTACTCTAACAATCGATCTAAATCTTTTGTGGTTAGAAGGATCTGCTGAAGCGCCCGCCGCTCTCTGGCTGCTCCTGCCCTGTCTTGTCTCACCTGTGCCGAGGCCCCGCCTTCTTCCCACCCCTTCCCCGCCCATCCCACGTGGCTGACGGGGGCGCCCGCTGCCTCCCGCCTCCCCCCCCGCAGCCCCACTTCAGCACAGCTGGGAAAGGGGGGAGGGGGCGCCTCCGAGTCCCCGGATGACCTCATCACGGCACATCTGGAAGTCTTCAGCCGGGCCGCTTGCTCGGGCGCCTGCAGGAGCCCCGCGGCCGCAGGAGCCGCTCTCGCCGGCCAAGCCCCGCCTTCTCCTGGGGGCGGGGGGGGGGCAGCGGCTAGGCGAGCCGGGGCGGGCAAGCGGCAGGCGCTCACGGGGCCCCAAAGCCTCCGCCTGCAAACGGGTCGTGGGGAGGCCAGCCGGGAGATGCTCGCGGGCCGAGGCCGGGCGGGAAAGGCTGGGAGGAGGCTAGGGCTGCCCGGGCTCTGCGGCGCCTGGTTCTCGCTGGGGCTGCCCGGTTCCCGCGGGTGCCCTTCCACGGCGCTGCTCTCCGCGGTCAGCCAACTCTGCCCTGCCCTGCCCCTTGGCGGCGGAAGAGCGCCCTGCATCCTCCCCCCCCCCCCCGCTGCTTGTTTCGTCGGGCGTCCTTCTCAGGCGCTGCTTTCCGCGGCCAGCCAGCTCTGGTCTGCCCCGCCCTGCCCCCTGGCGGCGACAGAGCGCCCTAACCCCCCCCCCCCCAACGGCGTTGCTTCTTTCTCTGGGTGCCCTTCTCAGGCGCTGCTCTCCGCGGCCAGCCAGCTCTGCCCTGCCCTGCCCTGTCCCCTGGCGACGGCAGAGTGCCCTGCACCCCCCCCCCCCCGCCGCTGCTTCTTTCTCCGGGCGCCCATCTCCGGCATTACTCTCCGCGGCCAGGCAGCTCACATCTGCTCTGCCCTGTCCCCTGGCGGCGGTAGAGCGCCCTGCATCCCCTCCAACGGTGTTGCTTCTTTCTCCGGTCGCCCTTTTCCAGCACTGCTCTCCACGGCCAGCCAACTCTGCCCTGCCCTGCCCCCTGGCGGCGGAAGAGCGCCCTGCATCCTCCCCTCCCCCCCCACGCTGCTTGTTTCGTCGGGTGTCCTTCTCAGGCGCTGCTTTCCGCGGCCAGCCAGCTCTGGTCTGCCCCGCCCTGCCCCCTGGCGGCGACAGAGCGCCCTAACACCCCCCCCCCCAACGGCGTTGCTTCTTTCTCTGGGTGCCCTTCTCAGGCGCTGCTCTCCGCGGCCAGCCAGCTCTGCCCTGCCCTGCCCTGTCCCCTGGCGACGGCAGAGTGCCCTGCACCCCCCCCCCCGGCGCTGCTTTCTCCGGGCGCCCATCTCCGGCATTACTCTCCGCGGCCAGGCAGCTCACATCTGCTCTGCCCTGTCCCCTGGTGGCGGTAGAGCGCCCTGCATCCCCTCCAACGGTGTTGCTTCTTTGTCCGGTCGCCCTTTTCCAGCACTGCTCTCCACGGCCAGCCAACTCTGGTCTGCCCTGCCCCCTGGGATTCACTTACTTTCCCTACCGGTTCTCAAAAGTGAGTGTGTGCATGACGTTGAGATGGGTGGGTGGAGCCACCACCTATTCGTGCTATCCTGAGAGAAGCGGCTGAATCCCACCACTGTTAAGTCCTCGGCTTATGACAATTGAGCCCCACATTTTCCCCAGTAGACAAGATGCAAAAGGGGACATGTGAACATGACATAAACACATGCTAGTTGCCAATCATCCCAATTTTGAACACGTGACCATGGGAATGCCATAAGTCTGTGAAAAAAATCACTTTCTTCAGTGCCTTTCCCTAAATAATTCTCCAAGTCTTCGGAGAAGGGCAGCATACAAATCTAATAAATAATAACTATGATGATGATGATGATGATGATGATGATGATAAACAAACAAACAAACAAACAAACAAACAAACAAACAAAAAAACAAACTATTGAACAGCCTGTTAAAGGGCGTCAATTCACCTTCCCAAGTTGGGGAAGACTGTTTAGCAGCACCAATTAACTAACAGGAAAAGGAATCATTTACCAAAGTATGGGGGGGAGCTAAAAATGCATTTTGTGCACAGTTATGTTTTATTGTTTAGGAGGAAAAAAACCCGCCCACTTTCAAAATTTGGAGGCTGAGGAGTGAAGTCCCGAAGTGCAGAGTGGCAGGAAAAGCACTACCACTCTACACTCCTCTTAAGGGGACCATCCCCTTCCCTTGATCTTGTCCGCATGGCTGCCAACTTCTTTATTTACTTCTTTATTAAAATCTTATGATTGATATTAACAGGCCATCACAGTCCTTCTTAACTCAGTTTAAGGCTTTTGCAGGATTATTCCCCTATTCCTTTGATGTAGTAAACTGTGTCATTGCCTATTAAAGATACAGGATAATAACCTTAAAATCCAATTTAAAAGGTGGATTTCTTTCTGTGGCTGCAATACCCGCTTTGACCACAGGATGGTAGTTTTCTATCATTAACAACGAGGCCATCCTAGGCCGTTTCGATGGCCTCAACTCTATCCCTAAGGGACAGAAAAATGCCACTGTGTGGCTCAAGCAGGCATAGCAGCCCAAAAAAAGCCTCACAGTGCAGAGCGGAAGGGAAAGTATGGCAGATTTCCTTTATGCCCTTCTCCTGGCATCCTTCATCCACTTCCTTTCGCAGTGCCCTTCTAAGCACGGCTGACTTCCTGTCAGTTTTCAATGTCCGCCTCCCCCCACGCCCCTTTGGAAAACGCCTCTCCTCTCAATTCCCCCTCAGCTGTTCCCTTTCTGCTCCTCCGACTTTGCTATCTGAGGAAAAGCCTAGCCACTCTCCTAAACTGTGCTTTGGGTCTTTAGAATGCTGATTGAAGACATTTTAGAGCAGCGCTGGTCTCTTTGTGCAGAGCAGCCTCTGCAATATCTATGCAAATGACCGGCCATAGGAGGTGAAGGGGCCCCCTGCAGTGCGCCTTGCCTACTGGTCAACACTTTACCCTTAGATAAACCCCAAACAATTTACCCTTAGATTATCTGTGGTTGACCTATCCAGATTCTTAAGAGGTCAGTAAGGGGGGAGTACAAGTGCACTAGAGTGCCTTCCGTCCCCTGTCCTCTTGCTCTCCTATATCTCCTATACCTTTCTTCTATTCCTATATCTCTTCTTCTGTTCTTTCATTGATATGTTCTATTACTATACCTTCTTTTCTATTATTTCTTAGATATATTTTACTATGAGTATCTCCTCTATAACCTTCATCATGTATTTTACTATGTGTATATAGATATATACACCCACTAAAACCCTCATTGTGCATTGGACAAAATAAAAATAAATATAAATAAATAAATAAATAAAATTGGTCCAGAGCTGTGTGAACAGATAAAATGTCCTTTGAGATTTTCTGGGGGGGGGGGGAGCTGGGAGTATCTCAGTGGCTGTGATCCACTAGAGCAGGAATCCCCAACCTTGGCAACTTTAAAACTCATAGACTTCAACTCCCTTTGCTTTGCTGGCTGTGGAATTCTGGGAGTTGAAGTCCACAAGTCTTAAAATTAACAAGTGTGGGGATCCCTGCTCTATTGCAAAAGTTTGTTCTCTTTTTTGGCAAAACATTTTTTAATTTTTCTCCATCTTCTCACAAATAAATTTACATTTATACACCTTTCAATACTACAAGCATCATATATAGTTACACAATTTAGTCCACTATTCCAGAATCCACCTCTTATTTATTTATTTTTCTTATCCACCAGTCTGCCCCTCTTCTTGTTCTTTCTTGCACTCCCTCCATCTCCTCCTCTTACCTATTAACTCCTTCACTCCTGTTTTTTCTTATTCCTTCTTTTATCGTAACCAAACACATCTAAAATAACTTTAGACATATTGTTAAACCTTTTATCTTCTATTCATTTTCATCATAATTATCAAATTTTCCTTATATTCAACAAAATCAGTACAGCTAGTTTGTATGAATTTCCATGTAAATATTCAAATATTTAGGCAGATCTCATACTTAAAATCTTTTTTGTTTCAATACATATTAAATCAAGAATTGCTTAATCATAGATTGCATAATCCTACCCCTGTTCTACTGCATCCTATTTATCATATAAAAAAGAAAAAAACCAGGTTCTAAACCAGATATTGATTTTAATTGCATAAATCATGTAGTAACATCAAACTTCATTGACCCAGCCCAGAGAAAAATACCATCCAGTTCTCTTCCACGACATATACACACTCTCCTCATCTCAGATAATTTAAGTAAGTAATTTATTTATTTATTTCATAGAAACACCCCCCCCCCCCCCGGTCAATGATGTCTCGCTTTACCAATGTTAAAATCTGGTCACCTTATGTAAGAGTTAGTTGTGTAGGTTTTATGTTGTTTGTATGTGAAGAGAGATTATCCTTTATTATTAAAACATCATTAGTATTAATAGGTCATCATGGGCTTTAGCTTGTTTTAAGGCTTTTGAGACAGGATTTCTTTTTCTGTTCCTGGGTCGCAGCAAAGGCGCCTCCTGTTAACCTATTAATATTAATAATATTTTTAAAATATACAGGGTAATAACTTTAAAATCCTATTTAAAAGGTTAGTTTCTTTTTGCGGCTGCAATATCTGTTTTGACCACAGAACAGCAGTTTTCCATCTCGTAGGATTTAACATTGAGGCCATCCTAGGCCTTTTCGATGGCCACAGCACTATAGCCAAGGGACAGAATGCCGTGCCATCCTATGGTCCAAAAAGGAATATGAGACACAAAAGGGAATAAACCCTCTTAACGGATTTTAAGTTTATTATTCTGTATATTTATTATTAAGCTTAAGTTTTCAGTTTCGATTCTCTGCACAGATTCAGAAGTGTTTGGCTCTCATTGGCTGACTTAGTTGCTATGCCTATTCATTGGCTGACCTTGTTAACACTGGCTCTCCCAATCACGAATATTCTAACAGAGTTTTAAAAATACATAAATATTACATATGTGTGTGTGTGTGTGTGTGTGTATGTGTATATAATATACACACACACATATATAATAAAATATGAATAAAATAAAATAAATAAAGCCAAATGGAGAACTTGGAGCCCAGCATCAAAGGACTTTGAGTTCTAATCCTCGCTTTGGCATGAAAACCATCTGGCTCAGAGTTCGAATCCTCCCTTAGCATATAAACACCCTGGATGACTTTGGGCCAATCGCCAGGAGATTCCTGAGTTCCAGTCCCGCCTTAGTCCTTTTTGATTGGGAGTATGAAACTTGCTAAAACATTCTCAAATTAATTTGGGATACCAGAATTGGGGATTCTTATACAGCGAGATGGCCGAGCCTGCAATATTGTGTGGTGTGATAGAGGAAAGTCAAATTATGGGAAAATGCGTGTTCCATCATGGGCAAAGCCATAAATCACTGCCTTCTGCTTGTGGGAGAACCAGAAGTATTTGTGTGATCACTGTGAATCTTGGACTGATCTTGGTCTAATCCATCAGAGTTTTTCTTATGTCCTTAAAATGAAACCTCTGGACATCTTCTCCAGCCCTTCACAGACAAGACAAGCTTGGAAGTGGATCAGAGGAAATGCTTTATGTAGAAATTTCTATCACCCATCTCCTCCCACTTATGACTGTATGACTGTAACTTGTTGCTTGTATCCTTACAATTTATATTAGTATCGATTGTTTCTTGATTGCTTATTTGTACCCTATGAAAATCATTAAGTGTTGAACCTTATGATTCTTGACAAAAGTATATACAGTGATCCCCCGCTCGTTGCGAGGGTTCCGTTCCAGGAGCCCCCGCAACGAGCGGGTTTTCGCGAAGTAGCGATGCGGAAGTAAAAACACCGTCTGCGCATGTGCAGACGGTGTTTTTACTCCCACAGCGCTAGCGAGGAGCCGAAGATCGGGGGCGGGGCGGCTGTTTGCCGCCGGCATGGAGGGCTTCCTAGCAGCCCCCCAAACCCGGGTTGGGGGTCCGGGGGCGCTGGCTCTCGCCGGTTTTGAGCTGAATCCGGAAGCGAATTCGCTTCCGGATTCAGCTCAAAACCGGCGATACCAAGCGGCAAGGAACGGCTTGTCTCGGCGCTTTCGAGCTGTCAGCTCGAAAGCGCCGAGAGAAGCCGTTCCTTGCCGCTTGGTATCGCCGGTTTTGAGCTGAATCCGGAAGCGAATTCGCTTCCGGATTCAGCTCAAAACCGGCGATACCAAGCGGCAAGGAACGGCTTCTCTCGGCGCTTTCGAGCTGACAGCTCGAAAGCGCCGAGACAAGCCGTTCCTTGCCGCTTGCTATCGGCGGTTTTGAGCTGAGTCCGGAAGCGAATTCGCTCCCGGACTCAGCTCAAAAGCGGCGAGAATGAACGGCGTGGGCGGGCGAAGGGCGGGCGGCAGCGAGGAGTTTGCGTGGGCGGTGGGGAAACTCCTCGCTGACGCCAGCAAGAGGGGGAAGACCCAGGGAAGCCGCTGCCATCTACGCATGCGTGCCCGGCACGCATGCGTAGATGGTATTTTTGACTTCCGGGTTGAAAAATAGCGAAGTACCCTGTTCGCAATGGTTGGGGACGCAATAAACGGGGGATCACTGTACAGTGATGCCTTGTCTTATAAACTTAATTGGTTCTGGGATGAGGTTCTTAAGGTGAAAAGTTTGTAAGACAAAACAATGTTTCCCATAGGAATCAATGGAAAAGCGATTAATGCGTGCAAGCCCAAAATTCACCCCTTTTTGCCATCCGAAGCGCCCGTTTTTGCACTGCTGGGA
Organism: Erythrolamprus reginae; assembly: GCF_031021105.1. Classification (NCBI taxonomy): domain Eukaryota; kingdom Metazoa; phylum Chordata; class Lepidosauria; order Squamata; family Dipsadidae; genus Erythrolamprus; species Erythrolamprus reginae. The sequence continues at coordinate 13,959,663 of NC_091957.1, forward strand.
TTCCCCTGAGCCTTCCCTCCATGAGAAACCCCACCTCCCAACTTCTGTGTTTTTGCGATGCTGCAATTTCACTGAGGCTCCCCTCGCTGGGAAACCCCACCTCCGGACTTCCATTGCCAGCGAAGCACCCATTTTTGTGCTGCTGGGATTCCCCTGCAGCATCACAAAACATGGAAGTCCGGGAGGTGAGGTTTCCCATGGAGGGGAGCCTCAGGGGAATCCCAGCAATGCAAAAACGTGTGCTTCGCTGGCAACGGAAGTCCGAAGGCGGGGCATCCCAGCGGCGGTAGTGGGTTTGTAAGGTGAAAATAGTTTGTAAGAAGAGGCAAAAAATCTTAAACCCCGGGTTTGTATCTCGAAAAGTTTGTATGATGAGGCGTTTGTAAGAAGAGGTATCACTGTATATATATTTATGTACACTGAGAGCACATGCACCAATGACAAATTAAGAATAAAAAATTATACTCTATTTTAATTGTAGAGTGAAAAATTAAAGGGCCTGAAAACTACTATTTTATTTTTCTGGTTGATGAAAGAAAGAAAAAACACAGTGGAAATTTCATGACAAACTTAATTTTTTTAAATTTACTCTTTTTTGGTGCAAAGTACACAAACAAAAAATAATAATCCCAAACAGCTGTTCTCCTGAACACTTTCTGCAAAGGAATTTTAATCAAGAAATCTAGAAAGACTTATATAAAAATAAAAATAAACTTTTTTAAAAAGAAAGAAATAAGAGAGATGAGTATTTCCCTCCCCACTGAGAGCCAGTCAAATATCGCATTTCACATCATTCTGGCATTCTCATGGAGAGGATCAGGCAAACAGGCTGGTGGTTGGTTCTCACAGCTTCCTCCTGACCTCTTTTCCTGATCATTCACTCTCTCTCACATACACATTTTTAGCTATAGGAAGAAGTGCTCAGATTGTTGTCTATAAATTGCCACATTCAATAGCTATTGCTGAAAAGAAAGTGCCTCTGAATGACTTTCGCAGAGTTCTCTTCAACAAGATTTATTGATCTGAAAGGAAAGGGAGCTGCAAGAATTCCAGTCATTTAACAATTTCCTATTTTGGAACATTCAGAAATTATTTTCTTTGACTCCTGCATACCATAGAAAGAATAAACATCTCCTTTCAACTAAAAGAAATATTAACAATTCTTCCAATACCAAAATTATGTTTTATCTCATGTTTTTGCATTTGTTCTGGCTGTAAGCTGCTCCTTTGTGTTCAGCTCTGGCCTCAGAAGGATAATGTAGCACTTGGGGATGAAGATGCAGACCAGCAGACCAGCACTGGAGGCCAGGATGGAGAAGACCTGCACAGCCACCATGTATTTCCCTTTGGCGCTCAGATAGGTGGGCACAAAAGTCACCCAGACACTGCAGAAGACCAGCATGCTGAAGGTGATCAGCTTGGCTTCGTTGAAGGCCCCAGGCAGATTCCTGGCCAGGAAAGCCACCGTGAAGCAGATGGCAGCCAGGAAGCCCATGTAACTGAAGGTGACGTAGAACATAACAATGGCCCCTTCGTTGCATTGTAGGATGATCTCTCCAGGCTGGGAGTGGAGGTCAGATTCAGGGAAGGGGGGAGAAACTCCCACCCAGATGGAGCAGATGAGAATTTGGACAGCAGAAGAGGAGAGAATGATGGAATTGGCTAAGCTCTTCCCTAACCATCTTTTCATTCGGTTTCCTGGTTTTGTGGCCAGGAAAGCCAGCACCACCATGAAGGTTTTGGCCAAGAGAGAAGAAATGGCAACTGAGAAGATGAGGTTGAAAACTATTTGGCGGAGAAGGCAAGTGGCTTTTCTTGGTTGACCAATGAAGAGGAAAGAAGACAAGAAGCAAAGCAGTAGGGAGAACAGAAATATGAAGGAGAGGTCTCGGTTGTTGGCTTTGACAAGGGGAGTTTCTCGGTATTGAATGAAGATGATTAAAACAAGGCCTGTGGTTAGGAAGAAGAATAGGGCAACAGAGACCAGAATAATGCCCAGAAATTCTTCATAAGACAGGAAGTTTATAACTTTGGGGATACATTGGACTCTGAGCTTATTTGGATATTTATTATCTGCACACTTGGTGCATTTTTCAGTATCTGAAAAATATAACACAATATTTATTTAATATTTTGGTTTTTTATATTACAAGAAATACCTTTTTTGGACAACACCCAATGTAGCTAAATATATCTGAATTTCTATTCTACTATTTTTTCTCATCATTCCTTTCACCCATTTCCTCCCATGTTGACTCTATGACTGTAACTTGTTGCTTATATCCTAAGATTTTTATTAATATTGCTTCTTCATTGCTTATTTGACCCCTATGACAATCATTAAGTATTGTACCACATGATTCTTGACAAATGTATATTTTATATTATGTACGCTGAGAGCATATGCACCAAGACAAATTCCTTGTGTGTCCAATCACACTTGGCCAATAAAAATTCTATTCTATTCTATTCTATTGTATATGAAGTTAAGTGATGTTTTAGGATGTTAATTATTTCCTGTGTACTGTGTAGAATCTTCATAGTGACCTACATTATTAGAGGTTAATAGTGAAACATATATTCTTTTTATTCAAACATCCTGAGTCCTTCCACATGGCAGTTAATAATACAGAAATTGGAGGATATCTAAAATATCCTGTAACATCTGGAAACAACCTGGAATTAAGGAGAAACTTCCTATCTGTGAGAACCATTAAGCAGTGGAATAGCTGGACTCCAGAGATTTTGGGTTCTTCAACATTGGAGGTTTTTAAGAAGAGACTGGACAGTCACTTCTCTGAAATGATATAGGTTCTCCTGCTTGAACAGAGGGTAGGATTAAAAGACCTCCAAGTTTCCTTCCACTCTATTCTGATTGATTGATTGATTGATTGATTGATTGATTGATTGATTGATTGATTCATTGATGTACATCTCTGGCAGATTATTTGTGTAATGAGTTCCCCCCATAACCATCTACAGTACAACATTATGGACAAATGACACCTTCTTAGTGACCCTCCAGGGGAAGCCAATAAATTGTGAATTGCAAGGTCTTTCAGAATGTAGACCTAAAAAAAGTAATCAAGTTTCAAAGAAACTATTCGTACAAAGGTAAACTTAGCAGCACTTATCCAAACTAGAAAGCAGAAGTATTTCCTCTGCTATTAGTAAAGCTTGCCCAGTCTGCCACCCATTCCTCCCATCTCAGCCCTCCTTCAAATTCTTTTTGTTTGACTTCCTTTTAGATAAGAAATTGTGCAAAAATCTGCTACACTCAAAACCGGAAAGAGGAATTTGCACCCACTAACCTTACATATTATAAATAAGACAATGGAATTGGCTGAAATGAACAGATTGACTATGAACATTAAAGATAGGGAAGATACAGAGTTTTACAAAATTTGGGATAAATGGTATAATTGGCTACACAAAAGGGGAGAAAACCCCCCCGGAAATGAATAGTCCTTCTTTTATATAGCAAAGGGGAAATATACTAAGATAAGAACCAAAACCTTTCCCCCCTTAATTTAGACATGCTACAAATGTATATAATTTAAAACTGTTTTGAATAAGAGTTTTAAGATCTAATTAATGATTGTAACATTTGAATCTTTTTCTTTTTTCAAACAGTCTTATGATAGCTCTAGAACTGAAAAGTATAATCTGTATACTCTTATTATTTTCTTTGGAAACACAGAGCTAACCTATTAGGCAAGCATGAAAAACTTTAATATGGGAAACAGCTAATTGAGTATTAAATTGTTTGCCTATAAAATATAATAAGAAGGGAAAGAGAGAGCATGTTGCCTCTCTAATGTTTGTTTGTTTTTGGTTTATTCTTTGTAATTTTTTTTCTTTCTCTTCTTTCTGTTTTTTCTGTTTTGCTCTCTTTCTAAATGCTATTATTTCATTTAATATTGGTTGATGGATGTTTTACTTTCTGTACTATATACTTTTCAATTAAAAATTAAAAAAAGAAAAGAAATTGTGCAGGTTTAAAAAAAACAGGTTTGCTTCAATTTGCTTTTTAATTTGCACTTTCATGAAAAGGTTCTGGAGGGATACAGTTCCAAAAAGCCTCCCATTTTCCTCACTATGACCCACCTTCTTGAGTGGAGAAGGTCCCCTCCGGACAAGGAACACAGTCATAGCAGCAAGGTGGTTCTCCTTCTTGAGCTCTCTTGACAAATCCAGGATGACAACTTTCCACACATTTGGACTGAGGCAGAGACTGAGCAGAAAAATAAAGAATTCCAAAGAAAATATATTAGGACTTTCCATCCATGGAAAACGGAGATAGAAATGTGTTGTGATTAGCTCTGGTCCAGCTCCTGCCCCAAGGACTGTGGATGTGGTGGACACATCCACATGCCGCAGGCCTGTTTTGCCCTCGGTGGAATCTGATGATGAAGGGTCCTCTGACCAAGAAGACATGAGTGACAGGGAGGAGGAGAGTGTGGCAGACAGCTCAGAAGGAGATCAATTATCTAGATCCTCCTTGGATTTGGAACAAGAGTTAATGATACAGCCACGCATGCGGAGAGCGATGGATAGGCAGCAACAACTGAGAGATTATTATCAAAGAAAATGAGGCCACCTGTGGTTGGGTGAGGCTGTGGTACTTAGTGAGGCTGCTATAAATAGCAGCCTGTGGGTTTGGCCATTGTGCAGGATTATCTGATCGTTGTGTTTCGTGAATGCCTTGCTGACTTCGACCTGTGTGCACTGATTTTTCCCCACTTTGAAACTAAACCAGAGCAAAGTGTGTTTCACTTTGTGAAAGAAGAAGGACTGTGAATTGCCTCACAGCTGCAAGCTAAGTATCTCAGAACTGATAATGGACTTGTACAAATTACCAGTTTGTTTGGAGACGAGTGCTCTTTGCTATACAAAAAGAGAGCTTAGTTTATTTGGATTTTCGGTATAAAGAACATTGTTTTGAATTTTCAAACGTGTGTGTGTCTGAAATTTGTGTCTGTGAATTTTCAGGAGGATTCTACAAGAGACCTCGACAGAACAGAAATGGATGGAGACAATTAGTCTCTGGTCTTCACTGAGGTCAATATGAACCTTCTGACTCCTTCTAAACAGATGCAGGAGGTATAACAACTGGCAGATTCTTCATTTAGTTCCTCCCTTTTGCTTTTTGAATTTAACATTACAATAAACTATTTTTCTATTTAATGAAGTCAGGAGGGACGGAATTGCAGAAAAAAGATTTAAAACTGAGAATAAAGTTTACAGTAAAATATTTCAGAAACTTTTATTTCATTCAGTTTTTTTAATGTGATGAAGAAAGAAACCTCTGACCAGGAAGATTTTGAAAGATTTCCATAAAACATGGCAAAGCTATTCCACTTAGGTCATGTCTATCGAAGAACTTCCATTAGATGAAACCAACCTGCATGGAAGGCCAACCACCCTGGAGACTCTAGGCCAGTAACAGTGAACCCTTTTTCCCTTGGGTGTCGAAAGAACATGCACGTGCACTATTGTGCATGCACAAGTGCCCACACCCATAATTCAATGTCCCAGGAGGGTGAAAACAGCTTCCCCCAACCCCCAGAAGTCTCGTGGAGGCCAGAAATGGCCTGCTTCCCAACTTCTGGTGGGCCCAGTAGGCTTGTGTTTCACCTTACCCTGGCTCCAAACGCTTCCCTGGAGCTGAGAAAGGGTAAAAATGCCTTCCCCCATTCCCCTGGAGGCTCTCTGGAAGCCAAAAATGCCCTCCCAGAGCCTCTGTGCAAGCCAAAAATCAGCTGGCTGGCGCACACATGCACATTGGAGCCGAGCTAGGGCAACGGCTCAGGTGCCAGCAGATATGACTCCACGTGCCACCTGTGGCACCCGTACCATAGGCCATCACTGTTCTAGGCTTTCCCCACTCAAAATGGGACCCTGGGCTTTGGAAAACAGAGAAAAGACAGCAAAATTTCTCCCACCTTATTGAGCAACTTTAGCTGTGAAAGAGCATCTTGGTTGATAGAAAGTCTTTGTCTTTCAAAATATGCCAGAGTCTCTCTCCTGTCATCCTCCTTGGAGAGAACCAACAAGCTAACAATAAAAAGATCTGCTGCTATCTCTCCATTTGGGTTCAAGTACAGATTAAAGTTGGAAATATTCCAAAATTCATTCTTCTCCAGAAAAGGATGAAACTAGAATGGAAACATGCAGGAATTTGAAATACAGAAAACTTTGTTTCCTATTCCACATTGAATCTTTCTTCTACATTGAATCTTTCTTCTACACTTGTCTAATCTCAAAATTATAAATTATACTGCTGTTATCTTTGTGAAAAGTATCTCAACCATATGCTGACAAAATATAGAGAAAATATCATTGACAAAATTGGGAACATTCTAGAGCAGATGAGAAATAAATTGAATAGAGAGGGGGAAAGATAATTCATAAACTCTTTAAAAACAAAAGGCATGGGTTTATCAAGAAGAAAGTTGTCAGGTTTATCTTCTCCTTGGTCATCCTGATGGAAAAAACCTCTAGATGTGGTAATTCTACTTGATTAAGTGATTCTACTTGGTTAATGCAACATTTATCAAATGTTGCAATTCTGAAAGAACAAATCTCCCACCTCTCAGCCTGAAAGGTTAGCCAGGATCCTTTCTGAGTTGCTTTCTCTCTCATTATGCAGTTGCTGGATTCTCCCCTCTTATCTGATTCTTCCCTTGGCAGGCTCTCTTCTCCTCCTCCCTAAAGTCATTCTCAGATATTTATGGATCCCTCACACCCTGGTCATAAATTGTTTCAACTCCTACCCTCAAAACGTCACTATAGAGCACTGCAGACCAAGACTTCTGCCGCATGAATCCCAGCGACCGGTTAGATCCCACAGAGTTGGTCTCCTCCGGGTCCCGTCAACTAAACAATGTGGTTTGGCGGGACCCAGAGGAAGAGCCTTCTCTGTGGTGGCTCCGACCCTCTGGAATCATCTCCCTCCAGAGATTAGAACTGCCCCCACCCTCCTTGCCTTTCGCAAACTCCTTAAAACCTACCTCTGTCGTCAGGCGTGGGGGAACTGAAACATCTCCCCCTACCTATGTAGTTTTTTATGTATGATATGACTGCATGTATGTTTTTTATATATTGGGGTTTCTTGCTTTTTAGCCTTTTTAAATGTATTATTGTTATTTAGACTCTAACTATTAGATTTGTTATTATATATTGTTTTTATCATTGCTGTAAGCCACCCCGAGTCTACGGAAAGGGGCGGCATACAAATCTAATAAATATAATGAGGGAGAAGGTGCTGGGATTGTTCAGAATGGAGGGAAACAGAAGGAAGGGCTGGGAAGGGTTGGGAAACTAATGGACACATAGAGAACAAAAGGGATGAATCTCCAACTTTTCTCTCTTGCTGGAATGAGGGAGAAGGTGGTGGGAAGAGTCTCCTCTTCATGAAGAGGAGACTGAACCTCTCTGCTTTATTGGCTCAGCTCTAAAACAGCTCAACCTTTTTTGATATTTTTCTCTCTCATTCAGCTAATACAGTGGTACCTCATGATACGAACCCCTCGTCTTATGAACAACCCGAGATACGAACCCGGGGTTCAGAATTTTTTTGCCTCTTCTTATGAACTTTTTCCTTCTTACGAACCCGCTGCCGCCACCGCCAAAAATCCCCGCCGCCCGGCTGTCGCTTTTTGAAACAGCCGGGGGGGCTTTTCAGCGTCCTCCCGAACCCGAACGCCAAACCCGAACTTCCAGGTTCGGCGTTCGGGAGGCCGCCGAGAAGCCCCCCGGCTGTTTTAAAAGATGACAGCCGGGCGGTGGAGCTTCTCGCCGGCCTCCTGAATGCCGAACCCGGAAGTTCGGCAAAAGTTCGGATTTGGGAGGCCTCTGAGAAGCCCCGCCGCCCGACTGTCACCTTTTAAAACAGCCTGGGGGCTTCTCGGCAGCCTCCCGAACGCCGAACCCGGAAGTTTGGGTTTGGCGTTTGGGTTCAGGAGGACGCTGAGAAGCCCTTCAGCTGTTTCAAAAGGTGACAGCCGGGCGGTGGCGGTTTTTTTTGCGTTTTTTGTTGTTGCACAGATTAATTGACTTTACATTGTCACCTATGGGAGGTTCGTCTTACGAACCTCCCCCGGGAACCAATTATTCGTAAGACGAGATATTACTTTATCTCCTCTCTTGTAACTGAATTCATTTTTCCATATGTGACACTCGAGTAATAATGAGCAGATCAGGGGTAGGTTGCAACTGTGAACATGCATGCAAGGGGCATATTTTAATGATGTGTGGCTGACTGGGTGGAGCATCCCACTGCTACTGCTACCAGTTCACACAACTCTTTAGAGCTGAGCCAGTAAAACAGAGAGGTTCAGTCTCTTCTTCATGGATTAGCTGAATGCAAAGACAGAGCAGCCATCTTTCAGAGAAGCTTTAACTGGGATTCCTGCAGAGAGGAGGGTTCGGGCTAGATGGTCTCAGGGTATCCTCCATATTTATAAAAGTAAAATTCCATGATGCTAATTACAAAACCATACATACAAAAATATTTTAGAAAATAACAGCATTTTCAAATTAGCAGTGTTTAATATAGAAATGCCATGGTATCTAGTCATTGGAACCATTATTCCCTGAGTAATTAAATTGCCCAGATCTGTTGAGATAGTTCCCCTCCTTCTCTTCTAGATTCCTTCTCCAAAGGATCTAAGATTAATGCATCCATACCCCTACCTGCCATGGCTGCAGCCTTGGAGACCCCAACATATTTTCACCCTTCTTCCTTCTCCTTTTCAATTTGGAAGAATATGCAGCCTTCAAGGTCTGGGCCAGAGTCTTCATGATACTGTAATATTGAGAGTAATTTGTGAGCTGGATCCTGTCCTTTTTCTCCTGGGTCTCCAGCGGTGCTTTCTGGGTGCATCTTCTGCGGCCTTTGAAAGAAAAGATGTGCTTAGAAAGAGAACAAAGAAAATAATGATCTTGAAACTTTTCTTCCACAAAGAAATAGGGTTCAAAGGCCTCATCTTCTGGCCCCTTTTTTGTTAGATAACCAAAGTTCAAAATACTATGGATGTATTTGAGAGGTCTGTGCTTGTTTATTGCATACCCTACAAAATTTGTGAGGATCCAGACTTTCCCTTCAATGGGTCCTGGCAAGCGCAGAAATGTTTCATGGAAAGGAAAAATTCTGTCCCAAATGGAATCAAGTTCTATGAAGTGAACAAAGACATTGACTTGTCTCCACTTAGAGAGGGCATCCCTGAGGGGGGCTACATGTTCAATTTTTGAAAATTGTTGTGAGATAACCACACAAATTCCATTCCTGACAAGCATAGGAGGGAAAGTCCTCATGAAATCCTCTCCCTTCTCTGTGTCTGAAGCAAAGAGACCAATCAAGGTCCACCTGAAATGGAGAAGCAGTTGGACAATGGCTGGATACTGGAACCCTTGTTTAGGGAGCATCCGGTGGAAAAAGGGGAATTTGCTTTTATTACTCAAAGCCTCTGAAGAAGGTTCGTAACTGATCTGAAAAAGCAATGAAGAAATCTGTTTTATATTTGAGGTCAGATCAAGTGCAAAAGGCTAGCATTTAATAATCCAACCTGGTTCTCATAAGTGTATTAGAATAGTTTTCTAATTAACATTGTTTAAAATAATAAAGAAATAATACTAGCAAGATTGTATCATAATAATGGAAATAGCAAACAAATTAAAAAACTATAAACAATTATATAATATCACTATATCACCCTACAATTTATCACAATTAGATTAACACATGGAAATGCCCACGGAAGTATACTATTCGTACAAAGGTTCTATTATTATTGTTGTTGTTGTTGTTGTTATTATTATTATTATTATTGTTGTTATTATTATTGTTATTATTATTGTTGTTATTATGATTATGGTTATGGTTGTTATGATTATGATTGTGATTATGATTGTGATTGTGATTGTGATTGTGATTATGATTATGATTATGATTATGATTATGATTATGATTATGATTATGATTATGATTATGATTATGATTATGATTATGATTATGATTATGATTATGATTATGATTATGATTATGATTATGATGATTATGATTATGATTATGATGATTATGATGATTATGATGATTATGATGATTATGATGATTATGATGATTATGATGATTATGATGATTATGATGATTATGATGATTATGATGATTATTATTAGATTGGGCATCACATAAATCAATTAAATTAAATTGAATTAAATTATTATAATTTTTGAAGATTGCTGCATCTCTTTTTCCTCCTAGATCCCATATTCTTTGTGGAGGATTCTTTTTAGCTTTAAATATTATGCCAATACATATATTTTCTGATTTTAGACAAAGAAGAAATTGTGTAAATTCCTAATACAATTGTGAGGGCAGCAGCTGGAGTCCTTTTGTTGGTTCTGCTAGTGATTTCTCTTTCAAGCCCCAAACAGTAGATTGATGTAAGAACATGGGGAAAACCTTGCCCTCTTATACTTTGATAATTAGGGCTGAAGACATTGGAGAGCTATGAAGTTTTCATTTAAGCAGCACTTTCACTCATGTCTTTGATCTAAATGAGCTGCTTTGATGATGAGGGAGTCAAAATTCAGTCTCAGAGAAAACAACCCCAGGTAAGGAAAGGTGTTACTTACTCTACTAGATTACTATCAAATAGGCATCTATGGCTGTGATGTTGCTTTCCAAAGACCATAACTTTTGAAGTGTAAATCATTGTGTTCCAATAAGTATTTAGCATGCTACACATGTGTACCTATAACAGAACTTATAACAGAATAAAAGGTTTGGAAGGGACCTTGGAGGTCTCCTAGCTCAAGCAGGAGACATTCTACTATTCCAAACAAGTGGCTGTCCAGTTTCTTTTGAAAAGCCTTGAGTGATGGAGCACCCACAACTTATGAAGGCGAGACGTTCCATTCCTCACCATTAGGAAATGTATGTTCCTTGTATGTTTTAGTTTCCATGCCTTTCATATTAGTTCCTCTTTTCTGCACTCATTCTAGAGTCTTTACATCTTTTTTAACTAATATATTGATCAAAATTGGATTCGGAATTGAAAGTGTGGTCTTGCCAAAGCATCATAAAATGATACTAATACTTCATATAATCTTGATTCTGTCTTTCTGTTGATGCAATCTAGAAATGAATTGCTTTTTTTGGCTGCTGCCACACGCTGCTGGCTCATATTTAAGGGATTGCCCACTAGGACTCCAAGATTGCTCTCACAATCACTGCTATTGAGTCTGCGGAGAGGGGCGGCATACAAATCTAATAAACAATAACAATAACAACAACAACAATAACAATAACAATACTGAGCCAGGTTTCACCTAAACTATAAGTAGACATTTGGTATTTCTAGCCTGAGTGTAAAACCATACATTTCTCTACACTGAATTACATTTTGCTAGGTAGGACCAGTGTTCAAGTCTATCTAGATCCATCTGGATCTCAAGCCTATCATCTGGGGTCTTGGCTTTCCTGCCATTGCAAAAGTGTCATCTGCAAATTTGATGATTTCCCCATCTATCCCCTAACCAAATCATTGATGAAAATGGTGAAGAATACTGGGCCTAAATTGCTTCTCTCCATATAGATGTAGTTCTGTTTGAGGAACACAAATTGAGTCCATCTGGGGTGATGCTGTCTATCCCACATATTTTTAGCTTACCAAAAAAGAAGTTGTGGTTGTGTCAAAGCCTTTCTGTAATCCAAGTATACTATGTCCGCTGCATTTCCTATGTCCACTAATCTAGTAATTTTTGTCAAAGAATAAAATAAAATTTATTTATAATCTCTGTGAATCCTTCATTAGTCCTGGTAAGTCATTAATCTCTATACTGAATAACAAGGGTTCAGGTATACATCTTTCCCTTTCCCCTTGGTAAGCATAGATCTTTCTTCTCACGGTTCCATTGAGCCCAAACCTCCCTTTCAAACAAGGGCTTGGGTCAAGGCCAACAGGTTGAACTCAAATTGAGTGAAATGCTGTACTAACATCAAGAAAGCCAGCAAACAGGTTTACCTCACTGGTATAGATTAGATATTTCAAGACAAATTTGTTGCCATTATTAGATTATTAACTTAGGTGTTATGTATCATGAAATCTATATAGCATTTAACTGTACCAAAAATACTTGGGTTCTTCTGCAAGGAATGCATTTTTCTCAAGTTTAGCTAAAAAGATGATGACATAAATTTTAGCCACAATATCTTTGGTCTATTTCATCTATAATTGCTACAGCCCTTTTTATTCTACCTTTTATATAAAATGCTGCTGTTGACAACTTCAATTTGACTAGATATGACAGGCATCATTTATATGTTAAAATGAAGATGCCAATAGAGGCCCCAACAATCAGGAATATTTTTTGATCAGTCAAATAGTTGGTAGAATGTCTTCTTCAGTGAATGTATTGCTTGCATTTTGGTTCTTTTATGATTAATTTCTACATGGACATAATGCGGTAAAATATTGACATTTTTGCTAATTTGGAGAAAAGTAATTCTTGAATTTGATGGAGAAGACATGATTGCATATATCAATCCTAGGTCTAGAAAGCTTAGAACTATGACGCCTAAAACACGATCTAAGTATTGCCTACAAGATCATATGCTGCAACGTTCTACCTGTCAATGACTAATTTAGCTTCAATCACAACAACACAAGAGCACGCAACAGATTCAAACTTAATATTAACTGCTCGAAACTTGACTATAAAAAATATGACTTCAGCAACCAAGTTGTCGAAGCGTGGAACTGATTACCTGACTCAGTAGTGTCAACCCCTAACCCCCAACATTTCTCCCCCAACAGACTATCCACGATTGACCTCTCCAGGTTCCTTAGAGGTCAGTAAGGGGCGTGCATAAGTGCACCAGTGTACCTTCCATCCCCTGTCCAATTGTCTCTCCTACATCTCCTTTATCTTTTCTTCCTTTCAAATATGTTCACCTATACTTTTATATCTTTTTTTCTATTCTTTTCTTTATTTATATTATTACATATCGATTCTCTTCAATGTGTATTATGTATTGGACAAAATAAGTAAGTAAGTAAGTAAGTAAGTAAGTAAATAAATAAATAAATAAATAAATAAATTGCTCACCCATCACTCACTTTATCAAATGGAGTAAAATATACACAAACCTGTGGGACTTTGTAGGTGCCTCCTAATGTTGACATCTGGATGGAAATGTCCCTGTCAGCTGCATCAAAAAGAGCCAAAATGTTGTCTTTCCTTCCACAGCTGTAGTTGGGGACATTGAATTCTCCAATAGAGAGCATGTCCAGCAAGGCATCAGAAGTGCGGAAAGTGCTCAAATAGTTGGTATGGATGTTGTAGCCAAGTGTGAGATTGTGCCGGAGCTGGGAATTCTTGTTGACCATTTGAATGGCAAAAATTAAATTTAAGCCATATAAAAAACCATAAGAATTCCTATTGTTTTAAAAAATGTTATTATAATCAACAGAAACAACAAATACTTTTGTTATATATAATATATATATATATATATATATATATAATCCTCCTACTAAGTCTTAAGCCAACATAGATCAGTTACACAAATATGGAGGTACGACAACTACAACTGGCTCCACTGCTTTAAATACAATTCATTATTCAAATGATAAATTAAGGACTGGACAGAGAGAGGGAAATAATCTGCAGACCTTTCAGCTATTTTTTTCAGGCCCCTTTTTGTCTTTGAGTCTCTTTCATAAATCAGACAAAAGAGAGAAGCCATGGAAATCAAAATCATTCAGGAATTAGACATATCCCTAATATAGGAATTTTTTTTAAAAAAAGCAGAAAATAAGGAGAGTGTTAGAATGGAGGAAGTGCAATTCCATCACCATGAATGACTTACAAATCAATAAAAACAAACTGAGCAGAAGGAGCCATGTTGAAAAGCAACTTTTTATGCAATATTTCGTATCCAGTGATGACTATACCAATGAGATGGTCTCCTGGGCTGTAAAAGCTCCATGGATTATTTCCATCCTTTTGCTTGAAATTCAGTGGGCATTTCATTCTCAGATTCCCAGAGACTGGATGGGACACTATCAGCATCAGCATCAAAACAAAAAAGTCCATAATTTATAGAGTGAATCAATCAATCGATCCCTTTCCTGTTTCAAAAGAAGAATTGGAAGAATTCAAAGGACTCTCACAAGGTGGAATAATCCAGTTGGTTTCCTGACTGAAACAAGGAGAAACCAAGCTTCAAGAAGAGAGACGTACATTCAAGAGCACAGACTCTGCCTGTCCCAAAGCTCCATATTGTTCTACCCAAAGTCTCACCTAGAAAATCTGGCTAAAGAGCAGAGCTGAAACTTTTATCATAGTTCTCCCTCTCAGGAGATCCCTGGATAATTCAGCTTGTTCTTGGATTCAAAGGTTGTTCGCATTTCTCTGTACAGAATGAAAGGGAAATAATCACCATGGGATTCATAATAACTTGGAAAGAGATCAAATTAAACCTGTCATCTAGAATTGAGAGATTTGGGCTCTCCATGCTTCAAATTGGCTCTAGAGGGAATGCACCTCACCTGTAGCTGAAGAAAAAATAAATCTGATATTTGTTTGCATAGCGATTAAAACAAAACTCCAGGGGCCAGTTAATGCTGGAGCATGCCACAGATCTGAAATAGCTTCCAGCTATTTACTTTATTTGGAAAGGTAATGCTCAAGGACACTATCACAAAAGGGCTGATGCAATAGTACAGCCACTTTCTAAGAACAAATCCAACTTTATTGGAAATGTACTTACCAGAACTTTGCAGAGTTAAAAAAAAGTCACACAGAGATGGAGAAGTTAGAGAAAACCAATTGAAAAGAGATGGAGAAATTAAGGCTGCCTCTCACCCCATGTAGGAGCTCAGAACTCTCACGTTGCAGATGGAAAGCAGATCTACAAAATCCCCCTTCAGGTCCCATCTTCTCAGTCCTGCGAAAGGGGGAGACCATATCCCAAGTTGTCCTGCCACCCCTTTCCATACAAGGGGCATTCAGCAAAGTCCAGACCCATAGAGAAAGCCCAGGATGCCCAGGAAGGAGGAAGGGATCTGGGCCATTCCAAAGAAGAGACTAATCTGGTTTATGGGTCCCAGGCAGAGGTTGAATTGAAACATTTTAGTAACCCCCCTTCTCTACCCAGATGTTGGGAGCCGTGGCCCAGGAGAGCATGGACTACTGGACCTCCTGCACCATAGTGGTGGTGGTGGTGGGCGTTTTCATCCCCCTCAAGTTTCTGGGAGGGCAAAAGCAACCTCCCCTTGGCTCCAGAGGCTCTTTGGAAGCTGGAAATGGACCCGTTTCAGGACTTCTGGACCTTCCAGAAGGCCTGTTTTTTGCCCTCTCAGAGCCTCCATGTGGGCCCTTCACTTACTTAGCATGATGAATGGGTTGCATTGGGATTCCTGGGATGGGTGGGTTTGGATGGGTGGGGCCAGCCATTCCTTGCAACTACCGATTTGTTGAATCAGATGAAAAATTAGCATCCAGTTCACTGGTCTGAACCAGCTGAATTCCATCCCTGGTCCCAGGGTTGAAGGTTGGGGGGTGGGGCACAGCCTCCTGGGTTTCCCCAGCTTTTGTTTTGCTTCGAATCTTTCCAAGAGAGGCTCCTGCCAGGGAGAATCACTCAGGGTGGGTCTTCCAAGAGGGATCCAATGTTGCCTCTTCTGTGGCCCCTTCAGAGCCACTAGCTGAGAAGTCCACACCTGGCTTTTCCAGAGGTATGAAAGCCTCCCTGGTGTTTTCTATACCCCTTGACAAGCTTCTATTAAATTGATTCTTGTCCAGTCGGTGAAGCAGTGGAAGTGATGTGCCGGTGCCTGGAGGAGTTGGGGTCTGGATGGGTATCAACAGGCTCAAACTGAACCCTGACAAGATGGAGTGGCTGTGGGTTTTGCCTCCCAAGGACAATTCCATCTGTCTGTCCATTACCCTGGGGGGGGGGAATTATTGACCCCCTCGGAGAGGGTCCGCAACTTGGGCATCCTCCTCGATCCACAGCTAACATTATAAACCAACCAAGAGGGACACGGATCCAGTAAGCAGGTGGCGGAACTCACAGCTCCAATGGCCTTGTCCACTTCATCAGGTGTCACTGTCAGGGGTACCTTTTTAAACACCAGGATGGTACCCCTCTGACCCGCTATCAATTTTGGGTTTTAGTGACTAGGGCTCTGGTCAGGATTGGCATCGACCCCACCGGCTATGGAACACATTCGTTCCGTATCGGCGCTGCAACCAGTGCTGCAGCGTCTGGTTTCCCGGGTCAGAGGATCCAGGAGATTGGCCGCTGGCAGTCAGCGGCCTATTTGGGTTATGTATGGCCAGCTGAAGGACTAGGGCAGGATCTCAGGCTAGGTAACCTTTCTCTGCCCTCTTCTAGATAGCCCCGCCAGTGCGAGACCAACGGCGTTGCTGTGCAGCCACAGTATGATCTTTTGGGCTGGCTGCTCCGCAGCAAGAACTGCCATGGGGACCCAGCTGTCATTGGGACAATGGGTCAACATCGTCTGGATGGGGAGAAGAGGTCTGTGGTGGGAAGGGCTTCTTCCACTGCTCCTGGGAGGGCGGCACCTGGTGGCCACGCTCAGGTGGTTGGTATTGCACCTAGGTGGCAATGACCTGTGTATGCTTGGGGGTCTAGCTCTGATCTGCCAAGCTTGCGAAGACTTGTGTATTCTTCGCACTGTGTGGCCAACCACGCAAGTGGTATGGTCTGAGATCCTCCCGAGGATCATTTGGAGGGACGCCATTTCCCCTAGGGCCATTCACAGTGTTAGGAGGGGAGTGAATAAGGCTTTGGGTAGGGTGGTCAGAGAGTTAGGTGGGGTAGTGGTTGCCCATCCCCACATCACCATAGATCAGCCATGGCTTTACCGGGCTGATGGGGTTCACCTGTCAGATCAGGGGAACACCATCTTCTTACAGGACCTGCAGCGGTCACTGCGCAAGCTGGTGCAGTTAGAGGAGGGAGTCAGGGGGCCAAGATAGAGATCTGACCCCCACTCCGTGGCAGGTTAGGGGCGGAAAACTGGGTGGTAGTTTAGCAACTGCGTGTTCTGCGTTGGGCATCTTTGGGGATGATTGACAGGTTCTCTCCAAAGGCTCATGGTGGAAGCGACCTGAGCAATTGGGGGGAACCTGTCTTTGGGTCCTGCCCATTTCCTTCCCCTTGTAGGGGTTAGAAGGCGGGACCGCCCACATGCAGGTGCATGGCAGTGACTCAGGTGAGGGCAGGGCCCCTCACCTGGATCAGCATGGAGCTACGCCCATAAGTTGCCCCGGAAGTTTTTCTGACGTCATTTTCCGCCCCGGAAGCAATTGTTTGACCCTGCGGGTCCTTGTTAGGGTTATAGTTAATTTATGCTAATTTATGCTAAATTATTTGAATAAATTATGCAAATTTAATTAATAAAAATGACCGAGTTTAAATCCAGCTCTTGTGTCCCTGTCGCTACTCCGCCTCTGCTGCAATTGTATGCCGCCCCTCTCCGTAGATTCGGGGCGGCATACAAAGTGGTGGTGTATTTTCTATACAGTGATCCCTCGATTTTCGCGATCTCGTTCTTCGCGAAACGCTATATCACGATTTTTCCCACCCGATGACGTCACTCTCTTCCTTCCTTTCTCATCTTTCTTTCTCTCTCTCTTTCTCTCTCTTGCTTCTTCCTCTCTCACACTCTCTTCCTCCCTCTCTCATCTCTTTCTTTCCTTCTCTCTCTTTCTCTATCTTTCCCCCTCTTGCTGGCGGGCGGCGGGCGGGCGAGCAGGGGCATCAGCGAGGAAGACCCAGGGAAGGTTCCTTCGGCCGCCCAGCAGCTGATCTGCTGGGCGGCCGCAGCAGCAGCGAGCAGACGAAGATCGGGGTTTCCCCGCCGCCCACGCAAACTCCACCATCTGCGCATGCGCGGCCATGGAAACGGGCGCGCATGCGCAGATGGTGTTTTTACTTCCGCAACCCTACATCGCGAAAAACCGATTATCGCGAGGGGTCTTGGAACGGAACCCTCGCGATAATCGAGGGATCACTGTATACCACTTTAATTCAAGAGCAAGATATTTTTTTACATATTATAAAGTAATTCTAATTTATTCTTTATAGCTTGGTCTCAAATTCTAATGACCACATATCCTCTTACTTTGTCCTATCATCCAATCAGTTCCTGCAACTGAGCTTCATTGGCCGAATTCATCCTCTTATCTATGATCTCAAACTGAATATGATCCACCATGTACAGATAACAATTTTGTATTGTCCATTTTGTCGCATCCTTCCAACCTAGGACTATTACCACCTGAGCACTTTCTATCACTGCTTCTTTTATTTATCTAAATTCTCCCATCTTGTTCTTTTTGATTAGTACGCCATTTCCTTTGTAATTGTCCAACATATGTTTAACATCCTATTGGTGTCCTCTTGCACTTCTTTCCAAAAGTTCTGTGCTACTGGACATTCCCAAATCATATGCATAAACACCCCCTTATCTTGACACCCATGTGAAGCTATAATTTTTCACTAGTGCTATTCTCCAGCTGCCTATCTACACATGGACCTCTGAAAGCACTTCATGATCCCCAGAGGGAAAATTAGCTTCTCACTGTGATTATCACCATCCTTCTCTTTGATACTTCTTCTGCACCTTCTCTGGTGACTGTCTTTGATGTAAATATCAGCCAGAAGCAACATGGAAGGGATCTTGCATCAGAAAAGGATAATTACCTCTAATGTGTTTAATAGACAGAAGTTGTGCTCTTGAATGTCCCCTTCTCTCCTTTCCAGGTGAAGGACAGTGGGTCTCACTGACATTTCCATCTTGTGAGAATGCTTTGAATTTTTTCCTAAGTCTTTTTCTTATTTAGAAATTGGAAACTGGCTGATTTCTCCCAAGGAGAAATGGACTTCCTGTTTATGCTTTTGATGTTTCTGCTGGCCCAGACATACTCTGGGAGGCTAAGAAGCAAATGCCCCCCAACTTTGAAACAGCAGGAAAGAGGAATTCCATGGAACTATTATGGACACGGAGACTATATTATTAGTGTAATTGAAACAGCAACAAACCCATCAATTGAGCTGTTACAATTCAATGGGGCTCGTTATATTTCTTCCCCGTAAGTAATTCAGTGTTAAATTTCCATTTGCATTTGATAATTAAATTTTTTAGAATCCCGGTTATAGAAGAGAAGAGAGGAGAGGAGAGGAGTGAAGAGAAGAAAAGAGAAGAGAAGAGAAGAGAAGAGAAGAGAAGAGAATCACTTTATTGACCAAGTGTGATTGGACACAAAATAAATTTCTCTTTGGTGCCTATGCTCTCAGTGTACATAAAAAAACAAGATACATTTGTCAAGAATCATGATTGTCCTAGAGTACAAATAAGTAATCAGGAAACAATCAATATTAATATAACTCATAAGGATACAAGCAACAAGTTATAGTCATACAGTCATAAGTGGGAGGAGAGGGGTGTATATCAGTATATTGGACAAATGAGTATAAGTTCTAGTGCCAACAATGATATATTTGTGGATGTTAACCCGAGTAGATGATTATATCTCTATCTGACAAAAATAAAATGATGGGTGTCTCTTATTTCTCTCTGGTTTTGAATCAGTATTTACTTAACATTCAATAGGCTTATAGAGACAAACAGAAATAAATTAATAGATGTATTTTGTTGTTGCTATTGATGATAGTAACATGGAAATATTTGCACAGGACTAGACATATTAATCTGAATGGAATGCTACCCTTCATTCTCCCCATTCAAATAGTCAACAAGAATACCCGGATCCTGCACAATCTCACACTTGGATACAATGTCCATGACAATTATTTGAATAATCTCCACACTGCTGATGCCGTGCTGGACATTCTCTCTACCGGAAAAGCCAATGTTCCCAACTACAGCTGTGGAAGGAAGGACAATCTTCTTGCTATTATTGATGGAGCTTTCAGGGAAATCTCCACACAGATGTCAAGATTATTAGGCATCTACAAGGTTGCACAGGTTAGTATGTGTGTTTCTCTACCTGGTCAAGTGAGTAGGGTGGCTGGATGACAGATCCAACCATATTTTTGTCTGAAATTCAAGAGCTGCTTCTCATTATGGCTATTTTACCCACAGCTGATAAAACACAAATGTCTTGTGGATCATAGTGAACACTACCATTAATTAACTACTAAAAGATTACAAGCATGTTAACCAATTTATTAACCATGTTTACCTTAATCTGCCCATGATCACATTCATCATAAAAGGTATAAATATAAATTAAGCCCCTACCAAGGATATCTTTTTGGCTGAGATATTCAGAAATATGCTAATTGGTGTAACTTCTATTGGCAGGTTGTTTACACACTTAAATAATATATGACATCTACCAATCTATAGTCTACCTACCTATCTATCTACCATCATCTATCTATCCTCTATCATATATCATCTATCTCTGTATCTATAAGTAGATTTATTTCTACCTCTACAATGTCTGTCTGTCTATATATCTATCTTTTTATTTATTTACTTAGTTGAACAAGTATAGGATTGTAGTTTGTATAAGCATAACCTGAGTAATAACTAATGATAAAAGAAGACAATAAGACAGTAGGACAGGGATGGTAGGCACAATAGTGTGCTTATGCACGCCCTTTACAAACCTCTTACAAAAGGGGAGAGATCAAATGTAGACAATCTGAGGTTAAAGATTTTGGGGTTTGAGGAAGAAATGCATTGCAGGTGTTGAACACTCTAATGCTGAAGTTGTATTTTCTAAAATCTAGATTGGAGCAGTTTACGTTAAGTTTGAATCTATTACATTTTTGTGTGTTGTTGCAGTTGAAGTGGAAGTAATCACTAACAGGAAGGACATTTTGGTATATGATTTTTATGAACTACTGTTAGATCAAATTGGAGGTGATGTAGTTGTAAATTGTCTAATCACAGTACAGTGGTACCTCTACTTCAGAACTTAATTCATTCCGTGACCAGGTTCTTAAGTAGAAACGTTCTTAAGTAGAAGCAATTTTTCCCATAGGAATCAATGTAAAAGCAAATAATGCGTGCAAACCCATTAGGAAAGAAATAAAAGCTCAGAATTTGGGTGGGAGGAGGAGGAGGAAGAAGAGGAGGAGGACAGTTGCTGCTGAAGGAAGAAGGTGAGGTAAGGGGAATCAAAAAAAAAACCCCAAGTCTTTAAGGCTTAAAAAAAAAAGAGGGACTCTGAGACAGTGCCCAGAGAAAGGAAAATGCTCCGTTCGCTCTGGGCTGCCCAGAGCGAAGGAAGTGTTACTTTTCTCTGGGTGCTGGCAGAGGTTTATTCCCTCTCCAAGCGCCCAGAGAAAGGAAAATGCTTTGTTCACTCTAGACTGCCAAAGCCTCCTTAAGCTCCACCAAAAGGGTCCACTGGCAGCCCAGAAAAGCCTGAGATGACCGGGATTAATTCCGAAGATGGGTCGAGACTTAAGAGAGCCAGGGTCCTACCGTCCTATCAGTTTGGCAAATCAAGATTATAAAATATTTATGAAAATACAGTGGTACCTCATGATACGAACTTAATTGGTTCCAGGAGGAGGTTCGTAAGGTGAAAAGTTTGTAAGATGAAACAATGTTTCCCATAGGAATCAATGTAAAAGCAAATAATGGGTGCAAATCCTTCAGGAAAATCCCAAACTTTAGAAGGGAGGCAAACAGAGGGCAGGGAGGAGCAGCTAAAGGGGGCGGGTGGAAGAAGCAAGGCTAGGCTAAAGGGTGAGTGGGAAGGAAGAAAGGCAAGGGGGGTGCCCCTCCCTTTTCTTTCTTAAAAAGACACCCTTTCAGTTCCTTTGCAAGCACGTTGTTCTCTGCAAAACGTTTCCTCCTCCAAGCCGCCCCCCCCTTTCTTCAAAAAAGGGGAAAAAAAGAAACCCCTTCATCCCAGCAGCAGCTGCTTGGGTTCATAAGGTGAAAATAGTTCGGAAGAAGAGGCAAAAAAATCTTAAACACCGGGTTCGTATCTTGAAAAGTTCGTTAGAAGAGGCGTTCGTAAGATGAGGTACCACTGTATTGGCAAATAGACTAGAAAATATTTTACCAAAAATAATTGAAGAGGATCAATATGGATTTGTGAAGGGAAGAAAAATAAGCGAACCAATTAGAAATGTAATAAACCTTGTTTAAACATAGTTAATAGCTTGTAGGCTTCCTCCAGGTGAATGGAATGGAATGGAAAGAATAGAATAGAATAGAATAGAATAGAATAGAATAGAAGAATAGAATAGAATAATTTATTGGCCAAGTGTGATTGGACACACAAGGAATTTGTCATTGGTACAGATGCTCTCAGTGTACATAAAAAGATACATTTGTCAAGAATCATGAGGTACAACACCTAGCGTTCACTTTTTGAGTAAAGTAAAATTTTATTTTCATATATGGTCTTGTTAAGGTTATGTGCTTTATATTCTGTATTGTAAGAGGGCCTAAGGGCTTATCAACAATAAAACATTCTAACATGCAGATGAAAACCAGGTTGGATATATTAAATTCTAATGTTTAAGATTTGTTTTGACCCTAAATAAATGATAATATTTTTCATTGCTTTTTCAGGTCACTTGTAGATTTGTTCCAGAGACTCTGAGTGATAAAAGTCAATTCCCCTTTTTTTACCGGATGGCTCCCAAAAATGGGGTCCTTTACCCAGCAATTGTCCAACTGATCCTCCATTTCAAATGGACCTTGATTGGTCTCTTTGCTTCAGACACAGAGAATGGAGAGCATTTCATGAGGACTTTCCCTCCTGTGCTTGTCAGGAATGGAATTTATGTTGTTATATCACAACAATTGTCAATGTCTAGACCAACAGAACCTCTCATGGATGCCTTCTCTAAGTGGAGGCAAGTCAATGTCATTGTTTTCTATACAGACTATAGTACCATGATGGATGGAATTAGCTATGTCCAGGTTATACTTGAAGGCTTGCCAGGACAAATTGAAGGGAAAGTCTGGATCACCACACTCTTTGGAGTGCAGCCAAGGAAACCTCACAGTTTTTACAAATACGTCCATAGTATTTGGTCCTTTTTTATTCAGGAAAAAGGGTATGACAAAACCTTTCAACCATTTATCTCTGTGGAACCCCAATTTGAAGATCGCTCTTTTCACTGCTCTGTTTCCAAAGGTGTCTTTTCTGTGAAAGGCCGAAGCAGATGTACCCAGAAAATGCCACTGGAAATCCGAGGACAAAAAAGAAGAATAAGAATTGATCACCGTGCTTATAGTGTCATTAAGACTCTGGCCCTTGCCTTGAGGGCTGCCTGTTCCTCCAAATCCAGAAGGAGAAAGAAGAAGGGTGTAGAGGAAGGAAGAAAGATGTGGGCTCCAGATCTACAGCCATGGCGGGTATGGGTTCCTAATAAGGATTTACATTAAATTAAATCAGCATCATTCAATTTTACCATTATAAATGTTCTGTCGGGCTCTCTGGTAGACTTCTCCCAAAAATTCACAGGTACAAATTTCAGACACACACACGTTTGAAAATTCAAAACAATGTTCTTTATAATGAAATATTCAACTGTGGAAAAAACTTTGTATAACAAGAAACCCAGTTTTCTGCTTTTCAATTTCCTGTTTTTTCCCATTCTAGTTTCATCCCTTTCTGCAGAAGAATAAGTTTTGCAATCTTTCAGAAATGAAACTGTACCTGGACCAAAATGGAGATCTGGTGGCAGATGTGAACATCTGGAACTTGGTAGTTTTCCCTAAGAACAATTACATGCAAGGAAAACTGGGGAGCTTTGAAAGACAGAGACTTATTCTCAACCTAGATCATCTTTCAAGATTAAAGTTGTCCAATAAGGTGGGGAAAATATTGATTCCCCCCAGTCTATTTTATTTATTTATTTTATTTATTTTATTGGATTTATATGCCGCCCCTCTCCGAGGACTTGGGGCGGCTCACAGCATGTACAGAAAAAACAGGAAACAATAATAACAATCCAATTATACCTTAAAAAAACAATCTTAAAATTCTAATTAAAAACTATCAATATCATTCGTTCGGCAGTCAAACTAAGCATTCATCGGTCAGGGGTGAAGGTCTGAGGAACCCCAGGCCTGGTGGCAAAGATGAGTTTTTAAACTTTTTCGGAAGGCAAGGAAGGTGGGGGCAGTATGAATCTCTGGGGGGAGCTGATTCCAGAGGGCCGGGCTCCCCACAGAGAAGGCTCTTCCCTTAGGTCCCGCCAGCCAACATTGTTTGGTCGACGGGACCCTAAGGAAACCAACTCTGTGGGACCTCACAGGTCGCTGGGATTCGTGCAGCAGAAGGCGGTCTCAAATCCTTAGGCCCCGTTTCAAGTGGGCTAAACCTAATAATCAGGGTGGAGGATCTTTATTGAGTTCTGAATGTGAAGAGTGTGTTTGTTTGTTTTTTGCTTAGTCTCTGCCTGAGTCCAAATGTTCAGACAATTGTCATCTTGGTTTTGTCAGGCGAGCTTTAGAAGGAGAGCCAGTTTTCTGCTACGACTGCATTGCTTGCCCAGAGGGGACCATCTCCACTCAGGAAGGTGGGTGGCATCACATAAAAGGGCATTCATCCCTTTTCATCCACAGCATTTATCCAGATCACTTTGACTAAGATGAATGTTAAAATAGACATATATAAGCCTGATTATTTTCTTGTTAATTTTCAACATTCCCAATTTCTTCCATAATGGGAATAATTAAAAAAAAGTTGTTGAAGGAGCAGGTAGAAGGAGATAGCAGAACATTGTGGATTGGGCTAGGTTACCAGAGGGAAACTCCCTTCTATTTGCCAATTGGGAAGTATCCTTACATGTTTATCTTTCTTAAATGAAATTATTTTTTATTTGTCTATCTGGTAAAAAACCATTTTGATCTTCATATATTATTTCACCTAAAATCTTTTAAAGTCTTAATGCGTAAATAGAGGTGAAGATTTTATAATCAACATTTAATAAGGATATATGTCTATAATTTTGTATCTTGTCTTTCTCTGTGCCTGTTTTATGTATTAATGTTATTAATGCCTCCGACCAGGATTTGGGGATTTTACCATCCATTATAATCCAATTAAAAATTTCTAACATATTTGTCATTACTACATTACTTTCTATTTTGTACCATTCTGCCGGTATGGCATCCAGACTGGTGGCTTTGCTGTTTTTTTTATTTTTTAAAATTGTCTGTAATTCAATCATAGTGAATGGGCTATTTAACCTTGTCTGTTGTTCTTCTGATAGCAAAGGTAAATCTGAGGAGTTCAAGTATTTGAAAATTTCTTCTTTTATTACTTCTTTTTTATATAACTCCTTATAGAATTCCTGCACTATTTTTGATTTTTCCTCAGTTTTAAATTTTATCATCCCTTTATCGTCTACCAATTTCTTTATTATTTTTGATTGTCTGTGTTTTCTTAGTTTGAATGCAAGCCATCGTCCTGGCTTATTAGCATGTTCAAAGTATTCCTGTTTGGCTCTTTTAATTTTTCCAGCTATTTGGTCTTGTTCTATAAGCTTTATTTTATTCTATTTTTCTTTTTATCTTTCGATCTTCTGAGTTATGTTGTGATACTACCAATTCTTTTAATTCTTTTTCTAATTGTTCATATTGTTTCTTTTTTTCTTTATTTTTCTTTGCAGTATAGGAAATCGTTAAACCTCTAACATATGCCTTTACAGTATCCCATAAATTTTGTGGGGATGTTTCTGAATTTTTATTAATTTTTAAAAAGAAATTCTAATTCTTTTTCTATCCATTCCCTATATTGTGGGTCTCTTATAATATTTCTATTCATCTGCCAGTTAATTTGTTTCCTGTGTCTTTTCCAGTATATCACTAAGGGATTGTGATCTGCCCATGTGTTTGTATCTATCTCTATTTCTTTAATTTGTTCTATGGTTGTTTTTGAGGCCCAGGCCATATCTATTCTTGTCCAGATTTTGTGGGGGTTCGAATAAAAGGTATACTGTCTAGTTAAGGGATGTCGTTCCCTCCAAATATCATTTAATAATAATTCTGACCTCATTTTCTGAAAAGTAATTGGCAGAATTGTTTTCTTTTTCTTTTTTTCTTTTTTTTAAAATATATTTTCATTAAATTTTATTACAACAACAAAAAAAAATACTTAAAGAAAAAGTGCCCGACATCAATAAACCCCACCACCATTTAGGGGGTTAAATTATTTGCAATAAGTTTCACTTTCTTCCTTAGCTCCGGTTTACATTTCTTTACATACAAAAAGTGATTGGAATTTATTTTTCACATTGTCGTCATAAATTCTACTTAAGATATAATTTTTCACCTTATTCCATCGTGCCATCAGCTTCTCCAATTTATTTTCATCAAAGTTATTTAATCTTATTTCCATAATTTTGAAGTGGATGTGGTCCACCATGTACCAGTACCAATTCTGGATTGTCCATTTATTGCTATCCTTCCACCCTAATACCACTACTGCTTGAGTGCTTTCCAAAGCTGCTGTTTTGATTTCTTTAAATTCTCGTAATTCCCCATATTTAACTAGTGTTGCCAATTCTTTTGTGATTACCCAATTAATGTTTAGCATATTGTTAATTTCATTCTGTACTTCCTTCCAAAAATTTTGAGCTTCAACGCATTCCCAGAGCATATGCATAAAAACTCCTTTTATTTGGCAACCATGCCAGCAACTTCCTTTTCCTTTCCTCTGGAAGTGTGCTAGTTTTACTGGCGTGAAGTACCATTTATGTAAAATTTTCCTTCTCATTTCTCTAATTCTTGTGTTCTTTATCTTATATATATTTTCTACTACTTCTTCCATCTCGCTTTCATTAATCCATAATTCATTTTGCCAGTATCTTGTTAGGCCTTTAATCACTTCCTCTTCCACTTGTAATAACATGCTATAAATCTTACTAGCCTGTCCTTTTGAATCATTAATCTTTTCTTTCAATATTTTCTCTAGACAGTTTTCTTCTGACAAAAATGCTTCTTTAATCTCACTTTTATTCAAATATTTGCATATTGCATTAATCTGCAACCATTTTTGTTGGTCCAACCACCATTTGAAGCGAGTTCTATTAACTCTTCCATCTGTCACATATAATTGTTCTATTCTCATTATACCTTTATCATTTAATTCCTTTATAACTCTACCTAGGTTAACATCATTATTTATATTCAAAACATGCAATGTTGATAATTTTGTTTTCTTTTTCTTGTCTTTCTTTTTACCCGAGTGGTCCAATAATCTATTTGAGATTGTGTTGAAGTCGCCAATTATAATGATGTTCTCAATAGCTAATTCATTTATCTTTTGATGTAGTTGTTTGTAAAATTCTGTTTGGTTGTCATTGGGTGCATAAATGGAGACAATGATGAGGGGTTTTGAATCTATATTCAGTTGTACAATTAAAATTCTACCATCCTGGTCAATATATAATTGTTTGGAGTTTATTGAATTGTCTATATACATTGCAATGCCTCACTTTTTTTGATCTAATAAACTGATATGAATATTCCCTATTTTGGATTGTATAGCAATTTTGTATTGGTTTTTTTAATATGAACTTCTTGTAATATTACTATCTGTGCTTTTTATTTTTTAAGTTTTGAAAATATTTGATTTCTTTTCCTTCGTTCATTTAATCCATGTACGTTGACTGAGAATATTTTCATATCCTCCGACATAGTTATTTGTAGTATTTCTTGGTATCCTTGGGTTCACGCTGTGGTTGTTTCCTTCTCGCACCCATGGTTTCTTCCTTTTCCTGGCTGGTAGCACCCACCTCATCTTCTTTCCTTGTGGATATTTCCTTTCTTGGTTGCTCGAATTTGTTTATACCACTTGTTTTGTAAAATACTCTGGCATCTTCAATGTTCTCCAATTTCACTCTTTGGGCTTGCCAATACAGAGAGAGACCTTCTGGAATAAGCCAACGGAAGGTTATATTTTCTTTAATTAAAATTCTAGTCAAAAAGTGATATTTCCTTCTGCTTTCTCAAACTCTTCTCGGAACTTGTTTCAGTATTATAATTTCTTTTCCTTTGTCTTCCAGTTTTTCATTTTGTGTCCATTTCCAAATATCATCTCTTAAAGTCTTCCTTACAACCTGAATATGGACTTCTCTCGGTAGGTTATGTCTTTGGAGATAGCTCATTTGTACTCTATAAAGTTTATTTATTTATTTATTTATTGGATTTGTATGCCGCCCCTCTCCAGAGACTCGGGGCGGCTAACAGCGACAATAAAACAGTGTACAATAGTAATTTGGTATTGATGATTAAAAATCAATTAATATAAAAACCAAACATACATACATACATACCATGCATAGAATTGTAAAGGCCTAGGGGGAAAGAGGATCTCAATTCCCCCACGCCTGGCGGCAGAGGTGGGTTTTAAGTTGTTTATGAAAGGCAAGGAGGGTGGGGGCAGTTCTAATCTCTGGGGGGAGTTGGTTCCAGAGGGCTGGGGCTGCCACAGAGAAGGCTCTTCCCCTGGGTCCCGCCAGGCGACATTGCTTAGTTGACGGGACCCGGAGAAGATCCACTCTGTGGGACCTAACTTGTCGCTGGGATTCATGCAGCAGAAGGCGGTCCCTGAGGTAATCTGGTCCGGTGCCATGAAGGGCTTTATAGGTCATAACCAACACTTTGAATTGTGACCGGAAACTGATCGGCAACCAATGCAGACTGCGGAGTGTTGGTGTAACATGGGCATATTTGGGAAAGCCCATGATTGCTCTCGCAGCTGCATTCTGCACGATCTGAAGTTTCCGAACATTTTTCAAAGGTAGCCCTTCATCAATTTCTTTTATAAGTTCCTGAGAGTCCACCTGAAGGATCCCTCTGATGATTTCTGCCATTTTTGTGTGTAAATCTTCATCTTTTTCTTCTGTTATATTCTGAAATCTCAAACCGTAAGATGCATGTTGTAACTCTAGGTGAGTTATTGACTCATCGTATCCTTTGTTAAGTATACAACTTCTATCCTCCAACTCTTCCATTCTCTGCTCAACTTTGTCTATTTTCTCTTCAACCGTCTTAATCCTTTGTTCATTCTCTTTCAAAGTCTGTTGTATTTCTGCTACTTTATCATCTAGTTCTTTCATCCTTTCCTTCATTTCACCTGTATTGACTTTCAGTTCGCCCATTTCCACTTTCAGATCCTCACGTTGCTGTTTTGCTTCATTTTGGGTTTTCTGCATAAAATCTTGCATGGCAGCTAATGTATCTTGAATTGTTTGCAATGTTGGTTGTGATTGAAGTTTCTCCTTTTCTTTCTCCTTTTCTTTCTCTTTGGCTAACATACTTGTAATTGTTTTCTGATGAACTGGTGATGGCAATGGAGACACTTGTGGAGATAGAGATGAAATTGAGATCTGTTTTTAAATTGACTTTATATTGGTGGATGTACTTGACATCCTGTGTGTATTTCTAGACTTGTTTTTATTTAAAGTAAGTCTAAAATGTCATTCAATTATTTAGTGACACTGTATTTGTAACAAGCAAATATTTTGTTATAAAGAAAGAAGGAGATCCCTCGCTCTGCTTCTATGGATTTTCCCTTGCTTTGTAATATAAAATTTCAATTATCCAGATAAACTCCAAACAAAATTTGAAATTGTACCTATCAGTCTGATTAGGACAATCTTATTCTTATATATTTATTTATCACTATTTAAAAAAACAACAAAAAGAATTAATTCTGTCACTTAGCAAGGATTCAAACTTAATTATCTTTCTTAGGAACATCCTTGTAACTTGAGGGATGGTTTTGAATCAATTGATTTTGGTTACCCATACAAGCTTTATATTGCAGGAAAAAAGATGTATCAATCAATCATTTAATTAGTCAATTTTTATAGAGATCCTACAGCCACATCAGGAGAAATATCTATCTATCCATCTATCTATCTAGCTAGTTATTTGCTATATGCCACCCAACTCCCAAAGGACTATGGATGGCTTTTTGTATTTGTATATGCCATAGTGGGAGAGAGGTTATGTTCAAGGGACAAAAGAAAATGAAATGGAAGACTCACTAGAAAATTCATTAAGAGGACATTTCCATTACTGATAAAATCTGCCTCTTTCTTTTCCAGTGCTCTGTCTATTATATAGATTAAGGGGTAAAACACAAATATTGTTTATAGTCCAATTCAACAGTTCAGTATAACCACCATAATCTATTCTATGTTTGGTGTGCAACTTGACTTTCTTAAGTTTTCTTGCTGTTCAAATTATCTTTGTTTTTCTTTCACTGTTTAATAACCATTACAGCACCAACAAAAAAGACCTACTGCATTTTTCAGTGTATAAGACGCACCTTTTTTCTCCCTAAAAGACACTGATAATTAGGGTGCATCTTATACTCTGAATGTAGCTTATCCCCCCTCCTGCCCCCAGCCCTAACTAGCTGCTAACAATCTTCCCAGCTCTTACCTTGCAGGCTTTTTCATTGTTTCTCTCTGCAAAGAATGTTTTCCAAGCCCTAAGTCTTTGCAGTTTTTTTTCCATTATTCTAACTTGCTCTGAGTAATTTTCTTTCCAGCCCTAACCAGGCGCTAATGATGTTCCCAGCTCTTACCGACTTGCAAGCTCTTTCATTGTTACTCTCTGCAAATAATGTTTTCAAACCCCTGTCTTTGTAGGGGTTTTTTTCCCATTGCTTTACTTGCTCCAGATATTTCTTTCCTGCCTTAATCAGGGGCTACTAATGTACCCAAGCTCTTTCATTGTTACTCTCTGCGAAGAATGTTTTCCAAGCCTTAAGTCTATGCAGGTTTTTCCCCATTTGTTTAACTTGCTCCAAATTTTTCTTTTTAGTCCTAAACATGTGCTAACAATGCTCCCAGCTCTTACTGGCTTGCAAGTTCTTTCATTATTACTCTCTAAGAATAATAGACTTATATCCCTGTGCATCTTATACTGCGAAATACGGTATAATTATGGATCTGAAAAGATTTCAGTTTGAAAGTGTCCTTCTACAGTATGTTTGCCTTTATTAAGAAGATTATTTGATACTTGAGGACTGGCTTCAGATCATTTTGTTCTTACTCGTGTTGACCAACTTAACCTTAAGGCCAAAGATTGCATCAATCAATCAATCAACAGTCAATCAAACTTTATTAAGTCAATAAGCAAAAAGTTCTAATTGGGAGAATCATGGTGGGAGAGCGTTTGTGATGAAGGGACAAGAGAAAAGCAAATTCAGGACTCAAAATAAACTCCCTTGAGACAACATTGGTGTGGGAAGAGGGATGTAAACTAAATTTTCCATTATTAGGGATAAAACCTGCATCTATAACCCTATGGTTCATGTTGCAGATTAAGATTAAGCACAGATATTGTTTATGATGAAATTCAACAGTCTCAGCTTTAGCATAACCACCATAGTTCCTTGGTTTTGTGTTACTTTCCCCTTCTTCTTATTTTGGATGAGGAGTAACTCCTCTGAATATAGGTGGAGCATAGTTCAGAGTCCTCACAGATTCATGGCTGTGGCTTGATGAACAGGGGTAACACCTGGCTAGAGGAGCCTTCAGACAGATTCTTCATGTTTGCCACATGTGCCCTTTCCTAGATTTAGGGTGCCTTGCTCATGCGTTGGTCACTTCTTATTCACTGAATAGTTTTATACAGTATTGTACAGTGGTATACAGTCACTTCCTATGTATTACTATGATGCAGTAATACAATAACATACTTTACTGTATTCTACATGAATCCTGAATAAGGTCCAGAATAAAATAGTATGCGCAAGGTTGGATTTCCTTATATTCTCCCCTATTATTTCAGCTGCATAGGTTCCCACTGTCTTTCCAACTGCAATTCAATTCACCTTAAAACTGCATAGAATATCTGTGGGATTAACTCTTTCTGAGGAAGTCTGCTTTGTCCTAAAATGTATGGTGTATACAACAGGCGTGCTACAGGTCCTTTATTAAAACATTTCTTTCTTGTTGGTTCTTGGAAGGCAGCATTTTCTGTTGCAGTTCTTGCACTGTAGAAAACTATCCCTGTGTAATTCAAGAGGCTTCCATCTTCCTAAATTTCTGGAGACCTGGTTCTTCTTTCAGCTATTACCAGTCACAGAGAATGGAACTCCCTGTGCTGGTTTCTTCCTGTTTGTGGGCTCTGAAAGGAAGCCAAGCAATCTTGTGTGGGTGGTGAATCTAAGGACAGTCACTTTGAGAGGTTCCAGGAGAAATCACAACTCCTGCTGTACCCCAGAATTTCCCCCCTTTTTTCCATGTCGAGGAGTAAAGGCAGTCATGACGTTGGGACAATTGATGACTATCTAAGCACAATGAAGGGGCGGACTTTGGTGAACAATGTGTGAACTGAGTGAGAAGAATTATTTTTATTAAAATTTTAACTCCAAAAGAATATCCAGGAAAAGAGAGGCTCACAACTATTTTTAAAAGTAGCAGTGACATAGCTTTAAGATTGAAATTGAAATTGAAATTCACCAATGAACTTTTCTTAAAATAAATGTTTATTGATTTTTGTAATATAAAGGAATACACACAACACAAAATAGTGCACAGTGAAATGTGCTCCCACCACCCAACAACATTCATTCAGTCCCTCCACCAAATCAGGGTGTACTAATTTATAATGTTTTAAAAACAGGAACATCAATTCACTAATAAACTTGATATCACAAGGGTTTGCAACTTCATTGCACCAGACATCCTCCTGGAAGATATTACTGAAGTCTCCAAAGATGGCCCCAAGTTGAAGTATAGAGATGATTTGATAGTCCTACAATTTTGTACAATTGTTTGCAAAAATGAACTCATCAAATGAAAATTTATCTATACTGTAAACTCTATTAAATGACTGCAACCCCAGAAACCTTTGCTCACAGCCTGACCTAGCCATTCTACAATGAATCTGCTCCCGTGAACTCTGGACAGAACTCAAAAAATGTAAAGACCAAGGACATACTGACCTATACATTGACTACAGTGCTGAATGCATCAAAACTAAGACCCACACAAATTATCCATAAAAATAAGGAAGCTCCAATCCAAAAAAGGATCTCTTTGATGGAAAAACAAAACTGGCTACATTACAAACTTTAAAAGCCACTACAGAAACCTATGTCACTAAATAAAGAATGCACCACTTACCATATCAATGAAAAAGAAAATATTCTGCAGTGCCTTCTATAACTTTGTAAACAACCAACTCAAAGATTCGTGATCCATTCCACTCCTAAAAGGACTTGATGGTAAAGAATATAATGATGAAGCTGTTAAAGCCAAATCTTTAACACATTCTGCAGCTCAGCCATTATAAACAGCAATGGCTCATGCCCAATATTTCCTAGTCATACCACAAATAACTACAATAATCTAACACAAATCAATTTTACAGAAGATAATGATAGAAAGGTTTTATGCAATCTAAAACCATCCCGATCTATTGGACCCGATGGTCTATGTGCATACTTCTTTAAAAAGCTCTCTTCTATTTGTATTAAAAGGTATGATTGGCATTGAAACAACACATTGAAATATTGGCATACAAATCTAAGTAATAAATAAATAAATAAATAAATAATGAAATATTATAATTTAATTAAAATATGTATATCATTACTAGAATTATAAAAGCTTGTTAAATGAAACAAATATTATTAATACTATTTATTTGTATCAAAATGTATGACAGTCATGTGCCACACAGTTCATGCATTGATATGTTTGTAAAAATTAAAAAAAAAACTTGAAGGAAAAAAGAATGTGGTGACTTAATGCAGTAAATGGTGACAGTGGAGGGAGAATATACAGAAATTTTGGGTTCTGTTTTCTCAGATGCTGAAAAATGCACCAAGTGCCCAGATGATCAATATCCAAATGAGGACAGAGTCCAATGTGTGCCCAAAAAAGTAAGCTTCCTGTCCTTTAAGGAACCTCTGGGCATCATCCTGATCACTTTTGCTCTACTCTTGTTCCTAACCACAGGCCTTGTTTTAATCATATTCATTAAATACATAGAAACTTCCATTGTCATAGCCAACAACCGGGACCTCTCCTTCATTCTCCTGACCTCCCTCATACTCTGCTTCTTATCCACCATTTTCTTCGTTGGACAACCAAGGGAAGCCATCTGTCTTCTTCAACAAACAGTGTTCAGCATTGTCTTCTCAGTAGCCCTGTCTTCTGTGTTGGCCAAAACAATCACAGTTGTGCTGGCCTTTCTGGCAACAAAACCAGGAAACAAAGTGAGAAAATGGTTGAGGAAGAGCTTAGCAAACTCCATCATCCTTTCTTTTTCTGGTATCCAAATTTTCATCTGTGCCACGTGGCTGGGAGTTTCTCCCCCATTTCCTGATTCTGACCTGCACTCCGAGCCAGAAGTGATCATCCTTCAATGCAATGAAGGCTCAGTCACCATGTTTTATATTGCCCTCGGATACATGGGTTTCTTAGCTGCCATTTGCTTCACTGTAGCTTTCCTGGCCAGGAATCTGCCTGGGGCCTTCAATGAAGCCAAGTTGATCACCTTCAGCATGCTGGTCTTCTGCAGTGTCTGGGTCTCCTTCCTGCCCAGCTACCTGAGCACCAAAGGGAAATATATGGTGGCTGTGCAGGTCTTTTCCATCTTGGCCTCTGCTGCTGGACTGCTGGGCTGCATCTTCTTCCCCAAGTGCTACATTATCATCCTAAGACCAGAGCTAAATACTAAGGAACATTTAATGATAAAAATAGGAAAATGATACTGAAATTGTTTCTTAGAGTCATAGCATTCAATTACTTACTGCAATTCTTATTTTTACATTTAACAAATTTTTCTTAAGCATATTTCAGTCTTTACACCATATTTCCACTCTTTCGATTTGTATCACTCATATTTCCATAGTTTCTAATTTTGTTAATTATTGTTCTATATATTCTATAATTTTTATATACATACACAATCATTTTACTTTAAAATTATAACAATATTCATTCTTTTATACAATATTTTAACATTTTAACATATCTCTTAAGTGATCTTTATGCATGAAATTTACATCTATTTTCTAGCTAATTGTTATTTATTGCAATTATTATTGACTTTTATCCTTCCTTTGCAACTATTTGAGAATTAGGATTATTTAAAATCAAAGCTCATAAAAATATTAAGAGTGTAAGATTAATCAAATTAAATTCCAAAGTAATCCAAAACATTAATAAACAATAAATGATTAATAATTAATATTTGTGTTTTAAACTTTTTGTTGTCCTCCTTTTCCTCAGAACACTCAGATTAGCTAATGCAATATTGAACAATAAATAATATCAATGGTATACATCATTCATCTTGTGCTACCTCCTTTTCTAATTTTGTCATCCGAATTTCAAAGATTGTTTTCTGTTCTCATTCAGGTTCAAAATGCTATTAGCTATCAAAATTTCTCTTGGCTATTTGCTTTTTTCTACTAAAACTATGCCATAGTGCTTAAGTCCATTTCTTATATTCTTACTTATCTCATTCATGTTTTTTAAACTCTCATTTTATTATGACTGCCCTTTATGAGGAAAGTTCCAAATTTACTTCTCTTCATAGAACAAGAGAAAAATATATATTGGTTCATATCATGCCTTTGATCTAACTATAACAATAGCAATACAGGGAGGATTACATTCCCAATGTAATACTCTATCTTTCGCTATCATGCCCAATATAATAATAATTCCTAATCTGATTTTCACAAATCATCTCAGTGAAATACCGTATTTTCCAGTGTATAAGATGCACCTTTTAACCTCCAAAAATATGCCAAAAACTGGCTGCGTCTTATACAGCAAAGGTTGCATGGTGGGAGGAGTTGGGTGGTGGTCAGCAGCTACTGTGGCAGCCTTCCCGTAGTCCTGCAGTGGTGACTTTTCATGCAGTTTTGCAGCTGATGCCCGCTGCCATTGCCAAACTGCATGAGAAGCCACTACCGCCAGACTTCAGAAAGGCTGCTGCCACCACTACTGACCACCACCACTACTGATGCAGTGGCTCCTCTCCACGGGCTACTTCCCCATGCAAGGTTTTAGTGTAAGTTACTTTGCGACTCCCACCACCCGCCTCAGGGTAAAGCGAGAAACTTTTTGCAATCTTGGGGACGGAACTGCTGCTGTCCCCACCTTCCCCGGCACTGAGTTGGTACCTGAACAAGGGGATTCCCTTGGCCCTTTCTCCTTCTAAAGTAGCCCACTGACAATAGCTGAAGAAACTTAGCCTCGCGAGGTCAAGGCGAGCTGGCGATGGAGAAGGCTAAGCGCGCAGGCAGCTCCCAGACAGGTGGGCTGAGGCTGGACGCTCTGCATGGGGCTCTGCCGGTGGGCTGGCCCTGTCTTGCCCGTCTGTTGGATGCCTAGACAATGGGGAAGCCTGCAGAACCATTTCCCTGGCAGCAGCCCGGACCCTGGACGCATGAAAGGTCCCCGGGACAAGGTGAGCGCTGCATTCTTTCTTTTGGGATAAGAGCGACTGGCATTTGGGACAATCTCTGAGCGCTGAGAAAAGCTGCTTCCCTTAGTCCGGCGAATTCAGCAGTGATTCCTCTCAGCGATTCATGGGCTAGTTAGGGCTGCAGACGAGGATAAGCAGCATCTTCCATTTCCCCACCCCCAAAAGACCATTGATGGTGTGTTTCTACAAGTGCCGAGCTTCTCGGCTTTCTAGTGGTGGCTATTTATTTATTTATTTATTTATTGGATTTGTATGCCGCCCCTCTCCGGAGACTCGGGGTGGCTAACAGCAACAATAACAGTGTACAATAGTAATCTAATACTAAATCTAATACATGCCCTTAAAATTTTAATTAGGATCTTTTTGAACAACTGCATTCCACTCACCAAAATCATAGGACCTCCTATAAATTGAAACATGATGACTCTTGAGATTTGTTTTCCAGTTAAATATGACAAGTCCATGCCCCCATCTGTTTCAATCTTCTTGAAATAATTAATTTCATCAGTCATAAATTCTCTCTATTTTGAGTCTTCAGGATCCATAGCCTCTGTACCTATCTCCAAGCAGCCAGCCTTCAAAGCAGACTCCTTCTTCAGGGGTGCCAACAGCATATTCAGTTCCAGTCCATTTGGCCATCCATCCATCCAATCCATCCGATTCAACAATTGTTACTTGATTCTAATTTTCAACATTGATTTAAAACCATTGTTATTATATCAAACTTTTAAAATAAAGTTTCAAAAAAGGCTTGTAAATTGAGAGACATTTTTAAATCACATAAAATTAGCTCTAAGGCCATGTTCATTACCGTAGTAATGACAACATAGAAAAATTGAAAACCAATGGCAAATTGTTATTCATAACCTTCAGGTTTAGTAGGAAAAATTAAGAAAGATTAAAAATCATTTCAGTATTATTTTAAAGACATCCGGGTTCGGCATTTGGGAGACCGCCGAGAAGCGCCCCGGCTGTTTCTGAAGGTGACAGCTGGGTGGCGGTGCTTCCCAGAACAGCCGGGGAGCTGTTGGCCGGTTGGGAGGTGCAAAAGGAGGTGGGGAATCCCAAGAGGATATTCCAGGGTCAGAGCTTTGACGTCACTGAGACGTCCTTCCTGGAGTCCCCGTTTCAGCCTGCCAGGAAGGATGTCTCACTGACGTCAAAGCTCCGCCCCTGGAATCTCCTTGTGGGATTCCCCACCTCCCTTTTCACCTCCCGACTGGCCGACAGCTCTCCGGTACTTCTGGGAAGCGCCGCCACCCAGCTGTCACCTTCAGAAACAGCCGGGGCGCTTCTCGGCGGTCTCCTGAATTTGGGTCTTCTACAAATTTATAAAGGTAAAATTTCACAATGTTAATCACAAACCTATACATTCAGGATTTTATTTTAAAAAAGAATGCAGCATTTTCAAATTAGCAGTATTTAATATCAAAATGCCATGGTATCTAGTCTTTGGAACCTTATTCCCCGAGTAATTAAATTGACCATATCTGTTGAGATGGTTCTCCTCCTTCTCCTCTGGATTCCTTCTCCAAAGGATCTGAGATTAATGGATCCATATCAGGACTCCCTACCTGCCATGGCTGCAATGTTGGAGACCCCAATCTCTTTTTCCCCTCCTTCCTTCTCCTCAATCTGGAGGAATATGCAGCATTCAAGGCCTGGGCCAGAGTCTTTATGATGGTGTAAACGGGATGGAAATTACTGATCCTTCTTCTGTTCCTTTTCTCCTGGGTGTCCAGTGGGGCTTTCTGGGTGCATCTTCTGCGGTCTTTGACAGAAAATACATTCTTTGAAAGAGAACAGTGAAAATAATGATCTTGAAACTTTCTTTCCACAAAGAAATGGAGTTGAAAGGAATCATCAATTGGCCTTCTTTTGGGCAGATAACGAAAGTTCAAAATACCGTGGATGTATTTGAGAAATTTGAGACTTTGTATTATATGGTCACCGAAATGTGTGAAGATCCAGACTTTCTCTTTAACGGATCCAGGCAAGTGCAGAAATACTTGATGAAAAGGAACAATTCTGTCCCAAATAGAATCATTTTCCATGAAGTTAACAAACACATTGACTTGTCTCCATTTAGAGAGGGCATTCCTGAGGGGGGCTGTGTGTTCAGTTTTTGAGAACTGTTGTGATATAACCACACAAATTCCATTCCTGACAAGCATAGGAGGGAAAGTCCTCATGAAATTCTCTCCCTTCTCTGTGTCTGAAATAAGGAAACCAACCAAGGTCCATCTGAAATGGAGGAGCAGTTGGACAATGGCTGGGTACTGGATCCCTTCTTTGTGGCGCATCAGGTGGAAAAAGGGGAATTTGCTTTTATCACACAGAACCTCTGAAGTAATTCCATAATTGATCTAAAAAAGCAAGGAAGAATTCTGTGTTATATTTGGGTTCAGATCAAATCCAAAATATTAGATTTTAATAAATCCAACCTCATTCTTATGAATGTATTAGAATAATTTGTTATTAGATATTGTTGAAATATTAAACCGAATATTAGCAAGATTGCATAATAAAAATGAAAAATAATAAACAAATTAAAAATCATAAACAATGTGAATAATAT
Organism: Erythrolamprus reginae; assembly: GCF_031021105.1. Taxonomy (NCBI): domain Eukaryota; kingdom Metazoa; phylum Chordata; class Lepidosauria; order Squamata; family Dipsadidae; genus Erythrolamprus; species Erythrolamprus reginae. The sequence continues at coordinate 13,998,708 of NC_091957.1, forward strand.
TATTGTATCACCTCACAATTTTCTACAATTAAATTAACACACTGAAATGCTGACTGAAGTATTATATTCCAATAAAGGACCTATTATAATTTTTGAGGATTGGTGCATCTTTTTCTGTTTCTGTATCACAATTTTTTTTCACAATTTTTTTAGCTTCTTCAATTATATAAGAAACAGACATGCCTCAGTTTCTAATACAATTTGTCAGTTATATAACCCAAGATTTCTTTTTAATTGAAATTTCATCTGTTTTTGGAGTCTGTCAGTTTCCATAGATTAAATATTAAGCCGATATCCATATTTTATACAAAGCAGAAATTGTGTAAATTTCCAAATCAGCTCTAAGGGCAGCAGCTGGAGTCCTTTTACCCACCCCAATATACCCCTCTGTGATTGGTTTGGTTCTGCTAGTGATTTCTCTCTGAAGCCCCAAACATCAGGTTGATGTAAAAACGTGGGGGAAACCTTGGCCTCAGATACTTTAATAATTGAGGTTGAGGAAGCTGGATAGCTATGAGGTATTCATTTAAGCACTACTTTCATTTATGCCCTTTCTCTAACTGAGCTTCTTTGATAATGAGGGTCCAAGATTCAGTCTCAGAGAAAACAGCCCAGGTAAGGAAAGGTGTTACTTGCTCTATTGGCTGACCATCTACAATGTCATTTCCCAAAGACCATAACTTTTGAACTTGATTTATTAATTACAGTTATACCTTGTCTTACAAACTTAATTGGTTCCGGGACAAGGTTCTTAAGGTGAAAAGTTTGTAAGACGAAACAATATTTCCCATAAGAATCAATGGAAAAGCGATTAATGTGTGCAAGCCCAAAATTCACCCCTTTTGCCAGCCGAAGCACCCGTTTTTGCACTGCTGGGATTCCCCTGAGGCTCCCCTCCATGGGAAACCCCACCTCCGGACTTCCGTTGCCAGCGAAGTGCCCGTTTTTGTGTTGCTGGGATTTCCCTGTTGGGATTCCCCTGCAGCATCACAAAAACATGGAAGTCCAGAGGTGGGGTTTCCCATGGAGGGGAGCCTCAGGGGAATCCCAACAGCACAAAAACGGGTGCTTTGCTGGCAACGGAAGTCCAGAGGTGGCGCATCCCAGTGGCGGTGGTAGGTTTGTAAGGTGAAAATAGTTTGTAAGAAGAGGCAAAAAAATCTTAAACCCCGGGTTTGTATCTCGAAAAGTTTGTATCACGAGGCGTTTGTAAGACGAGGTATCACTGTATCAGATAATTATTATGACAAAAGAATCCAAGTCTTGTTCACAGATTATACAATCCAATGTGTAAGTATGATAATATCATTTTGTTAGTGTAAATTAGTGTGCTCCAATAGATATTTAGCATGTTAAACATGTGTACCTATAACAGAACTTAAAACAGAATAAAATAATTGGAAGGGACCTTAAGGGTCTTGTAGTCTAATCCTCTGTTCAAACAGGGGACCCTATACTATTCCAAACAGGTATCTGTCGAGTCTCTTTTAAAAAACATCCAGTGTTGGAGTACCCACAACCTATGGAGCAGTAGTGGGTTCCTGCCAGTACAGATAGTTTCAACTAATGCAGAATGGTACATAATGCAGCAGCACATACAATAACGGATCTACCAAGACACGCCCGTATTACTCCAACTTTACATGCACTGCATTGGTTGCCAATCTATCTCCAAATGCAATTCAAGGTGTTGGTTATCACCTACCCCCAAATGGCTCAGGGCCAGACTATTTATGGGACCGCCTCCTCCCTCATACCTCACTGTGGCCAGTAAGGGCCCACAGAGTTGACCTTCTCCAGATCCTGTCCGCCAAACAATCTCAGTTGGTGGGACCTCGGGGAAGCTCCTTCTCTGTTGCAGCTCCGACCCTTTGGAATCAACTGCTTCCAGAGATCCACACTATGTCCACCCTAGCGGTCTTCCGGAAAGCTGTTAAGACCTGGCTATTCCAGCAGGCCTGAAATTAGGCTGATTGCAAGTATGTATGTTATTACTGTTATAACTGACTTTTATTATTAGATTTTTATTGTTTTTGTATTTATTTCTAGTGTTAGCTACTCAAAGTCTGTTTGGAGCGGCATATAACTACAATAAATAAAGAAATAAACTTTTAATCCATTTTTCTTGTCTTGCTTTCTGGTTTTTGGGAAATAGGTAGACCCCCGTCTTCTTTGTGGCAGCCCCTGAAATATTGTACAATGTTATTATGTTCTTTTCACTAGACTAGACATACCCAATTCCTGCAACTGTTCTTCATATGTTTTAGTCTCCAGACCTTTGAACATCTTGGTCTCTACATTGTTTTTACAATATGGTGATTAAAATTGGATGCAGTATTCCAAGTGTGGTCTTCCCAAGGCATTATAAAGTGGTACTAATATTTCACATGATCTTGATTTTATCCATCTGTTAATTCAAATGTTTTTGGCTTTTTTGGCTGGTGCCACACATTGCTGGCCCATATTAAAGTGATGGTCCACTACAACTCCAAGATACTTCCCATACTTACTGCTATTGAGGCAGATTTCACCTAATCTATAAGTGTCCATTTGGTTTTCCTAGCCTATGTGTTAAACCTTTCATTTTGTTGGATATGCCAAGGGTTCAAGTCTATCTAGATCCATCTGGATCTTCAGCCTATCTTCTGGGATGTTGGCTATTCCTGTTACATTAGTGTTGTCTTCAAATTTGACTATTTCCCCTTTTCTCCCCTCATCCAAATCATTCATGAAGATGTGGAAGAGTCCTGGGCCTAAAATGGAACCTTGCCCCCCCCCCCTTCTTGTTTCCCTCCATGCAGACATATTTTAATTGAGGACCAAAGGCTGACTCCATCTGGGCTTGATGTTGTCTACCCCACATATTTTTAGCTTACCAAGAAATAGGTTGTGGTTTACTTTGTCAAAGCCTTTCTGAAATCCATATGCTGTATACTACATGCCCTGCATTTCACCGGTCCACTAATTTAGTAATTGTTCTCAAAAAATGAAATCTCGTTTACTTATTATCTGTTTTTTAATCCTGCATTAGTCCAGTAAGTTATTCATAGCTATATTGAATAACAAGGGTTCAAATATGCATCTTTCTTTTCCTGCTTGGTAAGCATAGATCCTTCTTCTTGTGGCTCCATTGTGCCCAAACCTCCCTCTCAAACAAGGGCTTGGATCAGGGCCAAAAGGCTGATCTCCATTTTGAGGGCAATCCATTTTCTTCATCATGTTTTTCTGTTTATTGAGTCAAATGCTGCAGTAACATCTAGAAAGCCAGCAAACCTTGTTTTAACTCACTGATATAGATTAGATATTTCAAGACAAATTTGTGCTAATATATGATTATCAGCATGTATTATTTCTTATAAAATCTATGTAACTTTTAAGTCTACCTAAAATCTTCTGGAACTTCTGCAAGGACTGCATTTTTCTTAAGTTTAACTTAGAGGATCGTGGCATAAAATTTAGCCACAATATCTGCTAGTCCATTTGGTCTATAATTGCTAGAGTCCTTTTTAGATAGATAAAACACTACTATTGTCAACTTCAATCCAAGTGGATAGGGCAGGTCTTATTCATATGCAAAAATGAAGATGCCAATAAGGGCCTCAACAACCAGCGATACTTTTTGATCAGCTAAATAATTGGTAGAATGTCTTTTCCAGGGAATGTATTGCTTGCATTTCAGGCCTTTTATGATTAATCTCAACATTAACATAATGGGTAAAATATTGACATGTTTGCTAATATGGAGAAAAGCAGCTCTTGAATTCCACATAGAAGACATGATTGCATCTATTGCTCACCCACCACCACCTGCCCCTCACTTTACCAGATAGAGAAAACCTCACACAAACCTGTGGGACCTTGTAGGTGCCTCCTAATGTTGACATCTGGATGGAGATGTCCCTTTTAGCTCCATCAAGAAGAGTCAGAATATTATCCTTCCTTCCACAGCCGTAGTTGGGGACATTAGCTTCTCCAGTAGAGAGAATGTCCAGCAAGGCATCTGAAGTGCGGAAAGTGCTAAAATAGTCATCCTGGACGTTGTAGCCAAGGGTGAGATTGTGCAGGAGCTGGGAGTTCTTGTTGATAATTTGAATGGCGGAAATTAATTGTAAGACATAGGAAAAACCATAAACAAGCCTATTGTAAAAAGAGTGTTATAATAAATAGCAACAACAATACTTCTTTTAATATACCAGTAGAATCCTCCACAAGCCGACTGAACTTTATGCCAGCATTGATCCAAAAGCAATGATAAGTTACACAAATATGGACATTGGCTGAGCTACGGCAACTACAACTAATTTCACCACTACTTTAAATAAAATTCATTATTCAAGTGATAAATTAAGGATCTGCAGTCCCTTCATCTTTTTCTTAGACCCCTTCTTGAGTCTCTTTCACAAAATCAGACAAAAGAGAGAAGCTGTGGAAATCAGAATCATTCAGGAAATTAGATATATTCCCCAATATAGGAAAAATAAAAAACAAAAAACAGAAAAGAAGGAGAATGTTAGAATGGAGGGAGTGCAACTCCATCACCCTGAATGACTTACGGATCACGGAAAACAAACTGAAGAGAAGGAGACATGTTGAAAAGCAACTTTGTATGCAATGTTTCCTCTCCAGTGATGACTATACCAATGAGATGATCTCCTGGACTGTAAAAGCTCTGTGATGGTTTTCCATCCTGGTGCTCCAAACTCAATGGGCATTTCATTCTTAGTTTACCAGTGACTGGATGGGACAAAAGCACCATCCGAAGCAGAAGCAGGAAGTCCATAATTCATCAGGCGAATCAATCAATTTCCTTCCCGTTTCTAAAGAAGAATTAGAAGAATTCAAAGGATTCTCACAAGGTGGAATATGATCCAGTTGCTTTCCTGATTCAAACACAGAGAAACATTCAGCTTCGTGTGAAAAGGAGAGAGATGTACATTCAAGAGCAGAGACTCTGCCTGTCCCCAAACTCCATATTTCTCTGCCTGAAGTCTCCCCTGGAGGATTCAGCCAAAGAGCAGAGCTGAAACTTTTATTATAATTCTCCTGCTCAGGAGAGATCCCTGAATAATTCATCTAGTTCTTGGACTCAAAGGAGTTTGGGAAATTTTCTGGAGAGAAATGAAGGGGAAATATCCCCATAGGGCACATAATGACAGGGGCAGAAATTGAACTAAATTGGTCATCAAGAACTGAGAGGTTTGGGAGCTCCATGTTTGAAAGTGGCCCTGGAGGTAATACACAGTACTTGTAGCTTAAGAAACAAATAAATATGAGGTTTGCATAAAGACAAAATCCCAAGGGCCAGTTAATGCCAGAGCGTGTCACAGATCTGAAATACCTGCTTGCTGACTTAAGCCAACATTTATTTAACTTTATTTTGAAAGTCAAAGCTCAAAGACACCACACAAAAGGGCTGATACAACTTTAGTGAAAAACTAGTTTCCAGAAATTTGTCTCTTGTACAGAGACAAACACAGAGAAAAAAACACCAGGTGAAAACAGATGGAGAAATCAAGGCTGCCTCTTACCCCATGTGAGGAAGGGAGAGGGGGGAAAGGGATCTCAGGAGCCTCTTGTTGCAGATGGAAAGCTGATCCTATGTTGCAGATGTTAAATAGCTCAATGATGAGGCAGGATGGATAATAGGTACTGCTTTATTGATATAGTAGCACTAGTAGTGAACAAGGAAAACCATAAAATAAAACCATGTGGCGAGGGGGGCGTTTGCCCAGGTTCGCCTGGTGTACCAGTTGCAGCCCTATCTGGACCGGGACTCACTGCTCACAGTCACTCATGCCCTCATCACCTCGAGGCTCGACTACTGTAATGCTCTCTACATTGGGCTACCTTTGAAAAGTGTTCGGAAACTTCAGATCGTGCAGAATGCAGCTGCGAGAGCAATCATGGGCTTCCCAAGGCATGCCCATGTTACACCAACACTCCGCAGTCTGCATTGGTTGCCAATCAGTTTCCGGTCACAATTCAAAGTGTTGGTTATGACCTATAAAGCCCTCCATGGCACTGGACCAGAATATCTCCGGGACCACCTTCTGCCGCACGAATCCCAGTGACCGGTTAGGTCCCACAGAGTTGGCCTTCTCCGGGTCCCGTCGACTAAGCAATGTCATTTGGCGGGAACCAGGAGAAGAGCCTCCTCGGTGGCAGCCCCGACCCTCTGGAACTAGCTCCCCCCAGATATCAGAGTTGCCCCCACCCTCCTTGCCTTTCGCAAGCTCCTTAAAACCCACCTCTGTCGTCAGGCATAGGAGAATTGAATTTTTTTTTTCTCCCTTCCCCCTAGGCTTATAGAATTTATACATGGTATGCTTGTTGGTATGATTGGTCTCTTAAATTGGGGTTTTTTAGATTACCTTTTAAGATTAGATTTGTTACCTTGTTTTTTATTGTTGTTAGCCGCCCCGAGTCTTCGGAGAGGGGCGGCATACAAATCTAAATAAAATAAACTAACAAAGGAATGGTGGCTCCGGCAGGCTTATATATACGGAGCAGGGCAGCCAATCCCAGGACTTGAAACTCCTGCTGAAGATTTGGCCAATAGGGCCTGACCCTGTCGTAGCCAGGACATAACACCCCTCCCCACCTGGCAAGTACACACATAGTCATCAAGATAAGATGGCCATTTGTGTGGCCTTCCGGAGTGGTGCAGTTCCTCGGCAGCAGCTGGAACTGCCTGGGCAGACCGGGCGGGTGTGATGGCTGACGATTGCCATACCTCAGTGGTAACTGGAACTGCCGGAGCTGGCCGGCTTGGTGAGATGGTTGTCAGTTGGAGCTTCCCAAGTGGGGAAAGAGTTGGAGGGGGCTGGTCTGATGTCTGTAGAGGCAGGGAACACAAGGATGTCCCAGTGGTGGGTCAAGATGACGCTGATGGTTGAGAATCTGGTAAATGTGCTTTTGGAGCTGGCGTAGGTGCTGGCAACAGGCTGGATGGCTCACAACATGGTCTGGAGTTTGTTTTTGTGTGTCTGCCATGTTGCAACGTCTTAGCTGATCGACATGTTTCCTCCAGCAGCGGCCATCTGACAACTGGACCATGTAAGAGCAGGGACTAGTTGCATCCAGGACAGTAGCAGACAATCAACAGGGGTCCCCCAGAAACCCTGGGAGAAAACCTTATCCACTGGGTGGAAACCCCTAACTGCTTATAGCAAGCCCCCCACAATTTCTGGGGCATAGGATGGGTGGATCCAATCCAGCTGGGTATGCGGCCTGAGGCCCTGATGGGCTGTAGGCCACCCTGGTGTGCCATTCAGGCCCTTCTAACCTGCTGAGAGCCTTCTTGGTAGAGCGGATTGTCTGTTCAGATTGCCCGTTACTAGAGGGGTGCCAGGGGTGCTGTTAAAATCTAGCAAATGCTGATGGATGTCATGAGTGTAGTGACTCGGTGCAAACACAGTGGAAATTTTATTACAAACTGTATTTTTTAAATTTACTTTATTTTTTATTGTGATGCAAAGTACACACAAAAAAAATAATAAGCCCAAACTGAAATCCCAAATAACTGTTCCATGGAACACTTCTGCAAAGGAGGTTTTATGAGAAAATCAAGAAAGAATTATATAAAAAGAAAAAAAACTTTTTAAAAAAGGAAGAATTATATAAGATGGTTGAACATTTCCTTTCCAAGCTGAGAACTTATCAAACATGGCATTTCACATCATTCCAGCATTCTCCTGGAGAGAACCAGGCAACTAGGCTGGTGTTTTGTTCTCACGGCTTCCTCCTGACCTCTTTTCTTACTCATTCTCTCTCACAAACACTTTTAGCTGCTGTCAATAGGAACAAGTGCCCACATTATTTTCTATAAGCTTTCACATTCAGTAGCTGTTGCTGAACAGCTCATTGCCTCTGAATTTTAGAGAGATCTCTTTAGCAAGATTTATTGAAAGGGGACGGAGCTGCAAGAATTCCCATCATTCAACAATTTCCCATTTTGAAACATACATATATGGTTTTCTTTGACTCCTGCATACTATCTAAATGGAAATCAAATAAAAGTAATATTAACAATTTCTCCAATATCACAATGGTATTATATATTATGTTTTTACATTTGTTCTGCCGGTGAGATGCTCCTTTGTGTTCAGGTCTGGCCTCAGAAGGATAATGTAGCACTTGGGGATGAAGATGCAGACCAGCAGACCAGCACTGGAGGCCAGGATTGAGAAGACCTGAACAGCCACCATGTATTTCCGTTTGGTGCTCAGATAGGTGGGCACAAAAGTCACCCAGACACTGCAGAAGACCAGCATGCTAAAGGTGATCAGCTTGGCTTCGTTGAAGGCCCCAGGCAGATTCCTGGCCAAGAAAGCCACCGTGAAGCAGATGGCAGCCAGGAAGCCCATGTAGCTGAGGGTGATGTAGAACATGACAACAGCCCCTTCGTTACATTGCAGGATGATCTCTCCATGCTGGGAGTGGAGGTCAGAGTCAGGGAAGGGGGGAGATGGAGCAGGTGATAATTTGGACAGTAGAAGAAGAAAGTATGATGGAGTTGGCCAAGCTCTTCCCCAACCATCTCTTTACTCGGTTTCCAGGTTTTGTGGCCAGGAAAGCCAGCACCACCGTAATGGTTTTGGCCAAGAGAGAAGAAATGGCAAATGAGAAGAGGATGCTGAAAATTGTTTGTCGAAGAAGGCAGGTGGCTTTCCTTGGTTGACCAATGAAGAGAAAAGGAGACAGGAAGCAAAGTAGGAGAGAGACCAGAAGGATGTAGGAGAGGTCCCGGTTGTTGGCTTTGACAAGTGGAGTTTCTAGGTATTTAAAAAAATTCAAGAAAAGGGTCTCTGGTTGAGAGCAGATAAATGTTCTTGGGGAGGTCTGAGCGTAGAGTTCCTCGGCTTTAGAATAGACATCGCTGAAATTCACCCAACAATGGAAAAGGTGCAGGCAATAAAGGAAGCACCGGAACTGCAAAACAAAACTGACCTACAGAGGGCTCTTCAGCAAGATTTAATGAAAAGGGACAGAACTGCAAGAATTCTGATTATTCATTTCCCATTTTGAAACATATAGATATGATTTTCTTTGACTCCTGCATACTATCTAAATGGAAATCAAATAAAAGTAATATTAACAATTTTTCCAATATCACAATCGTATTATATCTCATGTTTTTACATTGAATCTGGCTGTAAGCTGCTCCTTTGTGTTCAGGTCTGGCTTCAGAAGGATAATGTAGCACTTGGGGATGAAGATGCAGACCAGCAGACCAGCACTCGAGGCCAAGATGGAGAAAACCTGCACAGCCACCATGTATTTCCCTTTGGTGCTCAGGTAGGTGGGCACAAATGTCACCCAGACACTGCAGAAAACAAGCATGCTGAAGGTGATCAGCTTGGCTTCATTGAAGGCCCCAGGCAGATTCCTGGCCAGGAAAGCCACTATGAAGCAGATGGCAGCCAGGAAGCCCATATAGCTGAGGGTGACATAGAACATGACAACAGCCCCTTCGTTGCATTGCAGGATGATCTCTCCATGCTGGGAATGGAGGTCAGAGTCAGGGAAGGGGGGAGAAGCTCTCAGCCAGAGGGAGCAGATGACAATTTGAACAGCAGAAGAAGAAAGGACAATGGCGTTGGACAAGCTCTTCCCCAACCATCTCTTCACTCGGTTTCCTGGTTTTGTGGCCAGGAAAGCCAGCACCACTGTGATGGTTTTGGCCAAGAGGGAAGAAATAGCAATTGAGAAGATGATGCTGGAAACTGTTTGTCGGAGAAGGCAGGTAGTTTTCCCTGGCTGACCAATGAAGAGAAATGGAGATAGGAAGCAAACCAGGAGGGAGACCAGGAGGATGTGGGAGAGGTCCCGGTTGTTGGCTTTGACAAGGGGAGTTTCTAAGAATTGAATAAATATGATGAAAACAAGACCTGTGATTAGGAAGAAGAATAGAGCAAAAGAGACCAGAATGATGCCCAGAGGTTCTTCGTAAGACAGAAAGGTTATAATTTTGGGGATACATTGGACTTTGTCCTCATTGGGATATTTATCATCCAGACACCTGGTGCATTTTTCAGTATCTGAAAAATAAAAAGCAATATTTCTTTAATATTTTGTTTTTTTATATACCTTTTTGGAACTACATCTAATTCCAGCAACATTTTCCAAGAAGTATATCTAAACAATTCTATTAAAGAGAGCTAAAAAGGATATTTTGAAAAATATAGCTAGGTATATGAAGTTGAGGGAAATCCTAGGATGTTAATTATTTCCTGTTTAATGTGCAGAATCTTCATAGGAACCTACATTATTAGAGATTAATAATGAATCATATTTTTTAAGGCAAATATCCTGAGTCCTGCCCCATGGCAGTTAATATATGGGACTTGGAGGATGCCTACAGTATTCTGTAACATCTGGAAGCAATATGGAATTAAGAAGAAACTTCCTAATAGTAAGAACAATTAACCAGTGGAACAACTGGCCTTCAGAAGTTGTAAGTTCTTCAACATTGAAGGTATTTGAGACTGGGCAGCTCCCAGTCTGAAATGGTATAGGTCCATGATGGCAAACCTATGGCATGGCAAGCACCTGACCCAGCAGTCTTGAGGGCCAGGATAACAGCTTTGGAGGAGGAAGACCAACAAACCAAAGATGGTCAACTAGAAGGATGCCAGCGAGAGCCTGCACGGGCCAGGCAAAGCAGGTGGCAACTATGACCAGGCCACAGGCTCAAAACAGGGAAGAGACCGCATCAGCTGGTTGGGAACACAAAATGAGAGAGCATGCAATAGCTGTGGGACATGCACACCATCGAGCACACTCGAAGGTATGGGGACGGTTGCAATGGGTGAGGATAGGAACTCAATTGTGGGGTGTGAGGCTGAGTTCCGTGATATAGCAACCCAGGTTTGAGCCATGTGCCCAGCTGATGCCTCTTAAACAATCCAGTGTAGTTCTACATGGCTGGCTTCTGACTGGGAGAATAAAATATCCACCAGAACATCCACTGCATCCCAAAACCTTCAGAATTAGGCAGTAAAGAAGTCATTGCTGTGGAGAGAGAAGCACCAGGATCTGTGGTTGCAGACCACACAGTTGTCTAATGCAATGGGGGGGAGACAGAACAGCTAGTGGCCATCTTGTAGTTTCCAATGCGAATGTCCCCCATCTCCCACAACCAGTAGTGGGCACAGCTCAACAAGCGCCAGCCCATTGCAGAGTTGTGGGACAGGCTCGCCACTGTCAAGATATCACTTTTGGGCTGTGGCAAGCAGGGCCCTCTACTGCGTAGGATTGAGCCCAAAGGAATTTGGGAATCATTCTTTTAGGATAGGTGCTGCCACAGCTGCAGTGGCAGCCGGTTTTATCCCCGGGCAGATCCAGGCAGTGGGCAGGTGGAGATCCTGTTTTCAAAACATATGTGTGCCCCAAAGAAGCAGGGGCATTATGATTGTTGGTTAACTCTGCTCTGTTTCATTTTAGATGGCATGGTGACAGAGAGGCCTGGTGTCTTGATCTGTGGCCACAGCATGGTGCACTGAGCCAGAAAGTGAGCTGCAAGGTCGGCTTTTGGGACACAGCGGAGGCTGAGCCAGTGGGCCAGAGTATGTTAGTTGGAAAGGAGTGGAATGAGATGAGACGGGCTTCTCCCTCTGCTGTTTGACAGTGGTGCTGTCAGTGAAGTACCCAGTTGGCTGGTGCTACTTATTGGGGGTAATGATCTGGGGGCAGTGAAGAGTGTGGCCCTACTGCAGAGGGCAATTGCGGACCTTCGGGTCATAAAAACGTGTTGGCCGGCTATCCAGATTGTGTGGTCAGAGATGTTACATTGGTTGTCATGGAGACATGCCAAAGATCACAAAGCAGTGAACAGAGCTAGGAAAAAGGTTAATGGGGTATTGGGTAAGTTAGTAGTAGAGCTTGGTGGTGTGGTGATCCATCACCCACACATTCGGGTCTCACATGAAAGGCAGTACCATCAAGACGGGGTCAATTTAACTGATAAGGATAACAATATTTTCTTAGCAGACCTGCAGAGGTGACTGCTATTCTATTGGGGGGGGTCAGGGTGCTACCCCTCACCAAGACCTCCAGGCAGATTCCGCCTGAGTAATGGATGGGGGATGCCTTTGAGGCTTGCTGGCCAGGGTCTCCCAGTGACTGGGGGTGAGCCTTCCCACACGCCAAAGCTGGTGGCAAAGGGGCAAGGGGGGATCATCCCCTTGCCCTGCAAGGAGCTTTTGCCCATTAGTTGTGAAGAAATGTTATTAAAAGGGAATTTCCGCCCCTCTGGCTTCATCTCTGCAGGTGTTTGCGTTATTGAATTAAATTTAAAAAGTGACCCATATAACCCACAACTCTTGTGTCCATGTGTCATTCCATCTTCGCCGCAATACTTTTTTTCTTGTTTTCCTCCTCTAAATTCTAGGTGCGTGTTATGCACCGGTGCGCCTTAGAAAATTATGGTATATGACACGTAGAATATTTGTGTAATGAATTCTCCCCATAACTACCCACAACACCACATTATGGACCTTCTCAGTGATCCTCGAGGGGAGGCCAATATACAGTGAATTGCAAAGTCTTTCAGAAGGTGGACCTGAAGGAATTCATCAAGTTTCAAAGATCTCAGATGTTCCTAGAAAGATAAAATTAGCAGAACTAAAAAGTCAAGAGATATTTCCTCTGCTGTTAGTAAAACTTGCTCAGTCTGCCACCCCCTAATCCTATCTCTTCCCAACCCTCCTTCAAAGGGTTTTTGATTTATTTCCTTTTAGATAAGAAATTGTGCAGGTTAAAAATAAGAAAAACAGAAAAGCTTCAATCTGCCTTTTAACGTGCACTTTCATGAAAAGATTATGGATGGATGCAGTTCCACAAAGCCTCCCATTTTCCTCAGTGTCGCCCACCTTCCTGAGTAGAGATGGTCCCCTCTGGACAAGGAGCGCAGTCATAGCAGCAAACTGGCTCTCCTTCTCGAGCCCTCTTGATAAATCCAGGACGACAACTTTCCACACATTTGGACTGAGGCAGAGACTGAGCAGAAAAAGGAAGGTCAAAGGAAAGATATTAAAACTCTCTATCCATAGAAAAGGGAGGTAAAAATGGATGGAGACAAGTAGCCTCTGGTCTTCAATGAGGTAAATATGAAACCTCCAATTCCTTCTAAACAGATGCATGAGATATAACAACTGGCAGATTCTTAATTTAATTCCTACCTTTTACTTTTGGAAATTAACATTAGAATAAAGTACTTTTCTATTTAATAAAGTCTGATATATTCATATTAAAACGAAGAATAAAGTTTAATATAAAAGGTTTAGGAAACTTTTATTTCATTCAATTTTTTAATGGAGAATAAAGCTACAGTATGAAGAAGAAAGAAAACTCTGACCAGTAAGATCTTGAAATATTTCCATAAAACATGGCAAAGCTATTCCACTTAATCCTGTCTATTGAAGAACTTCCATTAGATGACACCAACTGGCATGGGAGGCCAACCACGCTGGAAGCTCTAGGCTTTCCCTACTTGCAATAGGACCTCAGGCTTTGGAAAACAGAGAAAAGACAGCAAAATTTCTCCCACCTTATTAAGTAGCTTTAGCCGTGAAAGAGCATCTTGATTGACAGAAAATATCTGTCTTTCAAAATATGCCAGAATCTCTGTCTTATACTCCTCCTCGGGGAGAACCAACAAGCTGTCAATGCTCAGATCTGCTTTTATCTCTCCATATTGGTCCAAGTACAGTTCAAAGTCTGAAATATTCCAAAATTCGTTCTTCTCCAGAAAGGGATGAAACTAGAATGGGAACATTCATAAATTTGAAATACAGAAAACATTATTGACTCTTTCTTCTACAATTGTCTAATCTCTAAATATAGTTAAATAATACTGCCATTATCTTCAAAAATGAATGAAAATGTTTGATTGTCAATCATATACTGACAAAATATAGAGAAAATATAATTGACACAATTGGTCAATTATAGAGAACATTTTAGAGCAGATGAGAAATAAAGTGAATAGTGGGGAAAAGAGATGATTGAAATGGTCCCAGGGTTTCCTTCTAATTTATAAAGATAAAATTCTACAATGCTAATCATAAAGCTATACATATAGGATTTTATTTTAAAAAAGAATATAGCATTTTCAAATTAGCAGTATTTAATATAGAAATGCCATGGTTCTAGTCTTAGGAACCATTATTCCCTGAGTAATTAAATTGACTACATCTGTTGAGATGGTTCCCCTCCTTCTTGGGATTCCTTCTCCAAAGGATCTGAGGTTAATGGATCCATATCAGGACCCCCTACCTGCCATGGCTGCAGTCTTGGAAACTCCAACCTCTTTTCTCCCTCCTTCCTTCTCCTCCTCAATCTGGAGGAATATGCAGCATTCAAGGCCTGGGCCAGGGTCTCTATGATGCTGTAACCCTGATAGTAATTTTTGATACGGATCCTGTTCCTTTTCCATTGGATCTCCAGTGGGGCTTTCTGGGTACATCTTCTGCGGCCTTTGACAGAAAAGACGTTCTTTGAAAGAGAACAGAGAAAATAAAGATCTTGAAACTTTTTTTCCACAGAGAATTGGGGTTCAAAGGCATCATCTTTTGGCCTATTTTTGAACATATAACCAAAGTTCAAAATACTGTGGACGTATTTGAGAAGTCCGTGCTGGTCTAGTTCATACTCTACATAATTTGTGAGGATCCAGACTTTCTCTTCAATGGTTCCTGACAAATGCAGAAGTGTTTCATGGAAAGGAAGAATTCTGTCCCAAAGAGAATCGTATTCCATAAAGTGAACAAAGACATTGACTTGTCTCCACTTAGAGAGGGCATCTCTGAGGGAAGCTGTATGTTCAGTTTTGGGCAATTGTTGTGATATAACAATGCAAATTCCATTCCTGACAAGCATAGGAGTCAAAGACCTCATGAAATTCTCTCCCTTCTCTGTGTCTGAAGTGAAGAGTCCAATCAAGGTCCATCTGAAATGGAGGAGCAGTAGGACAAGAGCTGGGTACTGGATCCCTTCTATGGGACTCATCTGGTGGAAAAAGGGGAATTTGCTTTTATCATTGAGACCCTCTGAAGCAGATTCATAATTGATCTGAAAAAGTAAGGAGAATGCTGTGTTATATTTGGGGTGACCCTCCATTAGATACTTCTCATAGTTGCTCCTATAGAGGAGGGTTTCATCTAATCTGTAAATATGCAGTGTTCCCTCGATTTTTGCAGGAGATGCGTTTAGAGACCGCCCGCGAAAGTCGAATTTCCGCGAAGTAGAGATGCGGAAGTAAATACACCATTTTTGGCTATGGAGAGTATCACAAGCCATCCCTTAACACTTTAAACCCCTAAATTACCATTTCCCATCCCCTTAACAACTATTTACTCACCATTATTACTGGTATTCACCATTGAATAAGGCACTTAGTAATCCTGATATTTATAAACATAATTATTTATTAACAATAATTATTTTTTTTGTTACTTATTTGCAAAAATTATTAGTTTGGCGATGATGTATGATGTCATTGGGTGGGAAAAACCGTGGTATAGAAAAAAACCCGCGAAGTATTTTTTAATTAATGTGGTATAGGCTATTCGCAAAGTTCGAACCCGCGAAAATCGAGGGAACACTGTACATTTCATTTTTCTAGCCTAAGTGTAAAACCTTACAAATCTCTACATTGAATTACATTTTGTTAGATAGGCCCAAGGTTCAAGTCTATCTAGATCCATCTGGATCTTCAGCCTGTCTTCTGGGGTGTTGGCTGTTCCTGCTACTTTAATGTTGTCTTCAAATTTGATAATTTCACCATTTCTCCCCTCACCCAAATCATTCATTAAGATATTGAAGAATCATCGGCCTAAAATGGAACCTAGTTGTCCTCCACTGCTTGTTTCCCTCCATGCAGACATAGTTCCATTGAGGACCACAGGATGATGAGATCTGGGCGTGATGCTATCTATCGCACAAAATTTTAGCTTACTGAGAAATAGGTTGTGCTTTACTTTGTCAAAGCCTTTCTTAAATCCAAGTGCTATATATTACATGCACTGCATTTCACTGGTCTACTAATTTAGTAATTTTTGTCAAAAAATGAATTAACATGATCTGGTTTTTCCCTCCTGCATTAGTCCAGTAGCTCATTCATATCTGCATTCAAATATGCATCTTTCCTTTCCCCCTTCGTAAGCATAGTTCCTTCTCCTTATGGCTCTGTTGAACCCAAACCTCCCTCTCAAACAAGGGCTTGGATCAGGGAAAAGAGGCTGAGCTCCATTTTGAAGGAAATTCTTTGTTTATTGAGTCAAATGCTGCACTAACATCTATAAATCCAGCAAACCTTGTTTTACCTCACTGACATAGATTAGATATTTCAAGACCAATTTGAGTCAATATATGATTATTAACTAATGCATTATTTCTTATAAAATCTATACAGCTTTTAATCACAAAATCTTCTGGTTCTTCTGCAAGGAAAGCTCAGGTTTAACTAAGAGAATCATGGCATAAATTTTAGCCACAATATCTGTCAATCCATTTGGTCTATACAGTGGAACCCCGACATAAGAGCTGCTCTACTTAAGAGCAACTCGAGATAAGAGCTGGGAGGGGAGAGATATTTTTGTTCTACTTACAAGCCCAAATTCGAGATACAAGCACCAAGGAGCTGTCTCCTGAAGCCAAACGCTAACTTCCGCGTTCGGCTTCAGGAGACAGCTGCGAAGCGGCGCGCGTGTTTTAAAAGGTTGCAGCCGGGGGGCTCGGGGGGGTGCTTGCAGCTTTCTTTCTTGCTCTTTTTCTTTCTCTCTTTTACCTTCCCTTCCTCTATTTCTTCTTTTCTTTCTCCTTCCCACCTTCTTCCCTCCCTCCCTCCCTTCACTCATTCCTCTCTTACTCTCCCCTTTCATAAGTTTCCTTGCTTCCTTCCTCTGTTCCTGTCCCTTCCCCCTTTCTTTCTTTCTTTCTTTCTTTCTTTCTTTCTTTCTTTCTTGCTCTTTTTCTTTCTCTCTTTTACCTTCCCTTCCTCTATTTCTTCTTTTCTTTCTCCTTCCCACCTTCTTCCCTCCCTCCCTCCCTTCACTCATTCCTCTCTTACTCTCCCCTTTCATAAGTTTCCTTGCTTCCTTCCTCTGTTCCTGTCCCTTCCCTCTTTCCTTCCTTCCTTCCCACCCTCCGTCCATTCATTCACCCATTCCTCTCTTGATCGCTTAAAGCCGGTCCCTGGTGCAAAAAGGGTTGGGTACCTCTGTCCTACAGGATTGGGTGGCAGAGAAGTTGAACATATGTAAATTTAAAAGTTTAAGAAAGTTTACAAGTTAAGTGAAAGAAACTTCATTATTCATTTATATGTACATGTACATTTCTTCATTAAAAACATGTCTTTCTGCATAATTTAGACTAACTTTGTGAGTTTTTTGAGGGCTGGAACCAATTAAAATTATTTACATTAATTCCTATGGGGAAAAGTCGTTCGAGATAAGAGCTGCTCGACTTAAGAGCCCAGGTCCGGAACGAATTAAACTCGTATCTCGAGGTACCACTGTAATTGCTAGTCCTTTTTATTCCACATTTTAGATAGATAAAATGCTACTATTGTCAACTTCAATCTAAGTGTACAGGGCAGGTTTTATTTATATGTGAAAATGAAGATGCCATTAGAGGCCCCAACAACTAGGGATGTTTCTTGATCAGTTAAATAGTTGGTAGAATGTCTTGTCCAGGGAATATATTGATTTTATGATTAATCACAACATGAACATAGTGAGGTAAAACATTGACATTTTGGCTAATATGGAGAAAAACAGCTTTTGAATTCCATGGGGAAGACATGGTTGCATCTATTGCTCACCCATCACTTACTTTTATCAGATGGAGAAAAACACACACTAACCTGTGGGACTTTGTAAGTGCCTCCTATTGTTGACATCTGGATGGAGATGTCCCTGTTAGCTCTATCAAGAAAAACAAGAAGATTGACTTCACTTCCACAGCTGTAGTTGGGGACATTGGCTTCTTCAGTAGAGAGCATGTCCAGCAAGGCATCTGAAGTGCAGAAAGTGCTCAAGTAGTTGTCATGAATGCTGTAGCCAAAGGTGAGATTGTGCAGGAACTGGGAATTCTGGTTGGCTGTTTGAATGTTGAAAATTAATTGTAAGCCATAGTAAAAACCATTAACATCCCTATTGTAAAAAAAGTGTTATTATAAACGATAGCATCAACAAATACTTATTTTAATATATAATCCACCACAAGCCTACTGATCCCTAAGCCAACATTGAACCAGAAGCAATGATCGGTTATACAAATATGGAAATTGGCTGAGGCATAGTAACTACAACTGATTCCACCACTACTTCAAATAAAATTCATTATTCAAATGATAAATTGAGGATTGAATAAAGAAAAGAAAATAATCTGCAGTCCTTTCAGCTTTTTTCAGACCCCCTTTTTGAGTCTCTTTCACAAAATCAGACAAAAGAGAGAAGCTGTGGAACTCAGAATCATTCAGGATATTAGACATCTCCCCAAATATAGGAATAAATGAAACCAAATAGGAGGAAAGTATTAGAATGGGAGGAGTGCAACCTTATCACCGTGAATGACTTACGGATCATGGAAAACAAACTGAATCGAAGGAGACACATTGAAAAGCAACTTTATATGCAATTTTTCATCTCCAGAGATGACTATACCAATAAGATGGTCTCCTGGGCTGTAAAAGCTCTGTGGTTTATTTCCATCTTGGTGCACCACACTGAATGGGCATTTCATTCTCAGCTTCCCAGAGACTGGATGGGACACCAGCAGCATCAAAAACAGAAGCAAGAGGTCCATAATTCATGGGGTGAATGAATCAATCCCCTTCCGTTTGTAAAGATGAATGAGAAGAATCAAAGGACTCTCACAAGGTGAGAGTTGCTTTCCTGATTCAAACACAGAGAAACACTCAGCTTTGTGTGGAAAGGAGAGAGACATACATGCAAGAGCAGAGACTCTGCCTGGCCCCAAACTCCATATTTCTCTGTCCAAAGGCTCCCCTGGAGGATTCAGCCAAAGAGCATAGCTGAAACTTTTATGATAGTTCTCCTTCTCAGGAGAGATCCCTGGATTATTCAACTTTGGGAAATTCTCTGGAGAGAAATGAAAGGGAAATAATCCCATATTGCACATAATGACAGAGGCAGAGATGAAATTAATTCGGTCATCTAGAATTGAGAGCTTTGGGAGGTCCATGCTTGAAATTGGCCATGGAGGGAATACACAGCACCTGTAGCTGAAGAAATAAATAAATCTGAGATTTGTTTGCATAAAGAAAAAATCCCAGGGGCCAGAGCATGTCACAGATCTGAAATAGCTGCCTGCTGAGTTAAAACAAGTTCATTTAACTTTATTTTGAAAGTTAAAGCTCAAAGTCACCACACAAAACGGCTGATGCAATAGTGCAGCCAGTTTCTAAGAACAAAATCAACTTTAATAATAATAACAAAACAAGTTACCAGAACTTTGCAGAAATAAAAAAATCTTTCTCTCTCTCACATACACACATACACAAACACAGAGAAGTGTTTTTCTCTCTCTCTCTCTTGTGCATGTGCGCGTGCACCCACCTACCCATACAGAACTTAGAAAAAACTAGTTAGTTTTAGCTGTCCTTTTCACTGGCTGCAGGGAGCAGTCTTCGGTCTGGACTTTAAGTCAAGCCTGGCCTCTGTAGGCAGTGAGGAGAACAGCTAAAGCTGGCAAAGACCTCACACCCTCCATTTTGTTGCCCAAATCCCTTTTTGGAGAGGATTCAAAAAAGAGGGAAGCAATTGGAATAATGGACAAATTGAGTTTGAAGACACTTTAAAGGGGATCCTTCCAATTGCCCAGTGTGGGGTGAAGTAAACCCAGAGACAGGGTTAGGTGAGAACGGTACCTTTATTCAGCTCAGAATAGGTAAGTGACTTTCAGCTAGTACCATCTGCTCTACCTGGGAGAAACCGTTCCTTTTATACATTTGCGGTTTCCGCCAAAGCAAGAGCAGCCGCGTCTGAGCCAATCAGGAGCGACTTCCTGATTCAGGCTCAGACAGCGCTTTAACAAGGAACAAACTATTTACAGAGATACAAGGTAGCCATTACAGGATACAACACCCCTCCCTCCTTAGTTTGGGTACATCCATCACGAAAGCCATGTGACGAAGTCCTCCAATCTGCTGGGTCTCCGCGAGGCTCGCTCCGACCTGCGCAGTTCAGTTGTGTCTTCGCCATCGATGGTGGAGGTCGGCTCGCTGTTGCTCCCCCGGCGTGGCTGGGGCCTGTTTTGGGCTCCGGCCTGCTGATTCGGCCTGGCAGACACAACGCTGACTTCAGAGGAGGAAGATGGTTCGGCGTCGCTGGAGGATTCTCTCTGACCCGATAAGTTCATTTGAATGTCTATAAAATCGGGTTGCGTGTTAAAGTCTGTTGAAATGGGAGAGTCTGTGTCAGCGGTTTGCTCCAGGGAGTTTTCCATGCGTTTTCTTACATGGTCAATGTGCTGCTTCCACATTCGACCATCCTCCAGTTTTACAATATATGTTTTAGGAGCAGTTTGTTTAACAATAATTCCCTTCATCCAGTTTACACCTCCATCAAAATTTTTTACAAACACATTTTGACCCAAATACATTTGTCTTTCAGGGTTTACATACATTTGGTTATTTGTACAAAACCTTGGGTGTAACCTATCTAGTGGGGACCTTAGTTTTCTTCCCATTAGTAACTCAGCAGGGCTTATGTGCGTGTGAGTGTTTGGGGTAATGTGCTGGGTTAGCAAAAACTGGTCCAAATTTTGTTGTACATCTCCAGGGCCTGATCTGCGCAATGCTTCCTTTGCCACGCGAACGTAACGTTCTGCCAAACCATTAGCCCAGGGCGAGTAAGGCGAGATGAGTGCGTGTCTGACTCCAAGACTATCTAAGAACAATTCAAACTGCCTGGCCGTTAATTGTGGCCCATTGTCAGACACTAGGATATCAGGGCAACCATGGGTAGCAAACAGCCTGCGCAGCACCTTGATGGTGGCACTTGTGGTTATGTTGTTCATTGCTATGATTTCCACCCATTTGGAAAATGCATCCACTACTATTAAGAAGTATTGTGACCCCACTGGCCCTGCAAAATCAATATGGACCCTGGACCATGGCCCGGCAGGTTGCTCCCACTCTGCTGGAGTTGTTTTGGGGGGGGTTAGGCCGTGATTCTTGGCATGGGTCACATTTGGCTACCCAGTTTTCAATATCAGCATCCAAACCTGGCCACCATAAGTGCCCTCTGGCTAGGACCTTCATCCTGACAATCCCAGGATGGCCTACATGTAACATTTTGAGTACTTTTACCCTTAGGCTTTTAGGAATGATAACTCTATCCCCCCACAACAGATAACCTTTTACATATGACAATTCAAGTCTTTTGGTTTTGAAGTCACACAATTCAGGTTTCACAGAGTCATTTTGCCATCCCTTAAGTACACAATTTACCACCTGTTTTAGGATTGGATCTTGCTGCGTGTGTGCAGCCACCTCCCTTGCAGTAGTTAGTGGGTTGTCTTCGAGCTCTATCATTAAGACATCAGCAGATGGGGCAGGGTCCTCCACTAACTCTGCCATGGGGCACCTACTGAGGCCATCTGCGTGGTTGATGGTTTTACCCCCTTTATGGATGAGCTCGTACTGGTATCCTGAGAGGAAAAGGGCCCATCTGATTAATCTTGGGGACATAAATGGAGGAGTAGGCTTGTTGGGGGCTAAAAGACCCAATAAGGGCTTGTGGTCGGTAACCAATTCAAAACTTCTTCCAAAAAGGTAATTATGAAACTTCTTCACCCCTGCCACTAAAGCTAGAGCCTCCTTATCTAATTGGCTATAATTTCTTTCAGTATTGGTCATCATTCTGGAAAAGAAAGCAATTGGGGCCTCTGTTTTGTTAGGCAAAACGTGAGCCAAAACTCCTCCCACGCCGTACGGGGAAGCGTCGCACGTAAGCCTGATAGGTAGCGAAGTACTATACTGGACTACCACACTTTTAGAAGTTAATAATTGTTTTATTTGTACAAAGGCTTCGTGTTCAGTTCTCCCCCATGTCCAAGGGGTTTCTTTCTGGAGCAAGCGGTGTAGAGGCTCTGCTGCTGTTGCCTTCTGTTTTAAAAAAATGGAGTAAAAATTAAGAAGGCCTAAAAAAGCTTGCAATTCAGTCTTATTTTGTGGCTCTGGGGCTTCTCTAATTGCTCTCAGTTTCTCAGTCGTGGGGTGGATACCTTCCTTATCGATTTTATAACCTAGGAATTCTACACTGTTGGTTCCCCAGACGCATTTATCAGGCTTAATTCTCAACCCTTTGTCCTGAAGTCTCTGAAGTACTTCCCTTATCCTTTTGTTGAGCTGTTCTTGGTTTTCCCCTGCAATTAAGATGTCATCAAAATAAGGAATGGCCCCCTTTATCCCAGATAACAATCGTTCCATTATGCTTTGGAATATCCCTGGGGCTATGCTTACTCCAAACTGTAATCTGGTACATTTAAAGGCACCCCTGTGGGTCACAATTGTTTGCGCGTTTGCTGTCGGTTCATCGACAGGTAACTGTTGATAAGCTTGTGCGAGATCGATCTTTGCAAACCTTTTCCCCTCCCCCAGGGAGTGCAGGAGTTGTTGTACCACCGGAATGGGGTAAGGGTGATGTTGGAGGGCTTTATTTAGCGTAGATTTATAGTCAGCGCAGACCCTTAAAGAGCCATCTGGTTTTAGAGGCGTGACTATGGGTGTTTCCCATGGCCCCTGCTCCACAGGAACTAAAATGCCTTGGCTTATGAGCTTATCCAGCTGCAGGTCAAGTTTGGGGAAGAGCGGGAGGGGTACCCTGCGAGGTTTGAGCCGGACAGGCAGGACCTTGGGGTCAATAGAAAACGAGATAGGGGGCCCTTTATACGATCCCAAGGTGGGGCTAAACACTTCAGGGAACTCCTGTAAGAAGTCAGGCATGCTATCAGAGTTAACAGTACAAATACCAGAAATTTCAATTCCCAAAGGTTCCATCCAAGCCAAACCCAGGAGAGAGTGCTTAGCCCCTGTAACAAGAATCATGGGCAGGGTACATTTAACATTCTTAAACACGATAGGTACATTCACTTTGCCCAGAACAGAGATTATCCCCCCTTGAAAATCTCTAATTACCAATGAGGTTTGCAAAAGCTCAGATTTAGATAGGCTAGGCATGTACAATTTAAGTTTTTCCCACGGCATAATGGTGTATTTAGACCCCGTGTCAAGCTCCATAGAACATGGCTTGTTGTTTAACAGTAGTGAAACTACAATCTTGCCCCCATTTTTTGTTGCCGTGTTATTCACGGAAAATTGAGTGTTACCTCTTGAGTAGTCGCGGTTAGCGGCTGAGTAGTTCTTTCGGCCCGAAAAACGGAAAGGTCGGTTTTCTCGTGGTTGAGGTGTTTGATTCTGGGGTCGTTGATGGCGCGGAGTGGAGAAGGTTTCCTCCGGTGCAGCTGCTCTGCAGGCTTCAGCGATGTGGCCGTGTCGGTTGCAGCGGCGGCATATGGCGTCCCGGAAGGGGCATCGTTGGCGCTGATGGTTTCCTCGGCAGCCGGTGCAGGGGGTGGCGGGGTGAGGAGATCTGTGTTGTCTTGGTTGGTCTTGCAGCAGGAAACAGCTGTCCTCGTTGCGAGCTGGTGGGCTGAGGTCGTCTGGGTGCTCGGCACGGGAAAACGTGGAGTCTATCTTTCCGATGACTTCTTGTCTTTCGTGTTCCTTCAGCTCTTTCGCAGCGGCGTCGGCGACTTCTGCGGTTTGTGCTAGCTTAATCACTGTTTGTAGAGTTGGTTCGTCTTCGGTGAGGAGTTTGTTCCTGACCGAGGCGTTTCTCATGCCGAAAACTAAGGCATCGGTGAGGCGAGCTTCCGGGTTGTCAAACTTGCATTTCGCAAGTACCGTTCGAAGTCGCGTTGCAAATTGGTTTATTGAGTCCGCTTCGCGCTGAGCCATTCTGGAGAACTGGTGCCGGAAAACCATGGCTGGTTTTGTTGGCTTGAAATGGCTCGCGAGCTTGGCTTGCAGGACGTCCCAAGCAACGGATCTTGCTGGCAGCGGGTCGGTGAGAGTCTGGGCGAGGGCGCGGATTTCTGGACCGCAGTAGTTTAGGAAGATGGCCTGTCTCCGATCGGCATCGGCGTCCCGTATTCCTGCTGCCTCGAGGAAGATCTCGAAGTTGGCTACGTAGTCGTCCCAGGAAGTCTTCTTGGGATCTAAGAACTCAGGAGCCCGGCCGATTTGGAGGTTGTTCATGTTGCACGCGTGGTTTCTTTCGTCCGTCGTCGCCAGTGAAGTAAACCCAGAGACAGGGTTAGGTGAGAACGGTACCTTTATTCAGCTCAGAATAGGTAAGTGACTTTCAGCTAGTACCGTCTGCTCTACCTGGGAGAAACCGCTCCTTTTATATATTTGCGGTTCCCGCCAAAGCAAGAGCAGCCGCGTCTGAGCCAATCAGGAGCGACTTCCTGATTCAGGCTCAGACAGCGCTTTAACAAGGAACAAACTATTTACAGAGATACAAGGTAGCCATTACAGGATACAACATGGGGTTTACTACAGCATGTTTCTCAAACTTAGCAAACTGAAAATGAGTGGACTTCAACTACCAGAATTCCACAGTCAGCACTCAAGGTCCTTCCTCTGCTGGGCCTTTCCATGCTTTAACTGTCCTTCTTACTGCCTGCAGGGGACAGTCTGTGCTCTGGCCTTTAAATCACAACTGGTCTCCTCAGGCAGTGAGGTGGATAGCTAAAGCTGGCAAAGACTAAAGTGACCAGACTTCCTGCTTTTGGTGGGACAGTCCCGTTTTTGAATGATTTGTCCCGCATCCTGCCCACTTTCCAAAATGTCCAAATTTTTGAATGGAAGAGCAGGACGGCCAGCGGCTGGGGGAGAGCAGGGGGGGAGCGTCCGAGGTGCTTCAGAGGATCGTTGGGTAATCCCCGGGCCTCCTGAGGTGGACTGGACCAGGCAGGCTACACTGGGGAGGCTTGGAAGTGATGCCACAGCCCGGGCAAAAGCTGCAGCCACTCAGCACCGCAGCGACTTTCTTTCAAACTTTCTTCAAATTTTCTTGCCTTTCTTCCCAGTCCCTGCCCACCTCGCCGCCACCACCGCCACTGTCACCTTGCCTCAGCCTGCTGCTAGCCTGCCGCATCCCAGGAGTTAGAACTGAAAGGAGGGTGGCTGAGGGCTTCACCTTTGCCGGGGCTTGAAGACGTGAGCCAGCGGGGGCTGCTGCCATTGGAGCACCTGCTTGGCGTGCCCCACCTGGGCCCTTGCTTTCCCCCGGGGAGCTGCGCTGGCCCCGGCAATGGGGGGCACCTCATATGTCCCCTGCACTGCTGCCCATTGCCCCCGCAGGACCCTGGCTGGCCATGGCGATCCATGGCATGGAGCTCTGCACGGTGGCCACCCTGCTCTTCAACCCAGAACCCATGTCCCTGGAAGGTAAGGTTTGGGGGGGGGGAACAAGTGGTCTCTGCACCCTTCTTGCACTGCCCTCTTTCTTTCTTTCTTTCTTTCTTTCTTTCTCTCTTCCTATCTCCTTCCTTCCTTTGTCTCTCTCTTTCCTTCCTCCCTCCCTCTCTCCTCCCTCTCTTCCTTCCTTCCTCTCTCTCCTCTCCCTCCCTTTCTTTTTTCTTTCTTTCTCCCTCCTTCCTTCCTTTGTCTCTCTATCTCCTTCCTCCCTCCCTTCCTTTCTCTCTCTCCTTCCTTCCTTTCTCTCCCCTCCTTTCCTTCCTCCCTACCTTTTTTCTTTCTTTATCTCTCTCTCCCTCCTTCCTTTGTCTCTCTCCTTCCTTCCTTCCTCTCCCTCCTCCCTCCCTTCCTTCCTCTCTCTTCTTTCCTTCCTTCATTCCTCTCTCTCCCCTCTCTCTCTCCCTTCCTTCGTTTCTCTCTCTTTCCTTCCTTCTTTCCTTCCTTCCTTCCTCTTTGGCTGGGCAGCCTGGCATTGATTGCTTGGAGCGTGCCGAGCTGAGCTCGAGAGCGAGGCTAAGGCAAGCTTAATGGGGAAGAGAGGGAGAGAGAAGTGGAGGGAGGGAGTAAGAGAAAAATCAAAAAGGGGGGAAGAGGGTCTTCTCTTCTTTTGTGCCCCCCCACCTCGTAACCTCTTCCATGCACTCCCTGCCTCTCTTCTCCCCCCATCTTTCCTCTGCAGACTGAGTGGTCACTTTTCTCCCTGGCTAGGCAGCCAGCTGCTGATTACTCAGAGCTTGCGGAGCTTGAGAGGGAGGCTAGTTTGTAGGCTGGGGAAGGAAGTCTGTCCCCCCGCCTCCTCCTCCTTTTCCTCTTCCTGCTCTCCAGAGATCTGTCAAGGCAGAAGTTGGACTCAATTGCTTCCTGCAAACTTTCTCCTTCATGCTTCCACGTGCAGCAGCCTCATCCTCTGCCTCCGAAATGCCAAAGATGTCTGAGATTGGGAGAAGAATAGTCTTCATTCAGTTTTCATATTTAAAAAAAACTACAAACACACAATGAAGACAAGTACAAAAATGTGCAAACTACTACAATAAATAATCCAATATACAGGTATTTACAATTTTGTTAAAATATACTGCTCAAAAAAAATAAAAGGAACAGTTAAACAACACAATATAATTCCAAGTAAGTAAAACTTCTGTGAAATCAAACTGTCCACTCAGGAAGCAACACTGATTGGCAAACAATTTCACATGTTGTCAGCATGTTTAACTTTGTACAGAACAAAGTATTCAATGAGAATATTTCATTCATTCAAATCTAGGATGTGTTGTTTGAGTGTTCCCTTTATTTTTTTGAGCAGTGTATTTTTTTCATACCTATAGCTATATATACAGTTAATCTTCTCATCCTATTTGTTGGTATATGTAATCCATATCTTATTTTCAACTTATGGAGAGGGGTTATGAACATTTATGGATATTTCTCAATATATCTTTATCCTTGAAACCAAATTTTTAATTTTGGGTTTTGTTTAATCAAGAGATTCTTGGAGACTTATCCACATCTGACCTTACAAACGGTCAATGGGGACAAGGCCCTCTCCTCTTTGGATACATAGGAATGATGAAAAAAAACCTAGTAGAATATAAGTGCAGATTTAGTAAAAAGTCTTATAGTGTTGAGGGAATTATTTGTTTAGTAGAGTGATGGTATTCGGGGACAAAACTGTTCTTGTGTCTAGCTATCTTGGTGTGCAGTGCTCTGTAGCGACGTTTTGAGGGTAGGAGTTGAAACAGTTTATGTACAGGATTTAAGGGGTCAGTAAATATTTTCTCCGCCCTCTTTTTGATTCGTGCAGTATACAGGTCCTCAATGGAAGGCAGGTTGGCAGCAATTGTTTTTTTTTTCTGTAGTTCTGATAATCCTCTAAAGTCTGTGTCGGTCCTGTTGGGTTGCAGCACCAAACCAGACAGTGATAGAGGTGCAGATGACAGACTAAATGATTCCTCTGTAGAACTGTATCAGCAGCTCCTTGGGCAGTTTGAGCTTCCTGAGCTGGTACAGAAAGAACATTCTTTGTTGTGCTTTTTTGATGATGTTTTTGATGTTAGATGACCATTTTAGGTCTTGAGATATTATAGAACCTAGAAATTTGAAGGTCTCTACTGTTGATACTGTGTTGTCTAGTATTGTAAGAGGTGGAAGGGTGCAAGGGTTTCTCCTAAAGTCTACCACAATTTCTATGGTTTTGAGTGTGTTCAGTTCTAGATTGTTCTGGTCACACCACAAGGATAGTTGTTCAACTTCCCGTCTGTATGCAGATTCATCATTGTCTCGAATGAGTCCGATCACTTTTGCATCATCTGCAAACTTCAGTAGTTTAACAAGGTGTTGGTTATTATCTTTAAAGCCCTAAATGGCTCAGGGCCAGATTATTTACAGGACTGCCTCCTCCCTCACACCTCGCTGCAGCCAGTAAGGGCCCACAGAGTCGGCCTTCTCCAGGTCCCAATGTCGGTTGGCGGAACTTCGGGGAAGAGCCTTCTTTGTGGCAGCTCTGACCCTGTGGAATCAACTGTCCCCAGAGATCCACACTATCTCTTCCCTACCGATCTTCTGGAAAGCTGTTCAGACTTGGCTTTTCCAGCAGGCCTGGAATTAGGATTGACAGCAAGTATGTATAGTTTTTCATATTATAGTTTTTACTGCACTGTTGATTTTATTGTTTTATTGTTTTATTGCTTTTTTACTATTGTTGCTTTCATGACTGTTGTTAGCCGCTCTGAGTTCATTTTGGAGTGAGTGTCATATAAATTCAATAAAAATACAATCTATCGATCAATCAATCAATAAGGAATGCACAGATGTGGTCACATGTAAAATTACATTACCCAGAGTGCAATTCCACTACATTTCCCCTAATGCAATGGCTTAAGGAAACATGTCTTAATACAATTGATCTATTTCTGCCTGTGGTGAACATAGAAAGCCTGCACAGATATTTCTGAGATGCAAATTTTAAAAAATCAAACCAAAATAAACCACTTTCCCCCCACCTTTAATACAACAAGTAAGCTATTCAGTTCAACTGAAAATCTATTTGAAATCTTTTAGGTGGAAAAGTAACAATCCAAAAGTAGACAAATGTGGCCATGTAAACATTTGCTGACCTGTCGGTTTCTCTGAGCGTTCCTGGTATACCTGATAAATAGTTGCATCCTTTTTTTCCTGTAAGGAGAAGCTTCTGATTGTCATAGCAGAAATAGCAAAATTGGATTTTTATATGCACAACTATACACAAATACATGAAATTATATTTAATATTATTTAATTTATTTAATTATTTATTTAATTTCATATTAAATTATTGACAGTTCCCCCTCCACCCACTGCCAAACAAATATTCTATAACAGTAACAGTTTGACATAACATGAGTTTTTATTGATTAGCTCTTGGGCCATATCAAGTGCAAAGTTCCAGAAACAATTCTTATTAAAAGTTGATAAAACAATTTAAAATTGAATTTAATATAATATAATTTAAAATGAAATTGGAATAAAATACATTCTGAAAAAAATGAACGAAATACAATAATTTAAGATATAGATATAATATGATAAAATTATACCTTGATGTTTACATGAATAAATAGAGAACTAGTGCAGCCATCCAGTGAGAGCCCACCAAAGTTCCTTGGAGACCCTGGAAAGTGACATTGTTCATCTTTGGGGTCTGTGTATGGTTTGGCAGCTGCGTTCAGGGTGTTGCATCACCAGAACCACCAGCTGAAGATGAGGAGGCGGCCTCCATCACTGTGGAACCTCCATACCGGGCCCTCTGGAACCAACTGCCCCCAGAGATTAGAATTGCCCCCACCCTCCTTGCTTTTCGTAAGCTGCTTAAAACCCACCTCTGCCATCAGGCATGGGGGAATTGAGATTCTCTTTCCCCCTAGGCCTTTACAATTCTATGCATGGTATGTATGTATGTATGTTTGGTTTTTTATATTAATGGATTTTTAATCGTTTCTAGTATCAGATTACTATTGTACACTGTTTTATTGTTGCTGTTAGCCGCTCCGAGTCTCCGGAGAGGGGCGGCATACAAATCCAATAGATAGATAGATAGATAGATAGATAGATAGATAGATAGATAGATAGATAGATAGATAGATAGATAGATAGATAGATAGATAGATAAATCCATTAGTTCCCACACTACCATAATTGATGAAAGACGATGTCAGACGTTCAGCCCTGCTTGATAATGTAATGGCCTCTTGTCTTCAGAGACTGTTGGGGAAGGTCAATTATGTCAACCAATGTCACATTTGTTTTTATCTTCAACCACAGGTGCCATGTATTCCCTCTGGGGACAATTTCAAGGATGCAGTTCCTAAACCTCTCAATTCTTGATGGCTGATTTAATTCAATCTCTGTTCCTAATATTATTAATCACATCATTTACCTTTCACTTCTCTCTAGAAAAATAGCCAACAATATCTGAGTCCAAAAACTATCATCCAGAGATCCCTCCTGACAGTGGAATTATTATCATTCAAGCTATTTGGCTGAATCCTTCATGGAGACTTTTGGCAGTGACCCAGGGAGTCGGGGGGGGGGGAGGCAGCTTCTCTCTTCTCTCACTGACCCTGAAGGCCCTGGATGGAAACATTTCCTGCGGGAGAACTTGGCTTCAGGAAAAAAAAGTGTCAGTGGATAATTTGAGACTTTGAACTTCTCCCCTCATTAAAAATCAGGGCTGCCTGGATTCTTTTCCCATCAAAGTTTGCTCTCTTGGGGAAAAGAAAGGTGGAGGGCAAAGGGAATCCAAAGATGCCCCTTTTCTGTTTCTGCTTTCTTACCATTGAATGGGGTGAAAGTTCTCCTGGAGTCCCTTGTATCCCCCCCCAAAAAAACCCTCCTCTTTGTGCACATTGGGGCAACAGCTGAGAAAACAACTTTTGGGATTCCTGTAGATGTGGAAGAGGGAGGCAACTAGGTAGCCCAGTTAGAATGGTTAGCATTAAAATTGTACTCCACAATCTGTGGTTAGAGTGTGTGTTTGTTTGTGTGTGCGTGAGAGAGAGAGAGAGAAACCCTGGAACTGAAACCAGTTCTCTGGAGATGTTCCTAACACTGGGAAAAGTGGAAGGAAAGAGAAGGAGAGAAAAATTTGGTTTGATTTAGTGTGTGGATGGGTGAATTTTGGGGAGATCTGAAAGTCAGACTGGGAACAGACCAGCCGTCTATCTCTATCTATCCATGCTGACAATCAATGCAGACCAAACTGCCTGGAGAAGTCTGCAATACTGACAGCATGGAAGGGAGGGAGGAAGGAAAGAGAAGAGAAGGAGCACCATAAGCAGATATAGTGGAGATGGGGTCAAATTGGGATACCTGAAGGACCAAGTTGGGGACATGGAGAAAATCGATCTATGAGCTGCTAGGCATCAACATTCAACTTGATGACATAAACTCCATCCATCCATCCATCCATCCATCAATCAATCAATCAATCAATCAATCAGGCAGTTCACTTACAAGGTCCCTTTCAGCTGTAGGCTTCCATTCTCTACTTCCTTTACATTGTCACCTTAACTTACAAATACGAAACACATTGGGTTAATAGAAACCAATGACATTACTCTAAAGCCGTGATGGAGAACACGTGCCAGAGTTAGCTCACAAAGCCTTCTCTGTAGGCAAAAATGACATTGCCCCAGCTCTGCCAGGGTTCCCGAGGTGTGCATGCACACCGACTGGCTGGCTGTCAGGTTTCAGCACTTTGGACTTCCAGCTTGTGTCTAAAAGGTTCACCATCACTGGCCTAAAGCATTCATCAAATTACAGTATAACAACTGTGTAAAAACCAGAAACCTGACCCCTTTAAGGCACGGATGTCTTCAATTCCCAGAATTCTGCATGCTGCCTGGCTGGAGAATTCTGGGAGTTGTCTAAAAATGCAGCCGAATGATCAGCCTGATTGATTATAGGAAAGAGCTGCATAAGATATTAATTATTGAGAAAAGGTTAAGTGCTGTAAAAGAGGCAGTAAGGAAGGAGAAGGAAAAATAATAATTTTAATTTTGTGTGAGAAATATGATTGTGTGTTGGACATTATCTAGGTCTTCAGCAGTCTATATTCAGGCCCGGCTACAGCACGGAAACTGCTTTGGTCGCATTGATGGATGATCTCTGGCAGGCCCGGGACAGGGGCTTGTCCTCTGTCCTGGTGCTTCTTGACCTCTCAGCGGCTTTTGATACCATTGACCATGGTATCCTTCTGCGCTGGCTGGAGGGGCTGGGAGTGGGAGGCACTGTTCTCCAGTGGTTCTCCTCCTACCTCTCCGGTCGGTTGCAGTCAGTGTTAGTGGGGGGTCAGAGGTCGACCTCTAGGTCTCTCCCTTGTGGGGTGCCTCAGGGGTCGGTCCTCTCCCCCCTGCTATTTAATATCTACATGAAACCGCTGGGTGAGATCATCCAAGGGCATGGGGTGAGGTATCATTAATATGCTGATGATACCCAGTTATACATCTCCATCCCATGTCCAGTCAACGAAGCAATGGAAGTGATGTGCCAGTGCCTGGAGGCTGTTGGGGCCTGGATGGGTGTCAACAAACTCAAACTCAACCCAGACAAGACGGAGTGGCTGTGGGACTTGCCTCCCAAGGACAATTCAATATGTCTGTCCATCACCCTGGGGGGGGGGGAATTACTGACCCCCTCAGAGAAGGTACGCAACCTGGGTGTCCTCCTCGATCCACAGCTGACATTGGAACATCATCCTTCGGCTGTGGCGAGGAGGGCGTTTGCCCAGGTTTGCCTGGTGCACCAGTTGCGACCCTATTTGGACAGGGAGTCATTGCTCACAGTCACTCATGCCCTCCTCACCTTGAGGTTCGATTACTGCAACGCTCTCTACATGGGGCTACCTTTGAAAAGTGTTCAGAACCTTCAGATCGTGCAGAACGCAGCCGCGAGAGCCATTGTGGGGCTTCCCAGATTTGCCCATGTTTCTACAACACTCCACGGCCTGCATTGACTGCCAATCAGTTTCCGGTCACAATTCAAAGTGTTGGTTATGACCTTTAAAACCCTACATGGCATTGGACCAGAGTATCTCTGGAACCGCCTGCTACCGCATGAATCCCAGCGACCAATAAGGTCCCACAGATGTGGCCTTCTCCGGGTCCCGTTGACTAAACAATGTCATCTGGCGGGCCCCAGGGAAGAGCCTTCTCTGTGGTGGCCCTGGCCCTCTGGAATCAACTCCCCCCGGAGATTAGAACTGCCCCCACCCTCCTTGTCTTTCGTAAACTACTCAAGACCCATCTATACCACCAGCAGTGTTCCCTCTAATTTTTTTTTGGGGGGGGGGGGCGGAAAAGTATAGTGTCTGAGCGGCAGTCCCTTTGGGACTGGGCGACACAGAGATAATAAATAAACAAATAAACAAACAAACAAATAAAAAACCCACCCTGTTTTGCCTCAGAGAATTTCAAAATAAAATACTGTACTGTGTGTCTATAACAGTGAGCTCATAATAGGGCAACTCTATCAATATCAAAATGCCACTTAAATAGTTGAGCTAGTTTCAAACTAGATTTTGATTTTCTTTCTCTCTTCCTTACTCCCATTCTTTTTCTTTCTCTTTTCCTTCCTCTCTTTTTTCTATCTGTTTCTCTCTCTTCCTCTCTTCCTCTCTCTCCTTCCCTCTCACTCTTTCCCTCTCGGCTTCTGGGCAAGTTTGGAAAACTCTGAGTTGATGATGATTTTTAAGTGAGCGATTGCTCACTGCTCAGCTTAGAGGGAACTATGACCACCAGGCATGGGGGAGTTGAGACACCTTTCCTCCAGGCTCTTTTTATTTTATGTTTGGTATGTATGTGTTGTCTGGTTTTTAATATGATAGGGTTTTATATATTTCTTTTTAATATTAGATTTGTTTCACTATAATATTGTTTTTATCATTGTTGTGAGCCACCCTGAGTCTTCGGAGAGGGGTGGCATACAAATCTAATAAATTATTATTATTATTATTATTATTATTATTATTATTATTATTATTATTATTACATGTGCATGAAAGAAAGCATAATTGTTTTTCATTCTTTGTAAAAGAAAGTTTGTTTCTGGTTGTGTGTGTATGAGTGTATATACTAAAACATGTACACTGGAATAACATAAATAAGGGGACACAGTGGTTGGGATGAATAACCCGATACTGTCAATAACAAGGGTGAATCTGGTGTCCTTGGTGAAGACAGTACTCAATCTCAACCCGGATAAGACGGAGTGGCTGTGGGTTTTGCCTCCCAAGGACAACTCCATCTGTCTGTCCATTACCCTGGGGGGGGAATCATTGACCCCCTCAGAGAGGGTCCACAACTTGGGCGTCCTCCTCGATCCACAGCTCACATTAGAACAACATCTTTCAGCTGTGGCGAGGGGGGCGTTTGCCCAGGTTCGCCTGGTGCACCAGTTGCGGCCCTATCTGGACCGGGACTCATTGCTCACAGTCACTCATGCCCTCATCACCTCGAGGTTCGACTACTGTAATGCTCTCTACATGGGGCTACCTTTGAAAAGTGTTCGGAAACTTCAGATCGTGCAAAATGCAGCTGCGAGAGCAGTCATGGGCCTACCTAGGTATGCCCATGTTTCACCATCACTCCGCAGTCTGCATTGGCTGCCGATCAATTTCCTGTCACAATTCAAAGTGTTGGTTATGACCTTTAAAGCCCTTCATGGCATCGGACCAGAATATCTCCGAGACCGCCTCCTGCCGCACGAATCCCAGCGACCGATTAGGTCCCACAGAGTCGGCCTTCTCCGGGTCCCGTCAACTAAACAATGTCGGTTGGCGGGCCCCAGGGGAAGAGCCTTCTCTGTGGCGGCACCGGCCCTCTGGAACCAACTCCCCCCGGAGATTAGGACTGCCCCTACTCTTCCTGCCTTCCGTAAACTCCTTAAAACCCACCTTTGCCGTCAGGCATGGGGGAACTGAAACATCTCCCCCTGGGCACGTTTAATTTATGCATGGTATGTCTGTGTGTGTGTCTGTTAGCATATGGTTTTTTTTTAAATATTTACATATTTTAAATTGTCTGATTGCTTATGATTTGTTACTACATGTTGTGAGCCGCCCCGAGTCTTCGGAGAGGGGCGGCATACAAATCTAAGTAATAAATAAATAAATAAATAAAGTACCCTAGGACAAGCTGGTGCTTGTGGTAGTCGGCCCTCCCAGCCCTAGTGGTGTTGCTGGCCCTTTTGGGATTACAGTGGTACCTCAAGATACGAACCCCTCGTCTTACGAACAACTCGTGATACGAACCCGGGGTTCAGAAAAATTTTGCCTCTTCTTACGAACTTTTTTCGAGTTACGAACCGGCATTCGGAGACTGCTGGGAAGCCGCGCGGCTGTTTTGAAAGGTGACATCCGGGCGGCGGGGCTTCCCAGAAGCCTCCCGAACGCCGGTTCGTAACTCGAACAAAGTTCGTAAGAAGAGGCAAAATTTTGCTGAACCCCGGGTTCGGTTCGGGAGGTTGCTGGGAAGCCCCCCAGGCCGGCTGTGACCTTTTAAAACACCTGCGCCGCTTCGCAGCTGTCTCCCGAAGCCGAACGCGGAAGTTCGGCTTTAGCGTTCGGCTTCAGGAGACAGCTGGGAAGCATCGCGAGTGTTTTAAAAGGTTGCAGCCGGCCTGGGGGGCTTCACAGCACCCCCCCGAACCTGGGTTCGGGGTTCGGGGGGGTGCTGGCAAGCCCCCCAGGCTGGCTGTCACCTTTTAAAACAGCCGCGCGGCTTCCCAGCAGTCGCCGAAAGCCGTTTTTTTGCGGGGGGTTTTTTGGTTGCACGGATTAATTGACTTTACATTGTTTCCTATGGGAAACAATGTTTCGTCTTACGAATCTTTCATCTTACGAAACTCCTCCTTGCACCAATTAAGTTCGTATCATGAGGTATTACTGTACCTGGTTTTCCTGTTTACCAGGAACCTCCAGGTGAACTTGGTCAAACAGAGCCTCAAGGGTTTTGTGGTTTAATAGGTCCTTTTGGAGAATCTGGATCTCTTGGTTCTCCCAGGTTCTTATGGCGCATATGGTGGTATAGGGCTACCTGGCGATCGTGGTGCTATTGGTCCCCACTGGTAAGCCTGGTCTCATGGGTCCATGAGGTCACCCAGGACAATTTGGAAGCCTGGGTCTAGGTCTTCCTGGTTCAACTGGACCTGACGGTTGCCCTGGCCCAGCTGGCCCAGCTGATCCACAAGGTGAACCTGGCAATACTGGATTC
This sequence comes from Erythrolamprus reginae, assembly GCF_031021105.1. Lineage (NCBI taxonomy): Eukaryota > Metazoa > Chordata > Lepidosauria > Squamata > Dipsadidae > Erythrolamprus > Erythrolamprus reginae. Next base: position 14,034,468 of record NC_091957.1, read on the forward strand.
CCAAGACCAAAGGGTCTTTAATGGTGGACCTGGAAAATCTGGAGAGAAAGGTATTCCTGGATCTCAGGGTACTCAGGCATTCTTGGAACCTCTGGCCTGCCTGGACTCAGAGGAATAAGGGGACTAGTTGTAGTAGGTAAAGTATTGGCTGACCATTTCAGTGAATTGAGTGAATTACATTGAAAATGCCAGCAGTTGAGATATTTATTTGGGTAAGAATTAAATCTTTTAATTGGCCGGGTGGAAGCATTTTCATGTGTAATGACAAATACTTAATTGATAGTAAATACAATGTGGAAACAAATATGCCTAGGTATGGATTAATGGTATATATTGATAATGATAGAGGTATATGTTTTACGGCCTAGTTAGTAGAATAAGGAAGCTGAAAAGGATTCCCTTCTGTCCGATTATATCTGGCAAAGGCTGGGGAGAAAATTGAATCCTAGAAGCACTGTAAAGTTATAACAACCTCAAAACGTTTACCTTTAGCATTTTTATGTGTATAAATATTTGTGCAAAGTATATTTCAGTAAATTATAGTGGAAACGAGATGCAATGAGATGCCAAACTATTTCTGAAACAAATACAAAAACTTGTCCCAATTTTTTTTCTCTTTTAAGGTCTGATGGGCTGTTGACTTATTTACAAGTGCATAATTTTAAGAGCGGTGACTGAGTCCTGTGTAAAGTCTTAAAAGAATATAAATGGAAGCTTATTTTGGAAAGTCCATTGCAAATACTGATAATTATTGAGATGACTGTGCACGCCAGTGAGAAAGGGCCCACATGGAAGGTCTGATGCCTTCTCTAGATGAATGACTGGACTTCATCAGTTCATCAGTGTCTCCCAAAACCAGAGTGAGAGAAAGAAGGACTGAAAACCTTTAATTGTTTTTAAAATAAATGGAAATTTGGGTGTGTGTGGATTTGAGCATCTGGGTAGGAATCTTTTTTTTTAAGCAGGAAAAGAGTTTAATGGCAGTATATTTATTTATTATTTAGATTTGTATGCCGCCCCTCTCCGCAGACTCGGGGCGGCTCACAACAAAATAAAACAATTCATGACAAATCTAAATTATAGTTTAAAATATTTTTTTAAAACCCATTTACTAAGCAAACATGCATACAAACATACCATGCATAAATTGTATATGCCCGGGGGAGATGTCTCAGTTCCCCCATGCCTGACGACAAAGTTGGGTTTTAAGGAGCTTACAAAAGGCAAGGAGAGTAGGGGCAATTTTAATCTTTGGGGGGACTTGGTTCCAGAGAGTCGGGGCCGCCACAGAGAAGGCTCTTCCCCTGGGGCCCGCCAACTGACATTGTTTAGTTGACGGGACCCAGAGAAGGCCCACTCTGTGGGACCTAATCGGTCGCTGGGATTCGTGCAGCAGAAGGCGGTCTCGGAGATATTCTGGTCCAATGCCATGAAGGGCTTTAAAGGTATTAACATGTATGCTAGAAGTCAAGAAAAAACCTTGCCCATACATGAGGCACATTATCTGGATTGCGTTCCCACTCAACTAGCTCCTCTTTCAACCCTTTTTAATTTTATTAAAGAGAAAAATTTCTCCCTCCCTCCTTTCTCCTTTAAATAATTCCTTCTTTAATTTCTTCTTTAATTTTAAATTCTTAAACCACCTTTTTCTCCCCCTTAGACTTCCCCCACTGAATGACAGATATACAGGAATCCCAAGGCATCTCCAAGAAAAATAATAATAATAACAACAATAATAGTAATAGTAATAATTCTTTTCCTTTTCCTCCCCCCCCCCCCACAACAAGACAAGGTACCAAACACCATCACTTTCTGGCTCTCTTCTCACACAGAGCCCGTGTTCTTCTCTGCTCCTTTCTGATGGCCTCCACCTGCCCGCTTAACTCCTTCAGCTGCTCTTCCCTTCGTCTTTCCTCCTCATCTGGGGTACTCCGACCGTCAAAAGCCTCTTCTCCTTCATATGCTAGTGCTCCAATTTCATCAAACTTAATCCCCAGTTAATCCAATAAAGCCTTTCCCTCCTCCAATGAATGTGCTCTGTACATTTTATTGTCCTGGAACACCAAGATGGCCACTGGGTAGCCCCAGCTAAATCTGGTTCCACTTTGATATAGCCGGCTTGCAATTGGTTTCAACACAGCTCTCGCTCTCAGGGTTTCCCAGGAAAGATCCCTCAGAACCCTTATCTCATTTCCGTCTTGTTTAAGGCTCGTAGAAGTCTTCAAAGTTTTATAAATCATCTCTGCTTTTTTTTCACTGAGGAAAGCGATGATCACATCTCTCTGTCTGCCGTCTCTTCTGGGGGCTGCCCAGTGAACACGCAACAGCTCCTCCACGCTGACATGCACGCCTGTCTGTTTATTTAACCAAGCACAGACAGCTTCTGTTAACTTAAAATCAGAGGCCGAATCCATTCTGAACCCTCGAAAACGCAAATTCCTCCTTCTCTGTCTGTCCTCCAAATTTGCGATTCTATCATTTATTTGTCTTATTTTTCCATCGTAATCCATCACTTGTTTCTCAACTTTCAGTATCTTTCCAGCAGAAGAATCTCCCTCCTTTTTAATTTGTTTAACTTCTAAATCCAGCTGTTCCATTTTAGTCTCAACTTTATTAAATCTCTGTTCAAATCCACTACAAATATCCAGCAGTTTATCCAGTTTTTTTCAATGTTAGCCAGGCTGGAGACGTCTTCTTTTTTCCCTCCCTCCGCCATTTTAAGATTTATTGTACTCACTTATCACTTCCTTGTTACAGCGAAAGCGCCTCCGTCTTTGCTTGAAATCGTAAATCTTCAAATTCTCTTTGATGCCGGCAGATTCCTGTTTCTCCTATTTTTTTCTAAGGAAGATTTATAGTCTTTTTAAGGGGGAGAAAACTCTTTACATTTTATATTTATTCGGAGCCAGAGGTGAAATGCCTAGAAACCCATCCCCTCTCAGTGGGGCGAGCACAGGGGGAGGCACGTTGGGGGGAGGTAATAGGGGTAAGGAAAGGGGAAAAATATAAACCAAGGGCAAAACAAGAGGGGAAAAGGGTGATTTTGGTATATTATGACGGAGTGTAAGATAATGGTTTTAAATGTGAATGGTTTGGAATTGGATTTGAAACGTTTTAGGATATTAAGGATGGCTAAGCAATACAAGGTGGATATTATGATTTTGACAGAAACACATAAAAGAAGGGGAGGAAGGGATAACTTGATTAATGATAGAAATTGGAAATGGGTGTTTGAGTCGAGAGGAACACAAAATAGTCGAGGCACAGCGATTCTGATTCATCAGAAGGTTAATTTTGAAGAGGTGGGAATTCAGAAAGACAGAGAAGGAAGGTGGATATTTGTTAAAGGGAAAATAAATCAAAAGAAGCTGACATTAGCAGCAATCTATGCCCCAAATGTGAAAACAAAACAATTTATAATAAATACTAAGAAGAAGTTAGACAACTTTAAGGAGGGCTCAACTTTTTTGGCATGAGATTTTAATATGCAATTAACAAATGGGACTGCGAATAGCAGGATGTTACATTTAAATAGACTTAATATGGTGGATCTACATGCAGATATTTTAAACAGAGCTACATATTATTCAGCAAGATATCACACATTTAGCTGCATAGACTACATATTAATGAATAGGGGAGGCAATATACAGGTTAAAAAAGTAGACATTAAAAGTATATGGATATCAGATCATGCCCCACTATTGGCAGAATTGGAAATAGGTCAGGAACGAAATCAAAAAATTTGGAGATATAATGCAGTTGTAACTGCTAGGGAACAAGATAAAGAGAAATTGCAAACAGAGTTATCAGAATATTTTAGAATTAATGATGTGGGTGGTATTAAACAATCAATTGTATGGGATGCATGTAAGGCCTTCATGAGGGGACAATGTATATGTATGGAAGCAGATATTAGGAAGAGGTGGGGTAGAGAGAGGGAAAGGAAGATAAGGGAAATAGATTTGATACAAGAGCAGTTAAGATTAACGAAAAGTAGAGATTGGAATAGTTTATTGAAATTGAAAAAGAAACAGTTGATTGTGTATGATGAGATTAAATGGAATAAGATGAGAATGGCGATGCGACAAAAAATACAGAGCTGGGGGACAAGATCAATGCAGCAAATGGCGAGATATCTGAAGAAGAGGAAAGAAAAATCATATATTTTAGCATTGAGGGACACCAGTGGAGTGGTTAGATATGGTAATGACCAGTTAGAGGAGATAATGAGGAAATATTATGAAGATTTGTATAAAGAGGAGCAAGTGAAGATAGGAGTCCTCAAGGTTGGGAAAATAGTAAGTGAAGAAGATAAACAAATTTTGAATGCAGAAATTACACAAGATGAAATTGCTAGAGTAATTAAAGGGTTAAAACAAGCCAAAGCACTGGGCCCAGATGGGTTTACAGGGGAATTCTATAAAACTTATGTGAATGTTTTGTTGCCGCATTTGGGGAAATTGTTTAATAATATATTGTCAAATCGTGATATTCCGCAGACATGAAAGCTTTCAGAAATTGTTACCATTCCGAAGATGGGTCGAGATTTAAGAGAGCCTGGGTCTTACCGTCCGATCAGTTTGGCAAATCAGGATTATAAAATATTTATGAAAATACTGGCAAATAGATTAGAAAATATTTTACCAAAAATAATTGAAGAGGATCAATATGGATTCGTGAAGGGAAGGAAAATAAGTGAACCAATTAGAAATGTAATGAATGTGATGCACCATGCTACCGCTATTAAAAGGAAATTGGGAATTTTGAAATTAGATGTTTATAAAGCGTTCAATAAAGTTAACCATAGTTATTTATATAAATTATGTAACAAATTAAATATGGGGGGAAAATTTTGTGAAACTATAAAAGAGATTTATAAAGGAAATGAAGCATATATAAGAGTGAATGGACAAAGAACGCAGAGTATTAAAATATTAAACGGCACCAAGCAGGGATGCCCTTTGTCTCCAAAATTATTTGTAATAGCAATAGAGATCTTAGCTAATAAGATAAGACAAGATAACACTTGGGCAGGATATAGAATAGGGGAATTAGAAATGAAAATAAATTTATTTGCAGATGATGCAATTATATTGACCCAGACCCCGATGGAGATGATTAAAGGTATAATAAATATTTTACAAGAGTTTAAGCAGGAATCGGGACTGTCGGTTAATATGGAAAAATCAGAGATTATGTGTTTAAATATAGATCCGAGAGAACAGATAGAAATTAGGAAAGAATCAGGGTTGAAATTAGGACTTAAAAAAATAAAATATTTAGGAATTTGGTTATTGAAAAACCCAGTGAAAATGGAAGAGATTAATTATAGATTAATATGGAGGAAAATGTTGAAACAGATGAGGAGCTGGAAAGATAAAAAGCTAAGGAGACTCTCTAAAATAAGAGCTTTAAAAATGATGATAGCTCCCAAGATGATGTACCTATTTCAGGTGCTGTCGGGGGGGGGGGTTATTGGTATGTAAGGTTAAAGAGTGGGACAAAAAATTAAATTATTGGATTGAAGAAGATAAGAGACCAAGAATAAGAAAAAAGTGGTTAATTGCGAATGAAAAAGAGGGGGGATGGGGAGTTCCATGTTTGGAGCTGTATAGGGAAGCTTTTCAAATGGAAAGGTTAATGGAGTTGCAATTAAGTGAAAATAAATGGGCGAAATTGGAAAAACAGATAAACGGGATGAACAATAGAGAATTAATTTTTAGGAAGTGGAATAGGAGTGATATAGGTAAATTAATAGGCCCAATGAAAGGGACTATGGAAATTTGGAAAAAATGGCAAGGGAAAATAGGATTATATAAATCTAAACTGTCATCGCTTTATGTAATAAATAGAGAAAATGAAATTAACTTAAATAGGGTTATAGGAGAGTTGAAGGGAAGAGGGATAACTAAGATAGAACAGTTATACGAGAAGGATGGCAGGCCAAGTAGAAATCGTATAGAATGGTGGTTAGGTAAGGGAAGGTGGCTACAAATAAATGCAATATGTAAATATCTAAATGAAAGGGAGAATAAAGAAGTATTATGGCGGGAGGAGACAGGGTTAGAGAAAATAATAAGAGAAAAAAGTGAGGGGATAAAGGCGCAAGCAACTAATATATACAAACTGCTAGTGCAGTCAGATGGGGATACGATTGATGGATTGACTAAATGGTGGCAAAATGAGATATTAGTAGAGGTACAAGAAATGGAAAATATAGTAGAAGATATAAGGAAAATTAAAAATACAAGAATTAGGGAAATGAGAAGGAAAATATTACATAAGTGGTATTTCACTCCCGTTCAATTTGCACATTTTCAGCAGAATGTCAGGGGGAATTGTTGGCATGGTTGTCAAGATAAAGGAGTGTTTATGCATATGTTTTAGGAATGCTCGATAGTGCAGGAATTTTGGCAAAAAGTGAAAGAGGATATCAATAGAATGTTAAATATACAATGGACAATCACTAAGGAAATGGCAGTACTAGTAAAAAGTAATGCGATGGGAGAATTTAGAGAAATAAAAAAAGCAGCAATAGAAAGCGCTCAGGCAGTAATAGTTTTGGGTTGGAAGGATGCGACAAAATGGACAATGCAAAATTGGTATAGGTACATGGTGGACCATATTCAATTTGAAATTATGGAAAAAAGGATAAATTTGGATAATGAAACTGAGTTGGGACAGCTGATGGGACGGTGGGACAAGGTAAGACGATATATGACGAGCAGAATCCAAGACCAAGCTACAAGAAATAAACTGGAATCACTCTATAATATGTAAACAGATATATTGCTCTTGGGTTAAGTGGATTATACAAGAAATACCCCCAATTTGGTGATGGGGAATGTGTGTATGTCGGGGTGGTGGGCACAATTCACAATTCACTACGCACTGTTTTATGTTGTGTGATTTTAAATTGTTAAAAATCAATAAAAATATATATATTAAAAAAAAACCATGTATGCTAGAAGTGGGAACAGGATTCATTAAAACATTGAAGGGAAGAAGAGGAGGAGAAATGCAATGTGGTATTCTAAAGGAAATGTACAAACAAGCATCTTAGAGGAGCAGAAACCCACTTTAAAAAAATAATCATTTTCATGTATATTGCTATTGTCATTCTCATTGAGAAGAGGATATATCTGAATAGGTCACATCTATGTTGTGGAAATCTGTGGATGTAAGTCCCCGGATTCAGAATGTTAGTGTAGAATACTGTCACATATACACATGACATACAACTATACCCTGGGGGGGGGGGGGTAGTCCACATAACACATAGAAGCATGAATGTGATAATAAAGTTGGTGATTGTTTTGTGGAATGTTACATTGTATACAAAGTTGGGGATGGGATCGGAGGCTGTGTTATCTAATCACCTGGTGACATGACAGCAGCTCTGTTTCCATACCGAACTTGATCATTGGTGTACACAAACATTATCACTAGCATTAATTGACCCAGATTCGGGAGTATAATGTGCTATACCTGGCCAATGAAATCACAGTTTAGGTTAATTTCCCCAAATCATTAAGCAGGTCAATCTCTATCTTTGTGGTCACAATATCCATTTATTTTATTTATTTATTTATTGGATTTGTATGCCGCCCCCTCTCTGCAGCAGAGGGACAGCCAACTCCATCCAACAGCCCCTATTTTTCTTGCCCCTAAACCTTGCAGGTTTTTCCTAGCACAATTCACTGCCAGCCAGCCAGCCAGCCAGCTCCAGCCCCTTTCTGGAGACCAGAACCTTCGACATGTTGGATGAGGAGCTTGGTGTCATGTATGGAGGCTGCAGACACAGCAGGTATCAGCACCTCTGCGGTGTTTGATTGAACCCCCTTCTCTCATCTCCCAGCCTTCCCTTAAAAACTGCCTGCCAGGCGTCGTCCCATATTTTGATGATGTGTTAATATCATGGACTCAAAAGCACAACTAGACTCTAGAATACGAGCCGTGCTTTAAAAATTTCAAGAAAAGGTTGAGAGCAGATAAATGTTCTTGGGGAGTTCCGAATGTAGAGTTCCTCAGCTTTAGAAGAGACGCCGCTGAAATTCACCCAACCGAGGAAAAGGTGCAGGCAATAAAGGAAGCGCCAAAACCACAAAACAAAACTGACCAAAAGACGTTTTTGGGGCTATTAAATTTACAGAGATCTCTTCAGCAAGATTTATTGAAAAGGGACAGAACTGCAAGAATTCCCATTATTCATTTCCCATTTTGAAACATATAGATATGATTTTCTTTGACTCCTGCATACTATCCAAATGGAAATCAAATAAAAGTAATATCAACAATTTTTCCAATATCACCATGGTGTTATATCTCATGTTTTTGCATTGATTCTGGCTGTAAGCTGCTCCTTTGTGTTCAGCTCTGGCTTCAGAAGGATAATGTAGCATTTGGGGATGAAGATGCAGACCAGCAGACCAGCACTCGAGGCCAAGATGGAGAAAACCTGCACAGCCACCATGTATTTCCCTTTGGTGCTCAGGTAGGTGGGCACAAAAGTCACCCAAACACTGCAGAAAACAAGCATGCTGAAGGTGATCAACTTGGCTTCGTTGAAGGCCCCAGGAAGATTCCTAGCCAGGAAAGCCACCATGAAGCAGATGGCAGCCAGGAAGCCCATATAGCTGAGGGTGACGTAGAACATGACAACAGCCCCTTCGTTGCATTGCAGGATGATCTCTGCATGCTGGGAATGGAGGTCAGAGTCAGGGAAGGGGGGAGAAGCTCTCAGCCAGAGGGAGCAGATGACAATTTGAATAGCAGAAGAAGAAAGGACAATGGAGTTGGACAAGCTCTTCCCCAACCATCTCTTCACCTGGTTTCCTGGTTTTGTGGCCAGGAAAGCCAGCACCACTGTGATGGTTTTGGCCAAGAGAGAAGAAATGGCAATTGAGAAGATAATGCTGGAAACTGTTTGTTGGAGAAGGCAGGTAGTTTTCCTTGGTTGACCAATGAAGAGAAATGGAGATAGGAAGCAAAGCAGGAGGGAGACCAGGAGGATGTGGGAGAGATCCCGGTTGTTGGCTTTGACAAGGGGAGTCTCTAAGTATTGAATAAATATGATGAAAACAAGACCTGTGATTAGGAAGAAGAATAGGGCAAAAGAGACCAGAATGATGCCCAGAGGTTCTTCGTAGGACAGAAACGTTATAATTTTGGGGATACATTGGACTTTGTCCTCATTAGGATATTTATCATCCAGACACCTGGTGCATTTTTCAGTATCTGAAAAATAAACAGAAATATTTCTTTAATATTTTGTTTTTTTATATTACAAGAAATACCTTTTTGGAACTACATCTAATTCCAGGAACATTTTCCAAGAGGTATTTCTAAACAATTCTATTAAAGAGAGCTAAAAAGGATATTTTGAAAAATATAGCTAGGTATATAAAGTTGAGGGAAATCCTAGGATGTTAATTATTTCCTGTTTAATGTGCAGAATCTTCATAGGAACCTACATTATTAGAAATTAATAATGAATCATATTTTTAAGGCAAATATTGTCCTGCCCCGTGGCAGTTAATATATTGGACTTGGAGGATACCTACAGTATCCTGTAACATCTGGAAGCAATATGGAATTAAGAAGAAACTTCCTAATAGTAAGAACAATTAACCAGTGGAACAACTGGCCTTCAGAAGTTGTAAGTTCTTCAACATTGGAGGTATTTCAGACTGGACAGCTACCAGTCTGAAATGGTATAGGTCCATGATGGCAAACTTATGGCATGGCAAACATCTGACCCAGCAGTCCTGAGGGCCAGGATAACAGCTTCGGAGGAGGAACACCAACAAACCAAAGATGGTCAGCTAGAAGGATGCCAGTGAGAGCCTGCATAGGCCAGGCAAAGCAGCGTGGCAACTACGACCAGGCCACAGGCTCAAAACAGGGAAGAGACCGCATCTGTGTGGGATGAGTGGGATGGGTGTCCTGTTCCAGTGCAACACTGGTTGGGAACACAAAATGGGAGAGCATGCAATTGCTGTGGGACATGCACACCATCGAGCACACTCAAAGGTATGGGGATGGTTGCAATGGGTGTAGGATAGGAACTCAATTGAGGGGTGTTAGGGTGGGTGCCAGGATATTTATTTATTTATTTATTTATTTATTTATTTATTTATTATCTATCTATCTATCTATCTATCTATCTATCTATCTATCTATTTATTTATTTTTTTATTGATTTGTGTGCCACCCCTCTCTGCAGACTTGGGGCGGCTAACAACAATGGTAAAACAACATGTAACAATTCAATTTAATAAAACAACTAAAAAACCCTTATTATAAAATACCAAAGATACACACAAACATACCATACATAACTTGTAATGGCCTAGGGGGAAAGAATAACTTAACTCCCCCATGCCTGGCGACAAAGGTGGATCTTAAGAAGTTTGTGAAAGACAAGGAGGGTTTGGGCTGTTCTAATCTCTGGGGGGAGCTGATTCCAGAGGGCTGGGGCCGCCACAGAGAAGGCTCTCCCCCTGGGGCCCGCCAAATGACATTGTTTGGTCGACTGGATCTGGAGAAGGCCAACTCTGTGGGACCTTATCGGTCTCTGGGATTCGTGCAGTAGCAGGCGGTTCCGGAGGTAGTCTGGTCCAAAGCCATGTAGGGCTAACCACTGATATGAGTTTATTTCTCCCGTTGTTAGATTAGTCAATCAGCGGCTGTTATGCAAATCACTACTACTGCTGGGATTCGTATAGCAACCCTCTCAAACAATCCAGTGTAGTTCTACATGGCAGGCTTCTGACTGGGTGGATAACATATCCTCCAGAACATCCACTGCATCCCAAAACCTTCAGAATTAGGTCAGCAGTAAATAAGCCATTGCTGTGGGGAGAGAAGCACCAGGATCTGTGGTTGCAGACCACACAGTTGTCTAATGCTATGGCGGGGAGCCAGAGCAGCTAGTGGCCCTCTGGTAGTTTCCAAGGTGAACATCCCCCATCTCCCGCAACCAGTAGTGGGCACAGCTCAACAAGCGCCAGCCCCTTGCAGAGTTGCGGGACAGGCTCACCGTTGTCAATATACCACTTTTGGGCTGTGGTAAGCAGGGTCCTCTACCACTTAGTGATGAAGCCAAAGGAGTTTGGGAATCATTCTTTTAGAATAGGTGCTGCCACAGCTGCAGCGGCAGCCGGTTTTATCCCCGGGCAGATCCAGGCAGTGGGCAGGTGGAGATCCTGTTTTCAAAACATATGTGCGCCCCAAAGAAGCAGGGGCATTATGATTGTTGGTTAACTCTACTCTGTTTCATTTTAGATGCCATGGTGAGAGAGAGGCCTGGTGTCCTGATCTGCAGCCACAACATGTTTCACTGGGCAAGAAAGTGAGCTGCAAGGTCAGCTTTTGGGACACAGCTGAGGTTGAGCCAGTGGGCCAGAGTGTGCTGGTTGGGAAGGAGTGGAATGAGATGGGACGGGCTTCTCCCTCTGCTGTTTGACAGCGGTGCTGTCACTGAAGTACCCAGTTGGCTGGTGCTACTTATTGGGGGTAATGATCTGAGGGCAGTGAAGAGTGTGGCCCTACTGCAGAGGGCAATTGCGGACCTTCGGGTCATAAAAATGTGTTGGCCGGCTATCCGGATTATGTGGTCAGAGATGTTACATTGGTTATAATGGAGACATGCCAAAGATCTCAAAGCAGAGAATAGAGCTAGGAAAAGGGTTAATGGGGTATTGGGTAAGTTAGTAGTAGAGCTTGGTGGTGTGGTGATCCATCATCTGCACATTCGGGTCTCACATGAAAGACAGTACCATCAAGACGGGGTCAATTTAACTGATAAGGATAACAATATTTTCTTAGCAGACCTGTAGAGATGCCTGCAACTCTGTTTGCGAGGGGGAGGGGGTCAGAGTGCCAAAATGTAAAAAAGTGACCCCCTGCTTTATTTATTATTTATTTATTTATTAATCAGATTTGTATACCGCCCCTCTCCGCAGACTCGGGGCGGCTCACAGCAACAACAATACAATGTAAACAAATCTAATATTTAAGTTAATTTTAAAAAACCCTGCCTGCCACAGCCCAAAAGTGGTATGCTTTGGTAGGTAGGGGTGGAAAAGTGGCATTAGCAGCAACTGTGTGATCTCCTTTTGGGCACCATTTGGATAGCGATAGGCTACCCCTTGCCAAGACCTCCAGGCAGATTCCGCCTGAGTAATGGAGGGGGGATGCCTTTGAGGCTTGCTGGCCAGGGTCTCCCAGTGACTGGAGGTGAGCCTTCCCACATGCCAAAGCTTGTGGCAAAGGGGCAAGGGAATGGTGGGGATCATCCCCTTGCCCTGCAAGGAGCTTTTGCCCATTAGTTGTGAAGAAATGTTATTAAAAGGGAATTCCCCCCCCTCTGGCTTCATCTTTGCAGGTGTTTGTGTTATTGAATTAAATTAACAAAGTGACCCATATAACCCACAACTCTTCTGTCCATGTGTCATTCCATCTTCGCCGCAATACTTTTTTTCTTCTTTTCCTCCTCTAAATTCTAGGTGCGTGTTATGCACTAGTACGTCTTAGAAAAATATGGTATATGACTTGTAGAATATTTGTGTAATGAATTCTCCCCATAACTGCCCACAATACCACATTATGGACCTTCTCAGTGATCCTCAAGGGGAGGCCAATATACAGTGATTTGCAAGGTCTTTCAGAAGGTGGACCTGGAGGAATTCATGAAGTTTGCAAAATCTCAGATGTTCCTAGAAAGGTAAACTTAGCAGAACTAAAAAGTCAAGAGATATTTCCTCTGCTGTTAGTAAAGCTTGCTCAGTCTGCCACCCCCTCATCCCATCTCTTCCCAACCCTCCTTCAAAGTCTTTTTGATTTATTTCCTTTTAGATCAGAAATTGTGCAGGTTAAAAATAAAAAAAACAGAAAAGCTTCAATCTGCCTTTTAACTTGCATTTTCATGAAAATATTCTGGATGGATGCAGTTCCACAAAGCCTCCCATTTTCCTCAGTGTCACCCACCTTCCTGAGTGGAGATGGCCCCCTCTGGACAAGGAACGCAGTCATAGCAGCAAACTGGCTCTCCTTCTCGAGCCCTCTTGACAAATCCAGGAGGACAACTTTCCACACATTTGGACTGAGGCAGAGACTGAGCAGAAAAAGGAATGCCAAAGGAAATATATTAAGACTATCCATAGAAAAGGGAGGTAAAAATGAATGGAGACAAGTAGCCTCTGGTCTTCAATGAGGTAAATATGAAACCTCCAACTCCTTCTAAACAGATGCATGAGATATAACAACTGGAAGATCCTTAATTTAATTCCTCCCTTTTACTTTTGGAATTTAACATTAGAATAAAGTACTTTTCTATTTAATAAAGTCTGATATATTCATATTAAAACGAAGAATAAAGTTTACTATATAAGGTTTAGGAAACTTTTATTTCATTCAATTTTTTAATGTGGAATAAAACTACAGTATGATGAAGAAAGAAAACTCTGACCAGTAAGATCTTGAAAGCTTTCCATAAAACATGGCAAAGCTATTCCACTTAAGTCCTGTCTATTGAAGAACTTCCATTAGATGACACCAACTGGCATGGGAGGCCAACCACCCTGGAGACTCTAGGATTTCCCTACTTGAAATAGGACCTCAGGCTTTGGAAAACAGAGAAAAGACAGCAACATTTCTTCCACCTTATTAAGCAACTTTAGCCGTGAAAGAGCATCTTGATTGACAGAAAATATCTGTCTTTCAAAATACGCCAGAATCTCTATCTTAGAATCCTCCTCGGGGAGAACCAACAAGCTGTCAATGCTCAGATCTGCTTTTTTCTCTCCATATTGGTCCAAGTACAGTTCAAAGTCTGAAATATTCCAAAATTCATTCTTCTCCAGGAAGGGATGAAACTAGAATGGGAACATTCATAAATTTGAAATACAGAAAACATTATTGAATCTTTCTTCTACAATTGACTAATCTCCAAATATAGTTAAATAATACTGCCATTATCTTCAAGAATGAATGAAAAGGTTTGATTGTCAGTCATATACTGTCAAAATATAGAGAAAATATAATTGACACAATTGGTCAATTATAGAGAACATTTTAGAGCAGATGAGAAGTGAATAGTGGGGGGAAAAGATGATTCATAAACTCTTTAGAAATAACAGATTGATTCCCAGAAAGCATGGGCTTACCAAGAAGTAAGTTGTCAGGCTAATCTTCTCCATGGTCATCCTGATGGAAAACACCTCCGGATGTGCTAATTGTACTTGATTGTAATGTGACATTAACCAAATGTTGCAAATCTGAAAGAACAAATCTCCCACCAATTTTTTTTTCAGCCTGAAAAGAATCCTTTCTGATTTTCATTCACTCCCATTATGCAGCTGCAGGATTCTCCCATCTTTTCTGATCTTTCCCTAGGCAGCCTCTCTTCTCCTCATCCCAGAACTCATTGTCACATATTATTACACTTCCTAAATATCATATTTTTCAGAGTATAAGATGCGCATTTCCCCCCCCAATGAGGGTGGAATGTTGATGTGTCTTACACCGAATACAGCCATTTTGGGCCTCTTGAAGCCCCACCCCACGTGAAAACAGGCGTGCAGAGAGTTTGGGAGGTCTGCAGAATGCTCCTGCGGGCTAGAGAAGGGCAAAAACCTCATTTCTTACTTACCTCTTTAAAATCTTGGTGTGTTAAAGGGACAAGAAGAATCTGACTGTTATAAAATTTGATATAAGTTCTATGAGTAGCTGGATAAAAGAATGCTATTGTAAATATTGTAACGTATATTAGATGGTACAAAACTATGCGGACTTTTGTAAATAGTAATTAGTGATAGTTTATACATTTTTCTTCCTTTCATTATTTCTTTCTATTACCTTTTCCTAATATGATCTACAAGACTGGCATTTAAACTTCTTAGACTTCTGAAAAGTATGGAGCAGCTTGGGCTCCTTTTTTATGTTATGTGTTTTTGTATGTGTCTTTGTCTTGTCTTGGAATTAAAAATCAATAATAAATAAATAAATAAATTAAATCTTGATGTGTCTTATGTACAGGGGTGTCTTGTAATCTGAAAAATAAACTAGATTACCGAAGCGCTGATGATATAACTGGATTTCAGTAAAGGACTCACAAACAA
The DNA here is from genome assembly GCF_031021105.1 of Erythrolamprus reginae. Lineage (NCBI taxonomy): Eukaryota > Metazoa > Chordata > Lepidosauria > Squamata > Dipsadidae > Erythrolamprus > Erythrolamprus reginae. Next base: position 14,049,593 of record NC_091957.1, read on the forward strand.
TTGTGTGATGTGATTAGAAACCTGAAGGGTGGGTGGTATGATAGCTAACTGGACAAAAATTGTCTTCAAAATAATACTGAAATGATTTTTAATTTTTATTAATTTTTCCTATGAAACCTGAAGGTTATGAATAACAATTTGCATTGGTTATCAATTTTTCTATGTTGTCATTAATACTGTAATTAATATGATCTTAGAGTAAGCTACTCTCTCAAGATACAAGTCTTATTTGAAACTTAATTTTAAAAGTTTGATATAATAATAGTTTTAAAGCAACTTAGAGATGATAATTAGTAGCAAGCAACAATTGTTGAATCGGATGGATGGATGGGTGGAAGGATGGATGGATGGATGTTCAAATGGACTGGAACTTAATTTGCTGGCGTCCCTGAAGAAGGAGTCTGCTTTGAAGGCAGGATGCTTGAAGATAACTAGAGAGGCTATCGATCCTGAAGACTCAAGGTGGAGACAACTGGTGAGCAATGAAATGAATTATTTCATTTAAGAATCGAACAAAGATATTTAATCATTGGATAGATCAGATTCTGAATGGATCAGAAATAATGTTTGATAAAATAGACCATAAGCTACTACTAGATGAAGTATAAAAAAGGGGGTTAGACAGCATCATCACCAGATGGGTTTGAAACTGGCTGACCAACCACACTCAATGTGTAGTCCTCAATGGAACTGTATCTACATGGAGAAAAGTATGCAGTGGACTACCCCAAGGCTCTGCTTTAGACCTAGTACTCTTCAACATCTTCATCAATGACTTGGACAATGTGATAGATGGGGAAGTCATCAAATTTGCAGATGACATCAGCCTAACAGGATTAGCTAACACTCCAGAAGATAGGTTTAAAATACAGAAGGATCTTGATAGACTTGAATATTGAGCACTATCCAACAAAATGAAATTTAATAGTGAAAAAAGTAATGTTTTGCATTTAGGGAAGAAAACCCAAATGGACAGGTATAGTATATGTGGTACCTGGTTCAATAGTAGTAACTATGAGTGGGATCTTGGAGTCCTAGTGGGCAACCATTTAACCCTGCTGTTCTGTTCGGGTCGTATGTGACCCGAAGCCAAGTTTGAGTCCCTGTAAAAAATTTTCCCTGCATATCTGAAACTTGAAATTTCATGACTTTTCATAATTTCAGGGGTTCTCTCTATGATAATTTTTTTTGGGGGGGTGGGGGGTTTCTTTCTTGCTGAAAACAAAAAAGTCACACTTGTTATGTTCCCGGGTCACCCTGACCCGGACCGAAAACTCTTCATTTGAAGTGCTTATGTTTGGTCAATTTGAATACTTTTTTCACTTGGAAAGTAGTCTGAACATTTCTGCACACAATGATATGAAAATTGAAATGAAAAAGTAATTCTTATTGGTTTATTTTGCTGATAGAATGCATGTCCCCCCATTTTTGTGAAATATTTTTCAATTTATGGATAGTTTTGCTTGCAAAATGTGTTCAATTTTACTAAAGTTGGTGTGGGATTGTTAGTTTGAACATTTCTGAATATAAGAAAAATATAAATGAACTGAAATAAATGTTTCTTATTGCTTGTTTACAATCATAAATAAGCCCCCCCCCCTTGGCTGCTTGCAAACATTTTCACTTTACATTTACACATTATTGGTTTATTTTGCCCATAAATGTGCCTCCCCCCCCCGTTTTTGTGAATTCTTTTTAGGTTTATTGATAATTTTGCCTGCAAAATGCATTCTATTTTACTAAAGTTGGTGTGGGATTGGTAGCTTGAACATTTCTGAACATAATGATATGAAAATTGAACTGAAAAAAATGATTCTTATTGGTTTATTTTTGAATATAAGACCATATTATCTTATACTCGAGTATAAGCCTACTCGAGTATAAGCCTATTTGAGTATAAGCATGGGAGCCCATTTATGAGCAAAATAAACCAATAAGGATCATTTTTTTCAGTTCAATTTCCATATCATCATGTTCAGATATGTTCAAGCTACCAATCCCACACCAACTTTAGTAAAATAGAATGCATTTTGCAGGCAAAATTATCAATAAACCTAAACAAAATTCACAAAAACGGGGGGGGGGGAGGCACATTTATGGGCAAAATAAACCAATAATGTTGTGATTCAGTCTGAGGCTCCTCAGGGAACGGCTGGAACTCTGCCGGCTCCATGCTCAGAGGGGGAGGACGAGGAACAGGAGGAGGAGGAGGACCAGGCAGACGGGGAAGAGAAATGTCAGGACGAGGAGGAGGGGGAACAGCCTGAGACCCCCGGGGGGGGAGCTCTCCCCAGCGAGTAGCCTGGAGTCATTAGATGAGAACGCACAAGCCATCATAGATATGAGGCAGAGAAGGGCAGCACAAAGAAGGGGACAATTAGCCAGGTATTTCCATCCCTAATAGGCAACAGCTGGGTTTGGGTGTGGTTCTCCTCAGAAAGGTTGAAAAGGCAGGCCCGCCCTTCCTGTATTGTGGAGAGTTATCTTTTGGGAGTCCTGTGACCTTGCTTCGATCCTTGGCGTCTCTGATTCTGGCTTGTGGCCTCGAAGGCTGAAAACTTGGGGGAGGCGTGGGTTTTATTATCTACAGTGGTGTGTGTGCCAGCAAGAAGCCTGTTGTATTGTCTGGCCGTCGTGACTCTTCTGTGAAGCTTCACAGCATTCCAGTTTGTAAGAACAGTTTTTGTTATCTGTGTTTGTTTTCAAAGCTATAAAATGACTTTGCTTTTTACCAGCGTGTCTGGATACTCTTTTTAGTTGGTGTTGGCGTCTGGGGGAACCCAGACAGAACAAATAAGGATTACTTTTTTCAGTTCAATTTTCATTCCATTGTGTGCAGAAATGTTCAAACCTGTTTCCAGGTGAAAAAAGGTTTCAAAAAGACCAAATATATGTACCTAAAATGATCAATTTGCAGTCCGGGTCAAATAGACCCGGGAACATAAGATTAGGGAGGTTTTTTTAACAGAACAGCAGGGTTAAATCACACTGGGCATGGATACCCTAGATTCTTGACAAATGTACCTTTTCATTTTATGTACACTGAGAGCATATACACCAAAGATAAATTCCTTGTGTGTCCAATCACACTTGGCCAGTAAAGAATTCTATCAGCTGTTTCAGGCTGCAAGTATTTCCATAGTGTATTGCTGCCTGGCGCGCTTCATTTTCTGAGCAGTGGAGATTGGAATGGGTAGAAAATGGGGCATATGGAGGCAGCAATGGTAATTTCTATGCCTGAAACAACTGATAGTTGGGCAGATGCTTGTGTTAATCAGGCTGTGCTGAAGCTGAAACTGAAACAGGCTGTTTACTGTTTGCTGCAAGGAGGCAAATTACTGAGAGGCAGTGGCAAAAGGGTGGGGGCTAGACGGTGGGTGGGTCTATATTTGGTGTATAAAATGGACTCAAACTTTCACCCTCTTCTCAGGGGGTGATGGTGCATCCCATACTCCGAAAAATACAGTAGCCCAAGGAAGAGTTCCAAGGAGCTGGTGTCAGCCTTTAGGAAAGACAAGAAGGAGAAAAGTTAAAGATGTGGAAGAGTCTGGGAGCCCATTTGAAATGGTCCCAGGGTTTCCTTCTAATTTATAAAGATAAAATTCTACAATGCTAATCATAAACCTATACATATAGGATTTTATTTTAAAAAAGAATATAGCATTTTCAAATTAGCAGTATTTAATATAGAAATGCCATGGTGTCTAGTCTTAGGAACCATTATTCCCTGAGTAATTAAATTGACTACATCTGTTGAGATGGTTCCCCTCCTTCTTTGGATTTCTTCTCCAAAGGATCTAAGGTTAATGGATACATATCAGGACCCCCTACCTGCCATGGCTGCAGTCTTGGAAACTCCAACCTCTTTTCTCCCTCCTTCCTTCTCCTTCTCAATCTGGAGGAATATGCAGCATTCAAAGCCTGGGCCAGGGTCTCTATGATGCTGTAACCCTGATAGTAATTTTTGAAACGGATCCTGTTCCTTTTCCATTGGATCTCCAGTGGGGCTTTCTGGGTACATCTTCTGCGGCCTTTGACAGAAAAGATGTTCTTTGAAAGAGAACAGAGAAAATAAAGATCTTGAAACTTTTTTTCCACAGAGAATTGGGGTTCAAAGGCATCATCTTTTGGCCTACTTTTGAACATATAACCAAAGTTCAAAATACTGTGGACGTATTTGAGAAGTCCGTGCTGGTCCAGTTCATACTCTACATAATTTGTGAGGATCCAGACTTTCTCTTCAACGGGTCCTGACAAATGCAGAAGTGTTTCATGGAAAGGAAGAATTCTGTCCCAAAGAGAATCATATTCCATAAAGTGAACAAAGACATTGACTTGTCTCCACTTAGAGAGGGCATCCCTAAGGGGTGCTGTATGTTCAGTTTTGGGGAATTGTTGTGATATAACAATGCAAATTCCATTCCTGACAAGCACAGGAATCAAAGACCTCATGAAATTCTCTCCCTTCTCTGTGTCTGAAGCGAAGAGGCCAATCAAGGTCCATCTGAAATGGAGGAGCAGTAGGACAAGAGCTGGGTACTGGATCCCTTCTATGGGACTCATCTGGTGGAAAAAGGGGAATTTGCTTTTATCACTCAGAGCCTCTGAAACAGATTCATAACTGATCTGAAAAAGTAAGGAGAATGCTGTGTTTTATTTGGGGTCAGATCAAATCCAAAATATTAGATTTTAATAAATCCAACCTGTCCTCATGAATGTATTAGAACAAGTTGTAATTAGACATTGTTTGAAATATTAAAGAGAATATTAGTAAAATTGTATAATAAAAATGAAAAATAATAAACAAATTAAAAAACTATAAATAATGTAAATAATATTACTACATCACCTCTGCAATTTACCACAATTAGATTAACAGATTGAAATGCTGACAGAAGTATTATACAGTGATACCTTGTCTTACAAACTTAATTGGTTCCAGGATGAGGTTCGTAAGATGAAAGGTTTGTAAGACGAAAGAATGTTTTCCATAGGAATCAATGAATAAGCAATTAATGCGTGCAAGCCCAAAATTCACCCCTTTTGCCAGCCGAAGTGCCCATTTTTGTGCTGCTGTGATTCCCCTGAGGCTCCCCTCCATGGGAAACCCCACCTCTGGATTTCCATGTTTTTGCGATGCTGCAGGGGAATCCCAACAGGGGAATCCCAGCATTACAAAAACAGGCACTTCGCTGGCAACAGAAAACCAGAGGTGAGGTTTCCCAGCGAGGGAAGTCTCAGCGAAATCGCAGCATCACAAAAACACCGAAGTCCTTGAAACCCCACCTCCGGACTTTGGTATTTTTGCAATGCTGCAATTTCACTGAGACTTCCCTCGCTGGGAAACCCCATCTCCAAACTTCCATTGCCAGTGAAGTGCCTGTTTTTGCGATGCTGGGATTCCCCTGCTGGGATTCTCCTGCAGCATCGCAAAAACACGGAGGTCCGGAGATGGGGTTTCCCATGGAGGGGAGCCTCACGGGAATCCCAGCAGTGTAAAAACAGGTGCTTCGCTGGCAATGGAAGGTCCGGAGGTGGGGTTTCCCAATGAGGGGAGCCTTCGCCTGGCAACGGAAGTCCGGAGGTGGGACATCCCAGTGACGGCGGAGGGTTCGTAACATGAAAATAGTTTGGAAGAAGAGGGGAAAAAATCTTAAACCCCGGGTTCATATTTTGAAAAGTTTGTATGACGAGGGGTTCGTAAGACAAGGTATCACTGTATTCCAGTAAAGAGCCTATTATAATTTTTGAGGATTGGTGCATCTTTTTCTGTTTCTATATCTTAGATTTTTTTCTGTAGAAATCTTTTTAGCTTCTTCTCTAATTATACAGGAAACAGACCTCAGACTCTAATAAAATTTGTCAGTTGTATAATCCAAGATGTCAAAATCCCAAAAGATTGAATCTGCCATTCTGTCAGGGGAAGGAGGTTTTGGGGTTTGATTTATTAGCATTGACTGAACCAACAGATGTTTACAACATATATCCTGGCAACAAGCACATTGAGATCTCTTTATCTTGGGAGATGATTTATAGGGGGGTGCAATATAGAATATCTTCTTGATTAGTTTCAATAAATTGTTTCTTGTTCTGTTTTCTGGGTTTTGGAAAATGGGCTGGCCCACCCTCTTTTTTGTGGCAGCCCCTGAAATATTGTACACTGCTATTATGTCACACCTAGTCCTTTTCACTAGACTAGAAATACCCAGTTCATGTAACTGTTCTTCATAAGTTTTAATCTCCAGACCCTTAATCATCTTGATCTCTACATCTTTTTTATAATATGGTGATCAAAACTGGATGCACTATTTCAAGTGTGGTCTTGCCAAAGTATTATAAAGCAGTACTAATACTTCACATGATCTTGATTTTATCCATCTGTTAATGCAAATATTTTTGGGTTTTGTCGCTGCTGCCAAACATTGCTGGTCAATTTTTAAAAAAATATACTTTATTTGTAAATATAGGAAAAAAGGAAAGGGGAAAGTGTAGTGGGGGGAGATTGTCCACTAGGACTCTCCATTAGATACTTCTCATAGTTGCTCCTATAGAGGAAGATTTCACCTAATCTGTAAATATACATTTGATTTTTCTAGCCTAAGTGTAAAACCTTACATTTCTCTACATTGAATTACATTTTGTTAGATAGGCCCAAGGTTCAAGTCTATCTAGATCTGTCTGGATCTTCAGCCTGTCTTCTGTGGTGTTGGCTGTTCCTGCTACTTTAGTGTTGTCTTCAAATTTGATAATTTTACCATTTCTCCCCTCACCCAAATCATTCATGAAGATGTTGAAGAATCATGGGCCTAAAATGGAACCTAGTTGTCCCCCACTGCTGGTTTCCCTCCATGCAGACATAGTTCCATTGAAGACCACAGAATGATGAAATCCGGGCGTGATGCTGTCTATCGCACAAAACTGGTCTACTAATTTAGTAATTTTTGTCAAAAAATGAATTAACATGATCTGTTTCCCCCCCCCTGCATTAGTCCAGTAGCTCATTCATATCTGCATTCAAATATGCATCTTTCCTTTCCCCCTTTGTAAGCATAGATCATTCTCTTCATGGCTCTGTTGAGCCCAAACCTCCCTCTCAAACAAGGGCTTGGATCAGGGCCAACAGGCTGAGCTCCATTTTGAAGGAAATCCATTTTCTCCATCGTAATTCTCTGTTTATTGAGTCAAATGCTGCATTAACATCTATAAATCCAGCAAACCTTGTTTTACCTCACTGACATAGATTAGATATTTCAAAAATATCTGCTAGTCCATTTGGTCTATAATTGCTAGAGTCCTTTTTATTCCACATTTTAGATAGATAAAATGCTACTATTGTCAACTTCAATCTGAGTGGATAGGGCAGGTTTTATTTATATGTGAAAATGAAGATGTCATTAGAGGCCCCAACAACTAGGGATGTTTCTTGATCAGTTAAACAGTTGGTAGAATGTCTTGTCCAGTGAATATATTGATTTTATGATTAATCACAACATGAACATAGTGAGGTAAAACATTGACATTTTTGCTAATATGGAAAAAAACAGCTTTTGAATTCCATGGAGAAGACATGGTTGCATCTATTGCTCACCCATCACTTACTTTTATCAGATGGAGAAAAACACACACAAACCTGTGGGACTTTGTAGGTGCCTCCTATTGTTGACATCTGTATGGAGACGTCCCTGTTAGCTCTATCAAGAAAAACCAGAAGGTTGACTTTACTTCCACAGCTGTAGTTGGGGACATTGGATTCTTCAGTAGAGAGCATGTCCAGCAAGGCATCTGAAGTACAGAAAGTGCTCAAGTAGTTGTCATGAATGCTATAGCCAAAGGTGAGATTGTGCAGGAACTGGGAATTCTGGTTGGCCATTTGAATGTTGAAAATTAATTGTATGCCATAGGAAAAACCATTAACATCCCTATTGTAAAAAAAAAAGTATTATTATAATCGATAGCAACAACAAACACTTCTTTTAATATATAATCTGCAACAAGCCTACTGATCCCTAAGCCAACATTCAACCAGAAGCAATGATCGGTTATACAAATATGGAAGTATTAGAAAGGAGGGAGTGCAACTTTATCACCATGAATGACTTACGGATCATGGAAAACAAACTGAATCGAAGGAGACACATTGAAAAGCAACTTTATATGCAATTTTTCATCTCCAGTGGTGACTATACCAATGATATGGTCTCCTGGGCTGTAAAAGCTCTGTGGTTTATTTCCATCTTGGTGCGCCAAACTCAGTGGGCATTTCATTCTCAGCTTCCCAGAGACTGAATGGGACACCAGCAGCATCAAAAACAGAAGCAAGAGGTCCATAATTCATGGGTTCAATGAATCAACCCCCTTCCGTTTCTAAAGAAGAATTAGAAGAATCAAAGAAATCTCACAAGGTGAGAGTTGCTTTCCTGATTCAAACACAGAGAAATACTCAGCTTCGTGTGGAAAGGAGAGAGACATACATGCAAGAGCACAGACTCTGCCTGACCCCAAACTCCATATTTCTCTGTCCAAAGTCTCCCCTACAGGATTCAGCCAAAGAGCAGAGCTGAAACTTTTATCATAATTCTCCCTCTCAGGCGAAATCCCTGGATAATTCAACTTTGGGAAATTATCTGGAAAGAAATGAAAGGGAAATAATCCCATATGGCATATAATGACAGAGGCAGAGATGGCATTAAATAGGTCATCTAGAATTGAGAGCTTTGGGAGGTTTGTGCTTGAAATTGGCCATGGAGGGGATACACAGCACCTGTGGCTGAAGAAACAAATAAATCTGAGATTTGTTTGCTTAAAAAAAAAATCCCAGGGGCCAGTTAATGCCAGAGCATGTCACAGATCTGAAATAGCTGCCTGCTGAGTTAAAACAAGTTTATTTAACTTTATTTTGAAAGTTAAAGCTCAAAGTCACACAAAAGGGCTGATGCAATAGTGCAGCCAGTTTCTAAGAACACAATCCACTTTAATAATAATAAAAAAAGTTACCAGAACTTTGCAAAATTAAAAGTCTTTCTCTCTCTCACATACACACATACACAAACACAGAAGTTTTCTCTCTCTCTCTCGTTTGCGCATGTGCGCATGCATCCACCCACCCACACAGAACTTAGAAAAAACTAGTTAGTTTTAGCTGTCCTTTTCACTGGCTGCAGGGAGCAGTCTTCAATCTGGACTTTAAGTCAAACCTGGCCTCTGTAGGCAGTGAGGAGAACAGCTAAAGCTGGCAAAGACCTCACACCCTTCATTTTGTTGCCCAAATCCCTTTTTGGAGAGGATTCAAAAAAGAGGGAAGCAATTAGAATAATGGGCACATTGAGTTTGAAGACACTTTAAAGGCGATCCTTCCAATTGCCCAGTGTGGGGTTTACTACAGCATGTTTCTCAACCTTAGCAAACTGAAAATGAGTGTACTTCAACTCCCAGAATTCCACAGTCAGCACTCAAGGTCCTTCCTCTGCTGGGCCTTTCCATGCTTTAACTGTCCTTCTCACTGCCTGCAGGGGACAGTCTGTGCTCTGGCCTTTAAATCACAACTGGTCTCCTCAGGCAATGAGGTGGATAGCTAAAGCTGGCAAAGACTAAAGTGACCAGACGTCCTGCTTTTGGTGGGACAGTCCCATTTTTGAATGATTTGTCCCGCATCCTGCCCGCTTTCCAAAATGTCCCATTTTTTGAATGGAAGAGCAGGACGGCCAGTGGCTGGGGGTGAGCAGGAGGAGAGCGTCCAAGGTTCTTCAGAGGATCGTTGGGTAATCCCTGGGCCTCCTGAGGTGGACTGGACCAGGCAGGCTAGACCGGGGAGGCTTGGAAGTGATGCCTCAGCCTGGGCAAAAGCTGCAGCCACTCAGCACCTCAGGGACTTTCTTTCAAACTTTCTTCAAATTTTCTCACCTTTCTTCCCAGTTCCTGCCCACCTCGCCACCACCACCGCCACTGTCACCTCGCCTCAGCCTGCTGCTAGCCTGCCGCATCCCCTGAGCTAGAACTGAAAGGAGGGTGGCTGAGGGTTTTACCTTTGCTGGGGCTTGAAGATGTAAGCCAGCGGAGGCTGCTGCCATTGGAGTGCCTGCTTTCACGTGCCCCACCTGGGCCCTTGCTTTCCACCGGGGAGTTGGGCTGGCCCTGGCAATGGGGGGCACCTCACATGCCCCCTGCACTACTGCCCATTGCCCCCGCAGGACCCTGGCTGGCCATGACGATCCAGGGCATGGAGCTCTGTGTGGTGGCCACCCTCCTCTTCCTCCTGGAACCCATGTCCCTGAAAGGTAGGGTTTGGAGGGAAACAAGAGGCCTCTGCATCCTTCTTGGACTGCTCTCTTCCTTCCTTCCTTCCTTCCTTTCCTTCCTTCTTTCTTCCTTTCCTTTTTTCCTTCCCTCCTTTCTTTCTTTATTTCCTTCCTTTCTTTTTTCTTTCTTTCTCTCTCCCTCTCTCCTTCCTTCCTTTATCTCTCTCCTTCCTCTCTCTCCCCTTCCTCCCCCTTTCTTTTTTCTTTCTTTCTCCCTCCCTCCTTCTTCCCTTGTCTCCCTCTCCTTCCTTCCTTCCTCTCCCTCCCTCCCTCCCTTTCTTTTTTCTTTCTCCCTCCCTCCCTCCTTCCTTCTTTTTTTCTTTCTTTCTTTCTCCCTCCCTCCTTCCTTCCTTTGTCTCTCTCTCCTTCCTTCCTTCCTTCCTTCCTTCCTCTCCCTCCTCCCTCCCTCCTTCCTTCCTTCCTTCTTCTCTCTCCCCTCTCTCCCTTCCTTTGTTTCTCTCTCTTTCCTTCTTTCCTTCCTTCCTTCCTCTTTGGCTGGGTAGCCTGGTGTTGATTGCTTGGAGTGTGCCGAGCTGAGTTCGAGAGCGAGGCTAAGGCAAGCTTAATGGAGAAAAGAGGGAGAGAGAAGGGGAGGCTAGGCAGCCAGGTGCTGATTACTCAGAGCGTGCCGAGCTTGAGAGGGAGGCTAGTTTGTAGGCTGGGCAGAGGGGAGCTTAATGGGGAAGCCTCCTCCTCCTTTTCCTCTTCCTGCTCTCCAGAGATCTGTCAAGGCAGAAGTTGGACTCAATTGCTTCCTGCAAACTTTCTCCTTCATGCTTTCACATGCAGCACCCTCATCCTCTGCCTCCGAAATGCCAATGATGTCTGAGATTGGGAGAAGAATAGTCTTTATTCAGTTTTCATATTTTAAAAAAACTACAAACACACAATGAAGACAAGTACAAAAATGTGCAAACTACAATGATAAATAATCCAATATATTTACAATGTTGTCAAAATATACTGCTCAAAAAAATAAAGGGAACAGTTGAACAACACAATAAAATTCCAAGTAAATAAAACTTCTGTGAAATCAAACTATCCACTCAGGAAGCAACACTGATCAATTTCACATGTTGTCAGCACATTCAACTTTGTACAGAACAAAGTATTCAATGAGAAATATCAAATTAAAGAAACATAGACATGTATTTTTCTTGGATTCCTGCATACTATCTAAGAAGAAATAATTAATATTTTTTTCAAATAAAATAAAACAGAAAAATTCTTCCAGTATCATATTTCAGTTTTATATCATGTTTTTACATTTGTTCTGGTTGTAAGCTGCTCCTTTGTGTTCAGGTCTGGCCTCAGAAGGATAATGTAGCACTTGGGGATGAAGATGCAGCCCAACAGACCAGCACTGGAGGCAAGGATAGAGAAGACCTGCACTGCCACTGTATATTTCCCTTTGGTGCTCAGGTAGGTGGGGACAAAAGTCACCCAGACACTGCAGAAGACCAGCATGCTGAAGGTGATCAACTTGGCTTCATTGAAGGCCCCAGGCAGATTCCTGGCCAGGAAAGCCACCGTGAAGCAGATGGCAGCCAGGAAGCCCATGTAGCTGAGGGTGACATAGAACATGACAACAGCCCCTTCATTGCATCGCAGGATGATCTCTCTAGGCTGGGAGTGGAGGTCAGAGTCAGGGAATGGGGGAGAAACTCCCAGCCAGATGGAACAGATGATAATTTGGACAGCAGAAGAAGAAAGGATGATGGAGTTGGCCAAACTCTTCCCCAAACATCTGTTTGCTCGATTTCCTGGTTTTGTGGCCAGGAAAGCCAGCACCACCGTGATGGTTTTGGCCAAGAGAGAAGAAATGGCAACTGAGAAGATGAGGCTAAAGACTGTTTGTCGGAGAAGGCAGGTGGCTTTCCTTGGTTGTCCAATGAAGAGAGAAGAAGACAAGAAGCAAAGCTGGAGGGAGACCAGGAGGATGTAGGAGAGGTCCCGGTTGTTGGCTTTGACAAGGGGAGTTTCTTGGTACTTAATGAAGAGGATTAAAATAAGGCCTGTGGTTAGGAAGAAGAGTAGGACAACAGAGACCAATATGATGCCCAGATATTCTTCATAAGACAGGAAGGTTACAACTTTGGGGATACATTGGATTCTGTCCTCATTTGGATATTTATCATCTGGACACTTGGTGCATTTTCCTGCATCTGAAGGAGAAAAAAACATATTCCCTTACTATTCTTTCCTTTTATCTTTGAAGAAATGTCTTATTTGGACAACGTGATACCAGAAACATTGTCCAGGACATATTTATTAGTACCTCCAGTGAGAGAAGATAAGCAGTTTTTTTAAAAATCAATTTTTGTTTAATTGTCTATGAAAATGAGAGAAGAATTGGGACCTGACTAATTTCCTGTCTGATGGTCAGAACCATCATAGGAACTGTTATGTAGTACCGATTTGTTTTTGTTTTCTTAAAAAGTAATCTTTATTAAGTTTCTACATATAAAAAACAATCTTAGCAAACAAAATATACAAAGAAAAAAAAGAAAAATGAAAGAAAGTAGACAGACAAATCAGCTTATAAACTTATAGAACATATAAAGAGTTCAGTTTCAGCAGTGTTTGATATATGCACATAGATAGTTATTTGCTTATCATCAATTAATATTTTCTTTTGCTACATACATATAATTATTTGTTATATAAAAGACATAATTTGTCAATCATATTGTTGACTATCACTATCAAGTGACCTAATATTAAGCATTTGTGTCTAGTGTATGGAATTGTGTGTTTGTTTTCTTTAATTCTGTATATTATATTGTATGCATTTTGGATATTTCTGAGGAAGGGACAGCGCAGAACAGACAGCGAAAGACCCTTAAAAGCAACTTCCCTCCAGCCTCTTGGCAGTCTGTATTAATTCTAGCTAATAAACGATAAAGATGCTGAACTGTTCCTGAGACTCACCTCTTCATTTACATGCAAATCTAACAAGAACCTTTATTATTTGATGTATGTAATGAATCAATTCCACTTTCTTTCCTCCAGTGTGACCCACCTTCCTGAGTGGAGAAGGTACCTTCCGGACAAGGAACACAGTCATAGCAGCAAGCTGGCTCTCCTTCTCGAGCCCTCTTGACAAATCCAGGATGACAACTTTCCACACATTTGGACTGAGGCAGAGACTGAGCAGAAAAACAAGGAATGCCTAAGAAAATGTATTAGGACTCTCCATCCATGGAAAATGGAGGAAGACATGGACATTACCCAAGAGTCTCTAGGATTCATTTAGATAAATTTGAAATCTCTAAGTGATTAAAAATAATTTTAGGAAATGCAATTACTGCAGATTCTTCATTAATTCTTCCATTTTGCTTCTGGCATATTATATAGCAATAAAAGCAGTGGTGGATTGTTACCAGTTCGCCCCAGATCTGAGAACTGACAGTGGTGGTGACAGGAGACTCTGCCCTGTTGTGGTTAGCTCTGGCCCAGCTCCTGCCCCAAGGACTGTGGATGTGGGGGAGACATCCACATGCTGCAGGCCTGTTTTGCCCCCGGTGGAATCTGCTGATGAAGGCTCCTCTGACCAAGAAGACATGAGTGACAGGGAGGAGGAGAGTGTGGCAGACAGCTCAGAAGGAGATCAATTATCTAGCTCCTCCTTGGATTCAGAACAAGAGTTAATGATACAGCCACGCATGCGGAGAGCGATGGATAGGCAGCAACAACTGAGAGATTATTATCAAAGAAAATGAGGCCACCTATGGTTGGGTGGGGCTGTGGTAATTAGTGAGGCTGCTATAAATAGAAGCCTGTAGGTGTGGCCATTGTGGAGGATTATTTGATCGTTGTGTTTCGTGACTGCTTTGCTGACTTTGATCTTTGTGTGCTGATTTTCCCCTGCTTTGAAACTAACCCAGAGCAAACTGTGTTTCACTTTGTGAAAGAAGGACTGTGAATTGCCTCACAGCTGCAAGCTAAGTATCACAGAACTAATAAGGGACTTGTACAAATTACCAGTTTGTTTGGAGACGAGTGCTGTTTGTTTTGAATTTTCAAACGTGTGTGTGTCTGAAATTGTATCTGTGCATTTTTGGGAGGATTCTACCAGAGAGCTTGACAGAGCACGCCCACCCATGCTGGATGCTTCTGTGCATCACACACAAGTGCATGCAAATGCATGAGCAAACAGGATTTGTAACCCACTACTGAATTAAGGATGTTTCTACTTAATTAACCCGGAAGGATGGAATTGAGAAAAGATTTAAGCAGTAAGTGAAAGCTAGAACTTCCTCATCATGACCTACGAAGAAAGAAACTTCTGACCAGTAGGATCTGGAAACTTTTTTTCTAGAGTATATTAAACATTCCAAAGTTGCTCCCCTTGGAAATTGGTCCAAAACTGTCTCTCAAATCTAAAATACAATGCAAATATTCCTTAGAAATCAGGACTGTCAGTTTTAAAGGAGATGTTCTTTGTTGATTTGCATATTTAGATTTTTCAATTTTTGAGTCTGGCATACTGGAGAAATAAGACTAAAATTGCCTGCCTAGTTTCTAGAACTGGAGTAAGATGAGATGGAGGTGAGTTCATGAGAATGTGTCCCTCAAACAGGATCCTCTTACAAGCCAAAAGCCAAATCTAGCATTTCCTTTCGATTTCTCCCTTGTAACTTCATAGATGAGGAATGGCTCTTCTTTGGATCCAAGTCTTGTTTCAGTGCTTCAGCTGTTCGGGTCAGGGCACATCAGAACCGTCTGAGTGATTTAATGTGAACTGAGAGCCTTGGAGCTCATTCCTAGGAGTAGAAGGCCTTTTGCTCCATCCAAGGGTGCAGGGGTCGGCAGCAGACAAGATGGGGTGGAACGCAGTTCCACCGGCGGAAATGAAGCTGCCTGCCCAGCTCCAGTTGACTGGCAGCAGTCACTTCCAGGATTACCGGTCTTGACTGGGCTCTCCTTTTTTTCCCTGCTGCGGCATCTGTACTCTTCGCTTTTTTCCTCTTTCCTCCTTCCTGGCATTGGACGAGCTTTCCTCTCTCCTGCCCGGCTCCCCTCCAGCCTCACACAGCCACCTCCCAAGGCTAGGAAGGAGTAAAGAGGAAAAAAATGAGGAACGTGCAACATTGTTCTGTCTGGGTCACTCCGGAAGCTATAACCAACCCAAAAAGATAAGCCAGACACACCGGTAAAATTCAAATAGAGTTTTATAATGTTCAAGGAAAACGAAGCTAACAGAAAATGTCCTTACAAAGCAGGAAAACACTGGAACTCCAAATATATACATGAAGGTAATTGTCCATGCATCAATATAGGATTCTTGCTGCCAAGACGAGGCTATAGATAACAGACATACACCTCCCACGGTTCTTCAAGACTGCTGGGCCACAAGCCAGGAACAGAGACGCTGAGAAACAATGCAGGTTACAGGAACTCCAACTGATAACACTCCACATGGCTTCAATAGCTTGCCTGCCTTATAAACCCTTCCCTGCTAATGAGGACCACACCCAAGCCCTGGTGTTCCTTATTCAATGCTGATAATATTTCCTTAATTGATCCTTCCTTTGATCTAAATGTCTCTGTCGCATGTCAATGACAGCTTGTGCCTCGTCACCTAATGACTCCAAGCTACTGGCTGGGGAGAGCCCCTCCCCGGGGCTCCCATGCTGTTCTTCCTCGTCACATTCCTGACTGGACCCTCCCCCGTCCGACTGCTCAGCCCCCTCCTCTTCGCTGTCAGCCTCCTCCAGGCATGGAGCCAGCAGAGACGCAGCTGGCCTTTGATCTGCCTCAGGCTGAACCACAACAAGCAGCAAGGAAAAAAGGAGAGCTGATCTCAGATGAAAAGGCATCGTGCAGCAATAATAAACATGTAACTCTCCCTCGGCTTTCTAATATTTTTAATCCCCCCCCCATCCTCCTCCTTGGAAAGTGGTACGGAGACCAGCACCAGCAGGAGTTGCGGGGGGGGGGGGGTTCCTTTTCCTCCCGCCTCTTTTCTCAACAGCTGATCAGCACCCGTTCGTCTACCTATCCAACCTGAGGCAGGGGGTGATCCAGGAATGAGAGCAGGGGAAACATGAAGCAAATTGTCACCCCAGTGAGCGACACTGGTGAGGTTGTAAGTCGAGGACTTAACAGTTCACTTGAAGGATGATGATCATTCAAGCCATTCCCACCTGGTCACATGACCACCAAACCATGCCCACAAAATAAGCCACACCCACAGTGTGGCAGTAAAAATTTTGGTAGCCCATTACTGCCAGGGTATGTGTGTGAAAGGGAGGCATGCATAAATCTGACCAGATCTGGTCTGTTGAAGAACATCCCAGACTATGAACATTTTTCCCAAGTAGGAGAAGATGAAACTTCTTCCCAATGGAACCCAAAGGACCTTCATCCAATCACGATTTAACTTGTCCAAACCTAAATTCAGGCACTGGTCAATTGAATTGCTTCTTCCTTGCTATTTGTGTACAAGAAGCAAACAAAACTGATGCAATTAGTCACACATTCCCCAGCCCCTTTGGGATTCTGATGGAGATACTAAATTGTAGATGCTACAAAATAGAATAGCACTGAAACTTCCCAAACAGTCTTTAAAAACCATCAGGTTTCTACTCCCCAGATTAAATTCAACTCGAAGGTCAGTCACCTTGGGGATAAGGATGAGCTCACTTGAAATGGGACCTCAGCGTTTGGAAAACAGGGAAAAGACACCATAATTTCACCCACCTTGTTGAGCAGCTTAAGCTGTGCAAGAGCATCTTGTCTGATAAAAAGCCTCTGTCTTTCAAAAGTCCCCATAATCTCTTCTTTGGAATCCTCCTTTGGGAGAACCAAGAAAGCCATGATGCCCAGATCTGCTTTTATTTGTCCAGTTTGGTCCAAGTAGAGTTTAAAGTCAGAAAAATTGCAAAACATGTTCTTCTCCAGAAAGGGATGAAACTATTATTGAAACATTCAAGAATTTGAAAAGCAGAAAACTTTGTTTCTTTGTCACAGATTTGAATATTTCTTCTACTATTTTCTATCTTTCAAATATGCTTAGTTAGAATATTATCTTATTTATTTATTTATTTATTTTTTATTTTTTTATTTTTTTTTATTTTTTTTTATTTATTCAATTTTTATGCCACCCTTCTCCTTAGACTCAGGGCAGCTTACAACATGTTAGCAATTGCACTTTTTTTAACAGAGCAAGGCTATTGCCCCCACAATCCGGGTCCTCATTTTACCCACCTCGGAAGGATGGAAGGCTGAGTCAACCTTGAGCCGGTGATGAGATTTGAACTGCTGACCTTCAGATCTACAAGTCAGCTTCAGTGACCTGCAGTACAGCACTCTACCTGCTGCGCCACCCCGCATAAAAGCAAACAAAAATTGTTCATTTGAATCTCCCTTCCGCCTTCTTTCTCTGCCTCATTCATGCTCATTCCCATCTCCTTCCTTCCTTCTTTCCTACCTCCCTTTGCCTCCTTCCCTCTCTCTTTCCCTTCTCCCTCCTTCCTTTCTTCCCTCCCTCTTCCCTTTGTTCCTCCCTCTCCCTCCCTCCCACTTTTTCCTCTGATTCCCCTCTCAGCTGCATACATATGGGGGCAGGGCAGGAGGTGGGAGGGGCTGGCCTCTCACCATCTCTAGGACAACCCCATGGGCCAGATCTAACCACATTGAGTTTGACATGTCTGTCTTCAGGCAAAGACTGAGCAGCCATCAGTCAGAGAAGCTTTAACTGGGATTCCTGCAGAAAAGAGGGTTGGACTAGATAGTCTCAGGGTGTCCTTCAAATTTATAAGGGTAACATTCCACAATGCTAATCACAAAACTATACGTGCAGGATTTTATTTAAAAATGCAGAACAGCTTTTTAAAATGAGCTATGTTGAATATGAACATGTATCTGTCATAGTATCTACTCTTTGGAGCATTATCCTCTGAGCAGTTAGATTGGTCAAATCTGTCTAACTTTTCTGGCATATTTAGGTTGAGGTGGTTCCCCTCCTTCTCCTTTGGACTCCTTCTACAAAGTAAATCAGAGTGGTGGATGCATATTGGAACCCCTTACCTGCCACGGCTGCAGCTTTGGAGACCCAAATGTCTTTTCTCCCTCCTTCCTTCTCCTCCTTGATCTGGAGGAATAGGCATCATTCAAGGCCTGGGCCAGAGTCTTCATGATGCTGTAATGATGGTAGTCATTTAGGATCCTTCTTCTGTTCCTTTTCTCCTGGGTCTCCAGAGGAGCTTTCTGGGTGCATCTTCTGCGGCCTTTGACAGAAAATATATGCTTTGAAAGAGAACAGTGAAAATAATGGTCTTCAAACTGATTTTCCACAAAAAAATGGGTATCAAAGGCAGAATCGTTTGGGCTTTCTTTTCCAAAAAGACCAAATTTCCAAATACTATGGATGTATTTAAAAAGTCTGTGCTTTTTTATTGAGTACTCTATAAAATTTGTGAGGATCCAGACTTTCCCCTTAATAGGTCCTGGCAAACGCATAAGTGTTAAATGGAAAGGAAGAATTCTGTCCCAGGTGGAAACAAATTCCATGAAGTGAACAAAGACATTGACTTGTGTCCACTTAGAGAGCGAATCCCTGAGGTATTCTGTATATCCTGTTGTTAAGAAGCGCTGTGATATAATCACACAAATTCCACTCCTGACAAGCATAGGAGTAAAATTCCTCATGAAATTCTCTCCATTCTCTGTGTCTGAAACAAAGAGACCAATCAAGGTCCATCTGAAATGGAGCAGAAGTTGGACAATTGCTGGGTACTGGAATCCTTCTTTGGGAAGCAAGTGGTGGAAAAATGGGAACTGACGTTTATCACTTAGAGCTTCTGAAACAAAGTTATCTCTGATCTAAAAAAGCAATGTGGAATGTTGTTATATAGGGGTCAGATCAAGCCCAAAATACTAGCTTTAAATTAATTCAACTTCATTCTTTGTTTTTTAAACTGCTCCCTGTTTTGTCCATTGATATTGTTGTGGTTAGCTCTGTCCCAGCTCCTGCCCCAAGGACTGTGGATGTGGGGGAGACATCCACATGCTGCAGGCCTGTTTTGCCCCCGATGGAATCTGCTGATGAAGGCTCCTCTAACCAAGAAGAGTGTGGCAGACAGCTCAGAAGGAGATCAATTATCTAGCTCCTCCTTGGATTCAGAACAAGAGTTAATGATACAGCCATGCGTGTGGAGAGCGATGCATAGGCAACAACAACTGAGAGATTATTATCAAAGAAAATGAGGCCACCTGTGGTTGGGGGGGCTGTGGTAATTAGTGAGGCTGCTATAAATAGCAGCCTGTGGGTTTGGCCATTGTGGAGGATTATCTGATCGTTGTGTTTCGTGACTGCTTTACTGACTTTGACTTTTTGTGTGCTGATTTTTCCCTGCTT
Source organism: Erythrolamprus reginae (assembly GCF_031021105.1). Lineage (NCBI taxonomy): Eukaryota > Metazoa > Chordata > Lepidosauria > Squamata > Dipsadidae > Erythrolamprus > Erythrolamprus reginae. Next base: position 14,069,252 of record NC_091957.1, read on the forward strand.
TGAAACTAAACCAGAGCCAAGTGTGTTTCACTTTGTGAAAGAAGAAGGACTGTGAATTGCCTCACAGCTGCAAGCTAAGTATCACAGAACTGATAAGGGACTTGTATAAATTACCAGTTTGTTTGGAGACGAGTGCTCTTTGCTATACCAAAAGAGGGCTTAGTTTATTTGAATTTAAGTGAATTTTCATTATAAAGAACATTGTTTTGAATTTTCAAACCCGTGTGTGTGTCTGAAATTGTATCTGTGCATTTTTGGGAGGATTCTACCAGAGAGCTCGACAGAACAGATATGGATTTGGACATAGTATCTAAATGCCTGTGAAAATATTGGATATCACTGCCAGTTTGGCAAGCAGCACCAAATTTCTGCTATTAGTTCTAAAGAACCAGTCCAAACTAGCAGGAACCCACCACTGCTCTTTTGCTTACAAGTGGAATATGTGTGTGATATTTTTACTTAATTAATTTAAAATTAATTTATTTAATTAATTTAAAATTAATTTATTTAATTAATTTAAAATTAATTTATTTAATTAATTTAAAATTAATTTATTTTAAGATGTATCTATTTTACTGTTTTTAGATTTTTCCCCCCAAATAAAACGGGGATTTGTAAGCCAAAGCGAAACTTGTGTCTGTAGCTGGGGGATAGAAACATAGAAGATTGATGGCAGAAAAAGACCTCATGGTTCATCTAGTCTGCCCTTATACTATTTCCTGTATTTTATTTAAGCTGTTCTGTTCGGGTCGTATGTGACCCGAAGCCAAGTTTGAGTCCCTGTAAAAAATTTTCCCTGCATATCTGAAACTTGAAATTTCATGTAGTTTCATCATTTCAGGGGTTCTCTCTATGAGAATTTTTTTGGGGGGGTGGGGGCTTAGTTTTTGCTGGGCAAAAAAAGTTACAAATCTTATGTTCCTGGGTCACCCTGACCCGGACCGAAAACTCTTCATTTGCAGTGCTTATGTTTGGTCTTTTTGAAAGCTTTTTTCACTTGGAAAGTAGTCTGAACATTTCTGCACACAATGATATGAAAATTGAAATGAAAAAAGTAAATCTTATTGGTTTATTTTGCGGATATAATGCACGCCCCCCCCCCGTTTTTGTGAAAAAAATTTCAATTTATGGATAGTTTTGCTTGCAAAATGCATTCTATTTTACTAAAGTTGGTGTGGGATTGGTAGCTTGAACATTTCTGAATATAAGAAAAATATAAAGGAACTGAAAAAAATGATTCTTATTGGTTTTTTAACATCAGAAATAAGGCCTCCCCCCCCCTTGGCTGCTTGCAACCATTTTCACTTTTTATTTTTTTATGCTCCAAATCCGAAATATTCTTTAAAATCTTAGGCATTCATTTACTCAATTTAACAATGCTGATCATCAAAAAATATTTTTGGGGTGGTGGCTAATTGTTTTCTGGGCAAAAAAAATCATAAATTCGAATCTGTTTCTGTTCGTATGTGACCGGACCAAAAATATTTTTTTTAGGTACTTGAATTTGATCTTTTTGAAAACTTTTTCAACTGGAAAACTAGTTTGAACATTTATGAACATAATGATATGAAAATTGAACTGGAAAAATTGAGACTTATATTTTTATTTTGATCAAAAAGCCCCTCCCCCCATCCTTTTTTAATTTCGTGTCAATTTCTATTTTTTAAGGCTACAAATCCCTAAGGAATTTTCCCCCAAAAGGTTTGATATACTAAATTGAACATTTCTGAATATAAGAAAAATATAAATGAACTGAAAAAAATGGTCCTTATTGGTTTATTTTTGCCACAAAAGGGCCACCCCCCCTCGGCCTTGCTGTGTGCCATTATTGTCACTGTTTATACATATTTGTCTAGAAATATTTGGAATATCCTTTTGAAAATCAACCACATTGTAGCCAGAGAACTAATTTTATGAAACAAATCCATTTTACTAAAAAAAAGTATGTAAGTTTGAAATTAACAGCATAATTTTTATATAAATTGAAATAATTGAGGCATAATTTATGTGCAAAATAAACCAATATGCATCAATTTTTCCAGTTCAATTTTCATATCATTATGTTCAGAAATGTCCAAGCTACCAATCCCACACCAACTTTAGTAAAATAGAATGTATTTTGCTAGCAAAACTATCCATAAAGTGAAGACTATTTAAAAAAAACGGGGGGGGGCGTGCATTTCATCAACAAAATAAACCAATATGCATCAATTTTTCCAGTTCAATTTTCATATCATTATGTTCAGAAATGTTCAAGCTACCAATCCCATACCAACTTTAGTAAAATAGAATGCATTTTGCAAGCAAAACTATCCATAAATTGAAAAAAAATTCACAAAAACAGGGGGGGCGTGCATTATATCCGCAAAATAAACCAATAAGATTTACTTTTTTCATTTCAATTTTCATATCATTGTGTGCAGAAATGTTCAGACTACTTTCCAAGTGAAAAAAGCTTTCAAAAAGACCAAACATAAGCACTGCAAATGAAGAGTTTTCGGTCCGGGTCAGGGTGACCCGGGAACATAAGATTTGTTACTTTTCTTAAACAGAACAGGAGGGTTAAGGATGGATATATGTTTATCCCAAGCATGTTTAAATTCAGTTAAATTCAGTTACCAACCATGTCTGCTGGATGTTTGTTCCAAGCATCTACTATTCTTTCAATAAAATAATATTTTCTCACGTTGCTTCTGATCTTTCCCCCAACTAAATTCAGATTGTGTCCCCTTCTTCTTTTGTTCACTTTCCTATTAAAAACACTTCCGTCCTGAACCTTATTTAACCCTTTAGCATAATTAAATGTTTCGATCATGACCTCCCCCTTTCTCTTATATGTCCTCCAGACTATACAGATTGAATTAATGAAGTCTTTACTGATACGTTTTATGCTTAAGACCTTCCACCATTCTTGTAGCCCGTCTTTGGACCCATTCAATTTTATCAATATCTGTTAGTATGTGTGGTCTCCACAGTATTCCAAAAGTGGTCACCAGCGCTCTATAAAGCGGAATCACAATCTCCCTTTTCCTGCTTGTTATATCTCTAGCTATGCAACCAAGCATTCTACTTGCTTTCCCTACCGCCTGACCACACTGTTCACCCATTTTGAGACTGTCAGAAATCACTACCCCTAAATCCTTCTCTTCTGAAGTTTTTACTAACACAGAACTGCCAATGCAATACTCAGATTGAGGATTCCTTTTCCACAAGTGCATTATTTTACATTTGGAAACATTAAACTGCAGTTTCCATTGCTTTGACCATTTATCTAGTAAAACTAATTCATTTACCATATTACAGACGCCTCCAGGAATATCAACCCTATTGCACAATTTAGAGTCATTGGCAAATAGGCAAACCTTCCCTACCAAACCTTTCCCTATGTCACTCACAAAGACATTAAAAAGAATAGGACCCAGAACAGACCCTTGTGGCACACCACTTGTAACCAGGCTCTGCTCAGAATACTCGTCATTAACAACAACCCTCACCAACCCTCTATGCTTCAGCCAACTGCAAATCCACAAGAAATATTATTGTCCTTCGTCCTTAAAGACTTGAGAGTCCCAAATGGTTTATTTGAGGGTCCTGAGCATCCTGACTTAAAAGTTGTCTATTTTTCTTCACAAGTGGAACAGATATAAGAGGGGGCCCTAAAGTCCTCAGTCCTAGTGTCTGTATCCAAAGACCTCTTGTTATTTCATATAAACAAGGGCTCAGTAACAAAATAACAGACCTCCTGGCACTCTTTACCCAAGGTAAAGGAGAGAAGGACATCAGGGTGATGTCCTCAGGGACAGCTGCTCCCACCAGCCAGCACCCTCAGCTCTGTTTTCTCTTCGGGTCAGATCCCAAACAGTTCAAGTGTTCTCTTGCATCCCCTCCACTGTCGGTCCCTCTCACTGACCAACTATCGTGGTTTAGTACTGGAAACCCCTTGCTGCACATCCCTGGCTCACCCTGAATGTCTTGGTCTCTTTTCTTCAGCTGTCAATGATAGATCTTTTAGTCCTTGTCCTGCATCACACTCTCCTGGGCATTGGCTGCTCCCACCAGCCAGTGTCCCTGGCCTTGTCTGTTAGCCAAGGCACAACCCATCTGTCGCTCTCCTCCACCTTGGCACTGACTGCTCTCACCCATCGGCGTATTTTGTTGCTCTGCCTTTTGTATGAGACAGAAGGAGGCGAAACAGATAATATATGCTGCTAAAGCCTCAAAAGAGGAAGAAATAGCAAAATCTGTAAAGAAGGGGGATAAAACCTTCTTCAGATATATTAGTGATAGGAAGAAGAAAAACTGCAGCATCACAAAGCTTAGTACCGGGAATAATACATACATTGATGGGAATAAGGAGATCGCTGACCATTTCAATAGCTACTTCTGTTCAGTTTTCTCAAAAGACACCTTACAAAATAATAATAATACTATAGAGGGATATATCATTGCTTCCAGCTGTACGGATTCAGCTCCAGTGATCTTAGAAGCCGATGTCTTAGAAGAACTTGAAAGATTAAAGATAAATAAGGCAATGGGTCCAGATGGCATCCACCCCAGAGTTCTTAAAGAACTCAGATCTGTCATTGCTACCCCCCTGACTGATTTGTTTAACAAATCCCTGTTAACAGGAGATGTTCCTGAGGATTGGAGAATGGCCAGTGTTGTGCCTATCCACAAGAAGGGCAGTAGAGAAGAAGCTGGTAACTACAGGCCAGTTAGCTTGACATCAGTTGTAGTTAAAATGATGGAGACTCTACTCAAAAAGATGATAAATCAGCATCCTAAAAACAATAACTTATTGGACCCAAATCAGCATGGCTTTACTGAAGGCAAATCGTGTCAGACTAATCTCATTGAGTTCTTTGACTATGTCACAAAGGTGTTGGATCAAGGTGGTGCCGTGGATATTGCCTATCTGGACTTCAGCAAAGCCTTTGATACGGTTCCACATAAAGAGCTGATAGATAAATTAGTGAAGATTGGACTTAATCCCTGGATAGTTCAGTGGATTTCAAGCTGGCTGAAGCATAGACATCAGAGAGTTATTGTTAATGGCGAGTATTCTGAGCAGAGTCAGGTTACAAGCGGTGTGCCACAAGGGTCTGTTCTGGGTCCTATTCTTTTTAATATGTTTGTGAGTGACATAGGGGAAGGTTTGGTAGGGAAGGTTTGCCTATTTGCCGATGACTCTAAAGTGTGCAATAGGGTTGATATTCCTGGAGGGGTCTGTAATATGGTAAATGATTTAGCGTTACTAGATAAATGGTCAAAGCAATGGAAACTGCAGTTTAATGTTTCCAAATGTAAAATAATGCACTTGGGGAAAAGGAATCCTAAATCTGAGTATTGCATTGGCAGTTCTGTGTTAGCAAAAACTTCAGAAGAGAAGGATTTAGGGGTAGTGATTTCTGACAGTCTCAAAATGGGTGAACAGTGTGGTCGGGCGGTAGGAAAGGCAAGTAGGATGCTTGGCTGCATAGCTAGGGGTATAACAAGCAGGAAGAGGGAGATTGTGATCCCCTTATATAGAGCGCTGGTGAGACCACATTTGGAGTACTGTGTTCAGTTCTGGAGACCTCACCTACAAAAAGATATTGACAAAATTGAACGGGTCCAAAGACGGGCTACAAGAATGGTGGAAGGTCTTAAGTATAAAACGTATCAGGAAAGACTGAATGAACTCAATCTGTATAGTCTGGAGGACAGAAGGAAAAGGGGGGACATGATCGAAACATGTAAATATGTTAAAGGGTTAAATAGGGTTCAGGAGGGAAGTGTTTTTAACAGGAAAGTGAACACAAGAACAAGGGGACACAATCTGAAGTTAGTTGGGGGAAAGATCAAAGGCAACATGAGAAAATATTATTTTACTGAAAGAGTAGTAGATCCTTGGAACAAACTTCCAGAAGACGTGGTTGGGAAATCCACAGTAACTGAATTTAAACATGCCTGGGATAAACATATATAAATACAGGAAATAGTGAAAGGGCAGACTAGATGGACCAAGAGGTCTTTTTCTTCCGTCAGTCTTCTATGTTTCTATGTTTCTATGTTTCTATTTCTCTGGGTCCCATCAACTAAACAATGTCGTTTGGTGGGACCCAGGGGAAGAGCCTTCTCTGTGGCAGCCCCGGCCCTCTGGAACCAACTCCCCCCAGAGATTAGAATTGCCCCCACCCCCTTGCCTTTCGTAAGCTTCTTAAAACCCACTTGTGCCGTCAGGCATGGGGGAACTGAGATATTCTTTCCCCCTAGGCCTTTACAATTTTATGCATGGTATGTTTGTATGTATGTTTGGTTTTATAATAAGGGTTTTTTAGTTGTTTTAGTATTGGATTGTTACATGCCGGTTTTATTATTGTTGTTAGCTGAGTCTGCGGAGAGGGACGGCATACAAATCAAATAAATAAATAAAAAATAATAAACAAACAAACAAACAAATAAAAAGTTGGCCGAACACAGTTTGCTAGTGATAGAGGAATGGGGGGGGGGTGAGTGAAAGAGAAATATGCCACCACACATTCCTTTCTGCAGATGCATAGTAAACGAACACAGGAAGGAATCAGGAATCCTGCATAGGATTGGTCCTCATGACTGCACTTGTGCATGTGGGGATGTGATATGGGGTTTTGACCCAGATGTAATCTAAGGGACTCAGAGTTGGAATGATCCAAGTGAAATCCAGACTTGGCTGTTAATAAACCGTACACTGAGAATCACAGGTGTGGAAATGATTTATTTCTCAGAATGCTATTTGGTTCGCTAAGTTAGTACGTATGGTTTTTCATATAGTAGTTTTTGTATTGTAGATTTTATTGATGTTTTTATTGCTCTATCTATCTGTATTATATTTATAACTACTGTTAGCCATTCAGAATCCATTTAGGAGTGAGCAGCATATAAATGCAACAAATAAATAAATTTCTTTCTTTTTTTTCAAAATTCGTCTTTTTCCTCTTATATATTATTTTCATAAATCTGCACTCAATTCCTCCTAGTCTCTTCTCCTTATTATCCCTCCTATTTTTAAATTGTTTCCTCTGACACTAATGCTCCCCTCTTGATTTTTTTTGTGTCACTGTAAATCCTTTATCGCTTTTCTTCAATTTTCTTTCATTTTTCTTATCAATGTAGATCCTAATGCAATCATCAATCTGTTTTGTCTTTTCTGTTCTCTTTTTATCTGGTTTCCATTTTCTTCATTTCCATTTCCCATCATTGTATATTCTTGATATTTTAATAGTCCAATTTTATTTCTACTTCCCTTTCAACTCTGGCTTCTAAAAACTGTTTTTTATGTCTTCATAAAAGTATTTTATCATTTCAATCAATTCTTTATAGATACTCACTTCCATGTTGTCAAATTCACAATTCACAAAGTAAATTTAAGTCCATATAATCCCTTTGTATTCCCATCCAATCCAATCCAAAATTATCTTATCTTCTTCCCCCAAAACAGTACACCATCAAGCAAAATAGCAAATTATGCAACGCTTTAAAATTATTTCAGATGTCTAGTTATCTCACAAGCATGGTCAGTCTCCAAAAATTTCCACAATTATTGCCATACTTTTTTAAATTCAGCAGCTCCCAAAACAGCTTCCCAAAACAGCTCTTTTTTATAAGAAACTCCATATTTTAAATCCACTTGTAACTTATAAATATTTTCTTCAAACCCTTATTCTTATTCTTTTTCAGTCTCTTTAACTCTCACCAAATCCAATTGTAAATATATTCTTAAGTTTGGGCTTTTAAACTTGTTTCTTAAATATCTCTATGGTATTTCCAATTCCTAGATAGCCAGTCATTCCATTTTGAAGCCTCTTTTAGTTCCTTTTAAGTTTTCTTCTTTAACATTAAATCAGCCAAACACCCAACTCAGTTCTTCTTCACCTCTCTCCAGCACAAATACTTAGATCTTGTCACCCAGGCAATCCACGATCTCACCATTCAATCAATTTGATTGTAGCCAACCCAGCTATGGAGACAGAGTCATTCCTTCAGCTGTTGGCCAAGAAGCTGGTGCTGGCTCTCTGGGAAAGGGTTGCAAGCCCCCCTGAGAGCCCTGACTGAGGTGCCTCTCTTCTACACTGCCCCTTCAGGGCAGATGTGACCTGGTTCCAGTTCAGTTTCCAGGTCTCTTAAGAGCTGGGGTTTGGGGTTTCCATATCACTGGGAGATTGGCTATGCCTCCTCTCCCATCCTGGGACATTGTTGCTCTTCAGGTCTTTTATGATGAATTTGAATATGAACATAATAGAATAAAAAATAGTTACCATGCTTGCTAATATGGAGGATAACACCTCCTGAATTCTGTGGAGAATATATTGCATCTATTGCTCATCCCCCACCCCCTCCCACTCACTTTACCAGAAAGAGAAAACCACATACAAACCTGTGGGATTTTGAAAAGTGCTGCTAATGTTGATGCCTGGATGGAGATTTCCCTGTCAGCTGCATCAAGAAAAGCCAGAAGGTTCTCTTTCCTTCCACAGCTGTAGTTGGGGACATTGACTTCTCCAGTGGACAGCATGTCTAGCAAGGCATCTGAAGTGCTTAAAGTGTTCAAATAGTTGTCATGGATGTTGTAGCCCAGTGTAAAGTTCTGCAAGAGCTGGGAATGCTTGTTGACCATTTGAATGGCAAAAATGAATTGTAGGGTGTATCTCAAACCATCAAAAAACATACTATAGAAAAACAATATAAAATCTTCATGTCTACTATAGCAGAAAGATTTTTTTTAAATCTAAATAAAATTATACATATTGATCAAAATGGATTCTTATCAATATGGCACATTAGAACTAACACAAGAACAATACTCAGGAAATTAGACAGGTCCTGTACTACAAAAGTAAGTGGAATAAAAAGAAAGGGAGAGTTAGAACTGCAAATGGAGGGGATGTAATTCCATCACCCTGAATGACTTACAAATCAGAATGAAGAGAAGGAGCCCTGTTGAAAGGCAACGTTGTATCTGATATTATTCTTTCAGTTGTGATCATGCTAACAAGATGGTCTCCTTGCTTGTAATAGGTCCATGGGTTCTGTCCATCCTGGTGATCCAAACTCATCACACACTTCATTCTAAGCTTCCCAGAGACTGGCTGAGAGATCAGCAGCATTAGAAACAGAAGCAGGAGGTCCATAATTCATGGGCTCAATCCCCTGATGGCTTCTAACAATGAACAAGAGTTGGAAGTTAATTTAGATACTATCAGAAGGTGGAAATGCCAGGCTTTTCTGACTCAATCAGAGACAATCAGAGCCGCATCAAAACTTCTTGCCACAGAACCTGGTCTAAGGATTTTATCCTTTTCTGATGCAAGAGCCTTTCCATGTTGCTTCAATATGACATTTACATCAAAGGCATAGAAATCTCAAGGCCCAGAGGGTCATAATTACAGTGAGAAGCAACTTTTCCTCTTGGGATCCTGAACTTCTTCTGAGCTCCATGTGCAGAGGAGAGGCTGAAGAAAAGCAACTTAGTGAAAAGTTACAGACACACCCTTGGGGGCTCAGTTCTGTTGTGGGTTGTGGTTCTTCCTGTCAGAACAAGTCAAGAAACTGAAGCTGGATTAACAAAGGGGTAGATGATTGCTTTCCAGGTAAGGAAGGACTTTAGATTTTTTTTACATAATGTAATAAGTCCATAGAAGTTATAATATAATCAATGGTGCTGGTTTTGGACCTTGCCATAAATGTGATCTCGTCAGGGTAGTCTCCAGCCCACGATCCATTGGCTATATAAAGATTAAGTTTATTCACCATCTTTGCAAGACAGAGGCCAGCAAAATTTGGTTTCTTGTCTTTTGAGAGTCTTGTGAGGGAGGAGTTTGTTTTTATGAGAGCTTCCACTTGTGGATAATGATGATATTTTATATATAATGTATAATCATCTGGTCCCAATCTAGCATTGAAATCTCCCCCCAGTAAGACTGTGCTTTTGGATGGTCCATGTGTAGTTTACTAATGTAATGTTCCAACTCCATCCATACTGCAGTGATTTCAGCTTTTCTTACCAATGGCGGAAGATAAACGTTAATTATTAAGAGCAGGACTGAGTCTATCTTGAGCAGAAGAGCCATGGCCAGGTGTTTTAGTAGGGCAATAAAAGTAGACTCTGCTCTCACATTGGTAGAAATGAAAATACCCAGCCCTCCCTTTCAGTCTTCCTGGGCCTCTACGTGGCCTTGCTTCTAACTTATACAAGTGATAACCATTTAACAGAAGATCATCCCTGGTCCAGGTCTCTTGCGCCAAAATGATATCCTTATCTATCAGAGGGTCAGGATAATTTAAACCTCTAAAATGATACCACCCGGCTACATTCCATGATGGTTTTTTTCTTACACTGGGTCTCTTCTTTTGCAGCTCATCAGGATATTTGATTTATACAGAGGGAATTTGTGAGGTTGTTGCAATGGATTGAGGTGTCATCACACTCTATGTTGGCCTTCTCTAAAAGAGGGGTGGTCCCAACTAAATCCTGTATAGACTCCTGGGGAAAATGTCCAGGGTAAGAGTTTTTAACACCAGCTAACAAGGCTTGCCATTCAGATACTCTCTTCACTAGATGTAGAAGAGGGGGTTGTTAGATCATGCACCATTCTGCTTTGAGTTGATGACACTGATGTGGAGTCTCTCTCACTCTCTGGTAGTACTGAGAGCACCATTGGGTAATTACATAAGGATGTTATTATCTCCTTTGCTGGGTCCTCTAGTGCCCCCTGGGTGTCTTGGCTTCTGTTTTCCATAAGCTCAAATTCATGCAAAACCCTCCTTCCTGGAGGAGAAGCAAGAAGCACAACCACTGGGGAAACCAAATCTATAAGTGGTTCGTCTGTGTCTACTATGGTCAGTAGAGATTTCCTAAAGTTTTCCAGATTAAGTAATATATTTTCTTGTACTTCCTTTGGGAGAGTGCTGAAAGTGTTATTAAGTCCAGTTTCTGTGATGTTAAGTCCATCATCTGGAGACCCAGGGGAAGAGCCTTCTCTGTGGCAGCCCCGACCCTCTGGAACCAACTACCCCCTGATATCAGAGTTGCCCCCACCCTCCTTGCCTTTCGTAACCTTCTTAAAACCCACCTCTGTCATCAGGCATGGGGGAATTGAGATATTTTCTTCCCCCTAGGCCAGTGTTTTTCAACCAGTGTGCCATGGCACACTAGTGTGCCGCGAGACATGGTCAGGTGTGCCGCGAAGCTCAGAGAGAGAAAGAAAATGAGAAAGAAAGAGAGAAAGAAAGAAAGAAAGAGCAAGAGAGAGAGAAAGAAAATAAGAGAGAAAGCAAGCAATAGAGAGAAAGAAAGAAAGAGAGAGAAAGAAAGAGAACAAGAGAGAAAGAAAGCAAGAGAGAGAGCAAAAGAGAGAAAGAAAGAAAGAAAGAAAGAAAGAGAGAGAGAGAGGGAGGGAGGGAAGGTGGGAGAGAGAAAGACATAGAGGGAGCGAGGGAGGGAGGGAGGGAGAGAGAGAGAGAGAGCAAAAAAGAGGAAAGAAGGAAGAGAGAAAGAAAGGGATGGAGAGAGAAAAAAAGAGTGAGAGAGAAATAGAGCGAAAGGAAGAGAGAATTTTTTTTGTCCAAACTTTTTTAACCGCCCCCCTCCCCTCAATGTGCCTCATGGTTTTGTAAATGTAAAAAATGTGCCGTGGCTCAAAAAAGGTTGAAAACCACTGCCCTAGGCTTATAAAATTTATGCATGTTATGTCTGTATGTATGATTGGTTCTTTAAATGGGGTTTTTTAAAATTACTTTTAATATTAGATTTGTTTACATTTTCTTTTTACTGTTGTTAGCTGCCCCGAGTTTGCAGAGAGGGGTGGCATACAAATAAACAAACAAACAAATATTGACAAGTAAGGGTTTGACCTTTTCCTCACAGAAAACTCTGATTGGAAAAGTTTGGAAGGAGGCTACATATGCCTTCATCTTAAATAACATTAGTGGAATGGTGGGCTTTTTAAAAGTCAGAAGTAATCTCTTCCAAATACTTTACATAGAAATTCTAGAATGGAAGATTAAAGGGTCTGAAAGAAAAGAATACAATGGAATTCCTTTACCCACTTTAAAAAAATAGTTTATTTGTTTATATATTGTTCTGCAAAGGAGGTGTTCTCAGAAAATCAAGAATATATAATCTATATAACATTTCCATCCCCAGCTCAGAGCCAGTCAAACATGGCATTTCACATAATTCCAGCATTTTCACAGAGACGATCATGTAACCAGACTGGTGCTTGGTTCTCACAGCTTCCTCCTGACCTCTTTTCCAACTCATTCTCTCTCACACACATATACTTTTAGCTGTTGTCAATAGGAAGAAGTGCCCAAATTATTTATACAAGGTGTCAAGTTCGTAGGTATTGCTGAACAGCAAATCTCTCTGAATGACTTTTAGCAAGGTTTATTGAGCTGAAAGGGAAGGGAGTTAAAAAAATTCAATAATTTCCCATTTTGAAACATATAAATATTATTTTCTTTGACTCCTGCATACTATCTAAATGGAAAGAATATCTCCTTTCAAATAAAATAAACCTTATTAATTCTTCCAATATCACAATGGTGTTATATATCATATTTTTACATTTATTCTGGGTGTAAGATGTTCCTTTGTGTTCAACTGTGGCCTCAGAAGGATAATGTAGCACTTGGGTATGAAAATGCAAAACAGCAGACCAGCACTGGAGGCCAGGATAGAGAAGGCTTGCACAGCCACCATGTATTTCCCTTTGGTGCTTAGGTAGGTGGGCACAAAAGTCACCCAGACACTGCAGAAGACCAGCATGCTGAAGGTGATTAGCTTGGCTTCATTGAAGGCCCCAGGCAGATTCCTGGCCAGGAAAGCCACCGTGAAGCAGATGGCAGCCAGGAGGCCCATGTAGCTGAGGGTGATGCAGAGCATGACAACAGCCCCTTCATTGCATTGCAGGATGATCTTTCCAGGCTGGGAGTGGAGGTCAGAGTCAGGAAAGGGGGGAGAAACTCCCAGCCAGATGGAGCAGATAACAATTTGGACAGCAGCAGAAGAAAGGATTATGGAGTTCGCCAAGCTCTTCCCCAACCATCTCTTCACCTGGTTTCCTGGTTTTGTGGCCAGGAAAGCCAGTACCACTGTGATGGTTTTGGCTAAGAGGGAAGAAATGGCAACTGAGAAGATGATGCTGAAAACAGTTTGTCGGAGAAGACAGGTGGCTTTCCTTGGTTGACCAATGAAGAGAGAAGGAGACAAGAAGCAAAGCAGGAGGGAAACCAGAAAGATGTAGGAGAGGTCCCGGTTGTTGGCTTTGACAAGGGGAGTTTCTCGATATTTAATGAAGATAATTAAAACAACGTCTGTGATTAAGAACAAGAGTAGGGCAAAAGAGACCAGGATGATGCCCAGAAGTTCTTCATAAGACAGAAAGGTTACAACTTTGGGAATACATTGGACTCTGTCCACATTTGGATATTTATCATCTGGACACTTGGTGCATTTTTCCATATCTGAGAAACCAAAAAGCAACTCTCTTTAATATTCTATCCTTTTATCTTACAAGAAATAACTTATTTGGGTAACAGCTTATACCACGGGCATTATCCAAGAAGTATAACATTCTCAGTCCTTCCACATGGCAGTTAATATAGTTGACTTGGAGGATACCTACCGTATCTTGTAACCTGAGGAAATCTGGAATTAAGAACTTACTAACAGTGAGAACCATTAACCAGTGGAACAGCTTGCCTCCAGAAGTTGTGGTTGCCTCAACATTGGAGGTTTTTAAGAAGAGACTAGGCAGTTACTTGTCTGAAATTAAATAAGAACCTAGGTTCTTCTCAGGAGTAGGTTCTAACTTGCCTCGCTGCTGGATCGCTTCCTTCCGCACCGCATGGGCGCACCTCATTGATTATTTTTTTTAAAAAAAAAAGGCTGGAACACCTATGCTGAATACAAAGACAGAAGCATATGGGAGCCCAGTCATAAGCCCTAGCCTGGTATGGATGAGGGATATTATTTATTTATTTATTTATTTATTTATTTATTTATTTATTCATTCATTCATTCATTCATTCATTCATTCATTCATTCATTTATTTATTTATTGAGGAGATGCTCATAGTAAAATATATCTAAGAAAGAATAGAAAAGAAGATATAGGAATAGAACATATTAATGAAAGAATAGAAGAAGAGATATAGGAATAGAAGAAAGGTATAGGAGATATAGGAGAGCAATAGGACAGGGGACGGAAGGCACTCTAGTGCACTTGAACTCGCCCCTTACTGACCTCTTAGGAATCTGGATAGGTCAACCATAGATAATCTAAGGGTAAAGTGTTGGGGGTTTGGGGATGACACTATGGAGTCCAGTAATGAGTTCCACGCTTCGACAATTCGGTTGCTGAAGTCACATTTTTTACAGTCAAGTTTGGAGCGGTTAATATTAATTTTAAATCTGTTGTGTGCTCTTGTGTTGCTGTGGTTGAAGCTGAAGTAGTCGCCGACAGGCAGGACGTTGCAGCATATGATCTTGTGGGCAATACTTAGATCTTGTTTAAGGCGTCTTAGTTCTAAACTTTCTAGGCTCAGGATTGAAAGTCTAGTCTCGTAGGGTATTCTATTTCGAGTGGAGGAGTGAAGGGCTCTTCTGGTGAAGTATCTTTGGACATTTTCAAAGGTGTTAATGTCTGAGATGTGATATGAGTTCCAAACAGATGAGCTGTATTCGAGGACGTGTCTGGCAAAAGTTTTGTAAGCTCTGGTAAGTAGTGTGAGATTGCCAGAGCAGAAACTACATAGGATTAGGTTTACAACTCTTGAAGCCTTCTTGGCTATATTGTTGCAGTGGGCTTTGTCACTTAAATCTTTTGTTTATTTTTTAATTTATTTATTTATTATTTAGATTTGTATGCCGCCCCTCTCCGTGAACTTGTTATTAGTATACCAAGGTCTTTAACCGAGTGGGGATTACCTGTGATAATTTGATTATTCAGTTCGTATTTGGAGTTCAGATTCTTCTTCCCAATGTGTAGGACAGAGCATTTGCTAGTTGAGATTTGGAGTCGCCATGTGTTAGACCACTCAGAAACAGCGTCAAGGTCTTTTTGGAGAGTAGTTGTGTTATCGGTGGTGTTGAAGAGTTTTATATCGTCGGTGAAGAGGACACATATGGCCTGCTGGAGAGGAGGAGGGCTGGCAAGGTTGGGGAGGCAATCTCTGGGGGACAAAAGGGTTGGAGCATTATGGTCATGACTAGGAGGCGCAGATACGTTGAGAACCAGGGGATAAGCCACTCATGGGGAACAAGAACTCACTGTCTTAGAGCTATTCCTTGGTCTGGCCATCCGTAGTCAACCCAAGTAGCTGATGGTGAGGGGTATCAGAGCTCTGGTCTCAGGCTGCTGTTGCTGAATGCCAGGTCTATTACCAATAAACCCCCCTTGATCCAGGATCTACTCCTGGATGAGGGGGCAGACCTGGCATGTATAACTGAAACCTGGCTGGGTCAGGAGAGGGGTGTCTCCCTTTCAGGAATGTGTCCAGATGAATTTCAGGTGCTTCATCAGCCACTACCCCAGGGAAGGGGTGGTGGAGTGGCAATTATAATCCAGAAGACTCCCATGTTTGTTGGTTGTGAATCCCTTTGTGTGAGGTTGGAGTCAGGAGTTTAGGGAGAATTGTTGCTAACATACTTGTCTTCCAGTTGCATTGCAACATCCCTTCCTGTGCTACTTGAGGCAGTAGCCAGGCTGGCAATGGAGTTCCCCAGACTCATTGTTCTGGAGGATTTCAACCTACTGTCACTCAGTGAATCCTCAGATGCAGTGCAGGAGTTCATGGCTTCCATGGCTTCCATGGCAACCATAGACCTGACCCAAGCAATGCAGGGTCTGACCCAGGGGGTGGCGGGAGGACACACACTCTTCTTATATTTCTCTCCAGCTGAGGCTGGACTTTAAGACACCAATCCCCCACAGCAGGGAGGCAGGGCTGATTAGGTGGTTCTTCCCCATGGTGCCTAAAGGGTTCCAGAGGGAGCTTGGGGAAATACCTGAATCCCTTGCACACAATCCAGCTGTGTTTGACCTTGGTGTGTTGCTTTTTCCCTGCTTTGAAACTAAAACAGAGCAAAGTGTGTTTCATTTCTTGAAAGAAGAAGGACTGTGAATTACCTCACAGCTGCAAGCTAAGTATCTAAGAACTGATAAGGGACTTGTACAAATTACCAGTTTGTTTGGAGATGAGTGCTCTTTGCTATACAAAAAGAGTGCTTAGTTTATTTGAATTTTCGTTATAAAGAACATTGTTTTGAATTTTCAAACCTGTGTGTGTCTGAAATTTGTACCTGTGAATTTTCGGGAGGATTCTACTAGAGAGCCTGACAGAACACTAGGTAACAGAAACCAAGTCATACATACAGTGGTGGGCTCCTACCGATAGGGCTAATTGCATGCAACTCCACGGCTTTGTGCAGGTAGCAAAATCTTGCACAGGGACGCACATGTATGCATGTTTTGGCATGGAGAGCAAAAAACCTCACTGAAATGTGCACACATGTGCATCCCTATGTGAGATTTTGCTACCTGCACAGGTGTGGGAAGCAAAATTGTGCTCAATCCCGCACTCATGCGCCAGAGCCGTGGAGCTGCGTGCAATTAGCCATACTGGTAGGAGCCCCCCACTGCATTCATATAAACTGGGTGAAACTACGCTCAATATTCAGTGTCTGCAAGAAGGATCTTGGAGTCTTTGTGGACAACCAATTAAATATGAGCCAGCAATTTGCAGCAGCAGCCAAAAAAGCAAA
Source organism: Erythrolamprus reginae (assembly GCF_031021105.1). Classification (NCBI taxonomy): domain Eukaryota; kingdom Metazoa; phylum Chordata; class Lepidosauria; order Squamata; family Dipsadidae; genus Erythrolamprus; species Erythrolamprus reginae. Next base: position 14,086,038 of record NC_091957.1, read on the forward strand.
TGCAATTCTAAATTGCATTAATAGAGGTATACCATCTAGGACTAGGGAGGTACTAATACCATTTTATAAAGCCTTAATTAGACCACACCTTGAGAATTGCATCCAATTCTTGTCACCACACTACAAAAAAGACATTGAGACACTAGAGAAAGTGCAGAGGAGAATAACCAGCATGATTACGAAATTGGAAACTATAACATACAAAAAGTGGTTGCAGGAACAAGGTATGGTCAGTATATTGAAAAGAAGGAAAGGAGTGACATGATAGCAGTGTTCCAATACTTGAGGGGCTACCACAGAGAAGAGGGGGTCAGGCTGTTTTCTAAGGCACCAGGCCAGACTAGGAATAAAGGATGGAAGCTGACCAGGGAAAGATTCAACCTGGAAATAAGGAGAGTTAATAAGGAGGAAATAAGAACTTTCTGATGGTGAAAGCGATCAACCAGTAGAAGAACCTGCCTGCGGAGTTGTGAGAGGTCCAACACCTGAGTCTCAGGAGAAGAGCGGCATAGAAATCTAATAAATAAATAAATAAATAAATAAGTAAACTGGCTGATCTACATGACTGGCAGAATATTTGTGTAATGAGTTTCTCCAATAACTATCCACAGCAGCATATTATGGACTAGTGACATCTTCTCAGTGATCCTCAAGGTGATGCCAATAAACTGTGGATTGCAAGGCCTTTCAGAAGGTGGACCTAATACAACTCATCAAGTTTCAAAGAACACAGATGTCTCTAGAAAAGTAAACTTAGCAGCACATATCCAAACTAAAAAGCAGGAGTGATGTTTCCTGTACTGTTAGTAAAGCTTGCCAAGTCTGCCACCCCTTCTTCCCATCTTTTCCCAGTCCCTCCTTCAATTACTTCCTTTTAGATAAGAAATTGTGCAGGCTAAAAATAAAAAAAGACCAGGAGAGCAAAGCCTCCCATTTTCCTCACTGTGACCCACCTTCCTGAGTGGAGAAGGTCCCCTCTGGACAAGGAACACAATTATAGCAGCAAACTGGCTCTCCTTCTCGAGCCCTCTTGACAAATCCAGGATGACAATTTTCCACACATTGGGACTGAGGCAGAGACTGGGCAGAAAAACAAGGAATGCCAAAGAAAAGATATTAGGACTCTCCATCCGTAGAAAATGGAGGTAAAAATGGATGGAGACAAGTAGCCTCTGGTTTTCACTGAAGCAAATATGAAACTTCTGACTCTTTCTAAACAGATGCAGGAGGTATATCAACTGGCAGATTCTTCATTTAGTTCCTTCCTTTTGCTTTTGGAATTTAACATTACAATAAAGTACAGTGGTACCTCATCTTACGAACGCCTTTTCTAACGAACTTTTCAAGATAAGAACCTGGTGTTTAAGATTTTTTTACCTCTTCTTCTGAACTATTTTCACCTTACGAACCCAAGCAGCTGCTGCTGGGATGAAGGGGTTTCTTTTTTCCCCCTTTTTTAAAGAAAGAAAAGGGAAGGGCAGCTTGGAGGAGTAAAGATTTTGCATGCTTGCAAAGGCACTGAAACGGTGTCTTTTGAAGAAAGAAAAGGGAGGGGCAGCTTGGAGGAGTAAAGATTTTGCATGCTTGCAAAGGCACTGAAACGGTGTCTTTTTAAGAAAGAAAAGGGAGGGGCAGCTTGGAGGAGTAAAGATTTTGCATGCTTGCAAAGGCACTGAAACGGTGTCTTTTGAAGAAAGAAAAGGGATGGGCAGCTTGGAGGAGTAAAGATTTTGCATGCTTGCAAAGGCACTGAAACGGTTTCTTTTTAAGAAAGAAAAGGGAGGGGCGCCCCCCTTGCCTTTCTTCCTTCCCACTCACCCTTTAGCCTAGCCTTGCTTCTTCCACCCGCCCCCTTTAGCTGCTCCTCCCTGCCCTCTGTTCGCCTCCCTTCTAAAGTTTGGGATTTTCCTGAAGGATTTGCACGCATTATTTGCTTTTACATTGATTCCTATGAGAAACATTGTTTCATCTTATGAACTTTTCACTTTACGAACCTCCTCCTGGAACCAATTAAGTTCGTATGATGAGGTACCACTGTACTTTTTTATTTACTAAAGTCAGGAGGGATGGAATTGAAAAAATATTTAAAACTGAGAATAAAGTTTAATGTAAAAGATTTAGGAAGCATTTATTCCATTAGATTTTTAAAATATAGAATAAAACTGATGAAGAAAGAAACCTGTCAATTCTCAAAATGACTCTAGCTTAAGTCATAATTTTATCTGCTTTTTTCTTAGTTGCCAGACTTGGGGAATGGGGGTGTGTGGCATGGACTTATGGGAAGTAGGATGTTTTCCTATAGAGTGCCAAACATAACAACAATAAGTGAGAATCATGGCTAACCCATCTAACCCAGAGTGCTCTAGCAACAGGAGGAAGCTGCTTAGAAACTCAGGAGCTGCTTGGTTGCCTATAGTGACATGGGGTGGGGGGATATCTTATCATTTAATATCTATTATTTAATTCTGCCAAAATGTGGGAACTATTCAAAGTTGATTTTACATTTGAATATGCCAGTATGATGTACCCAAACCCAGAAATTTTGAGAAAGCACTAATCTCATAGTCTGAACTAGTTGGAAGCATTACTCGGAACCAGGACAAAACCTCTGACCAGTAAGATCTTTAAAAGTTTCCATAAAACTTTGAAAGTCACTTCACTTAGGTTCCATCTGTTGAAGAACTGCAATTAAATAACACCAATTGGCACGGAAGGCCAACCACCTGGAGACTCTAGGCCAGTGATGGCGAACCTTTTTTTCCTTGGGTGCCAAAATTGTGTGCACATGTTCTATCGTGCATGTGCGAGTGCCCACACCCATAGTTCAATGCCTGAGGAGGGTGAAAACAGTTCCCCCACCCCCCGGAGGTCCTTTGGAGGCCGGAAATGGCCTGTTTCCAAACTTCTGGTGGGCCCAGTAGGCTTATGCTCTGCCCTTCCCAGGCTCCAAAGACTTCTCTGGAGTCAGGGGAGGGTAAAAACACCCTCCCTCATCCCCCTCCACCCGGAGGCTGCCTGGAAGCCAAAAAACATCCTCCCAGAGCTTCTGTGCAAGCCAAAAACCAACTGGACAACACACACATGCATGTTGGAGCTGAGCTAGGGCAATGGCTCACGTGCCAGAAAATATTGCTCCACATGCCACCAGTGGCACCTGTGACATAAGTTCACCATCACTGCTCTGGGCTTTGCCCACTTGAAATGGGTCCACAGGCTTTTTTTGATAATTCACCGGGCCGACATTTGGAGCTGTGTGGAGGGGCGAAAACACCGCCTCCCAGCTGGGCGCTCCCATGCACAACACGGGAGCACCAAAGGCGCCAGGCAGAATCACTGCCGGCCCAACATTTCATAGATGGGAAGGGGCGATAATGCAGTGTTTATATAGACATGTATATATTAATATTGTATAGATATATATTATTATTAATTAAGCATCCAGGGTAAGTTACATTAGTGACTGTAGTCAATTTATATATTGCATAACATTGTCTTTTTGTAATACAGTACAGTATTTGTAATTATGGCCCCCCGTAAAGATAAGAGAAAGAATTTGGAGCCTCGGGCCACATCTCGTCCCAAGCAAAGAGCTGTATCATCACAAAGGGCTAGGGAGACCAATGGGGCCAAAAAGGCTGCTGGGAATAATAGTGGGAGGAACAAAGGAGATGGTCCCACTAATAATTTGCTTTCTAAGTTACTAGACCGTATGGATGCGATGGAAACTTGGATGAGAGCCGGTGGCAACCAAACATCGAGAGGAGGAACTGGACAACCAACCCAGAATGTAGCTGGAACAGCGGCTGGGACTAGTGGGACATCCCAACCTGCGGGGTCAACAGTCGGGCACCCTGGGAACCAGCAGGAGGGTCAGGGCAGATCCACACAGCCCATGGGTGAGTCCAGCAGCACCACATCAAACACAGACATTGACACACTCTGCAATAGGGTGTGGTCTAGTAACCAGGTCTTAGGGTCACAGCCAGCAGGTACCCCTACTGGGAAAAAAAGTCTGGCTGCATGCAGAGCGTTAGTACACCGACCCCAACCCCTGTCATTGGAGCCCTGAGTACTGCACAATCAAACACCCTTTTGGTGGGGGGAAGCAGAGGCAACACACTTCTCCTGGGATTACTCACCCACAATGCTTCGGTTTCATCTCCACCCCACTGTGAAGGAGAGAATTTGGAGGGGAGACTATGTTGATGTGTTTTCCTTGTTGAACAGGGAGGTTGCAAAAAAAAGAAAAAGATGGGGGCACGGAAAAGCAGAAAAAGACTAAGGTGGACAGAAGCATTGGATCTTTGTTATATGGGTTCATGATGTACTTTTATGTCATATTAGAGAAGGAGCCTAGCCAGGCCAAAGCCATGCTTAAATACATGGATATGATTGTGAGAACCCATTTCGAATATGATGTCCCAGCACGGCTTCAATATGATGAAATGTTACGCATGCGTGCATCAATAGACAAAAGGTTGTCATGGGATGGGCAGGTCAACGATTTATGGACCCATGTAACACATTCATGCCCCTCACAAGGGTGAGTGCACGGAAAGCAGGGGTTGGACTAGATGACCTACAATGTCCCTTCTATCTCTATTCCATTCTGTTCTGTTCTGTGCTAATCTATTGTATTCTATTCTATTCTATAGTCTCTTACAGCTCTATTCTGATTGTTTGTTTGTTTGTTTGTTTCTTTGTTTCTTTGTTTGTTTGGTTGGTTGGTTGGTTGGTTGGTTGGTAGATTGATTGATTGATTGATTGATTGATTGATTGATTGATCTACATGACTGGCAGAATATTTGTGTAATGATTTCTCCAATAACTATCCACAGCAGCATATTATGGACCAGTGACATCTTCTCAGTGATCCTCAAGGTGATGCCAATAAACTGTGGATTGCAAGGCCTTTCAGAAGGTGGACCTAAAACAACTCATGCTGGGTGTGGTTTTCACATTTTGGTGAAGGCGGGTCATGCTTCATCCTTACCGAGCAAGGAGTTACGCCCTTTAGTTGCCCAGGTATGTTGTGTTCAGGGTTTTCCGCCCCATTTAGCTTCCTCTGCAGGTTTCATTCTGTAATTCAATAAAGTGACCCATTTTTCACCCAGCTCCTGTGTTTGAGTGTTCATTCCCCATCCAACGGAAATTATTTTATTTTATTATTTAGTTATTTATTTATTTTAGTCAATTATATATTAGAAAACAGATACAAGTCTAAAGAAGATTATGAATACATGAGATAGATTTGGATAAAGGGGGAACAACAGGATAAGGGAGGGTAGGCTCGCCATTAAAGACCACTTAGGAATGGGGTGTGGTCTAGAGTAGACAACCCAAGGTTAAAGTGTTGGTGATTTTGGGAAGGTTTGGTTAAAGTCTATGGTTAAAGGTTTGGGGCTCTGGAAAACAGAGAGAAGACACCAAAATTTCTCTTACCTTATTGAGTATCTTTAGATGTGAAAGAGTATCTTGGTTGATATTAAGTCTGTGTCTTTCAAAATATGCCAGAATCTCACTCCTGGCATCCTCCTTGGGGAGAACCAACAAGCTGTCAATTCTCAGATCTGCTTTTATCTCTCCATTTTGGTCAAAGTATAATTTCTTCTTGGAAATATTCCAAAATTCATTCTTCTTCAGAAAGGGATGAAACTAGAGTGGAAACATCCAGAAATGTGCAAAAATTTGGAGGAGAATTTGCAAAAAAAATCCATCAAATTCAAGGAAGGACAAATAACCCAAGGAAGAGATCAAAGGAGCTGCCCTTAGCCTTGAGGAAAGACAAGAAAGAGATCAGTAGGAGTCTGGGAGCCTTTTTTCCAACTGACACAATCTCTTAATTGAGGAGGGGAGGATACAGCCCTATTCCAATAACTGACACTTTTTACACACGAGCCTAAGATCTGCTCACTATTATTCCAGAGTGTCAGACATGGAAAAATGAATTCAGTTACAAGAGAGGAGATTTTAGCTGAACAAGAGAGAAAAATATCATAAAAGGATGAGCTGTTTTAGAGCTGAGCCAGTAAAGGAGAGAGGTTCAGTCTCCTCTTCATGGATTATCTGAATACAAAGACCGAGCAACCATCAGTCTCAGAAGCTTTAACTGGGATTCCTGCAGAGAGGAAGGGTTGGGCTGGGTGGTCTCTATTGTGTTGGCAATGGTCAGAAATAAAGAACCACAACACACTGTTTAAAAGCTGATCAGAGACAAAATGTATTGGGAAAATGAAATTCACTGGTTACTTTCTAAGGAATTTCAGGCTGGACACTTTCTCTCTAATTAGCTGGAGATAGAACTCCTGGGCTTTGAGCCAGAGGGCAATAAATCTAGTCCATGTAGTATTTTTGGCAGCTTAGACAACTCTCGGTTTCAGTGATACTCTGTAAAGCATAAAACCCACATGAAGGAAGAGAATTTGAACTCAGAATGTCCTCTCAGCTCCTATTTTTTCAGTGTTTTTTGGCATTTTCTGCCAACCCCCCATTTCCCTTAGAAAGTCCCTTATATACTGGCAAGACGTGACCAAGTGTCCCATAGATCTATTAATGTCAAAAATCCTTCTTTTTCAGATATTCCTGCCTAGACCAAATTTTTCTGACTCTTGTATCTAACAGGGGGTCCTTCTCCTCTTCTAATCTCCCCTCATCCTCTGACTCACTAAGTCCCATAACTGGGGGTGCTACAGTCTCTGATAGTTCCACAGTCTCTAACTCCCCTTCATTTTCACCCTCAGGCCTGGTCCTTGAAATCCGTGACCAATTGAGCCAGACGTGGACCACTGACAACAGTCACAGGGTCACCTTCAAATATATAAAGGTAAATTTTAACAATCACAAATTCATACATACAGGATTTCATTTGAAAAAGAATACAGCATTTTCAAATTAGCAGTGTTTAATATCAAATTGCCATGGTATCTAGTCTTTGGAACCATTATTACCTGAGTAATTAAATTGGCCAGATCTGTTGAGATGGTTCCACTCCTTCTCCTCTGGATGCCTTCTCCAAAATAACTCAGACGAATGGATCCCTATTGGGACCTCTTACCTGCCAGGGCTGCAGCCTTGGAAACCCCAACCTCTTTTCATCTCCCTTCCTTCTCCTCATTCTGGAGGAATATGCAGAATTCAAGACCTGGACCAGAGTCTTTATGTAACTGTATGCACGGGCAGAATTTCTGACCTCGATCCTGTTTTTTTTCTCCAGGGTCTCCAGTGGGGTTTTCTGGGTGCATCTTCTGCGGTCTTTGACAGAAAAGACATATTTTGAAAGGGTACAGTGAAAATGCTGAACTTGAAACTGATTATCTACAAAGAAATAGGGTCCACAGGAATCATCCTTTGGCCTTTTTTTTGACAGATAGCCAAAGTTTGAAATACTATGGATGTATTTGAGGTTCTCGTTCTTTTTAATTGAATACCCTTTAAAATTTGTGAGGATCCAGACTTTCCCATCAATTTTTCCTGGCAAATGCATAAATGTCAAATGGAAATGATTGATTCTGTCCCAAAGGGAATCATATTCTATGAAGTGAACAAAGACATTGACTTGTCTCCACTTGGAGAGGGCATCTCTGAAGGGAGCTACATGTCCAGTTGTTGAAAATCGTTGTGATATAGCCACACAAATTCCATTCCTGACAAGCATAGGAGTGAAAGTCCTCATGAAATCCTCTCCCTTCTCTGTGTCTGAAGCAAAGAGGCCAATCAGGGTCCATCTGAACTGGAGGAGCAGATAGACAATGGCTGGGTACTGGAACCCTTCTTTGGGATTCATCTGGTGGAAAAAAGGAAATCGACGTTTATCACTCAAAGCCTCTGCAGCTGTTTCATCATTGATCTGAAAAAACAATTATGATTACTGTGTTATATTTGAAGTCAGATCAAATAGTGCTTAACAATAGCACTTAGACTTATTTACCTCTTTAACTGCTTTTACAGCATTCTCTATGCAGTTTATGGAGTCACCGCATAGCCCCTCCCAAAAATCTGGGTCCTCATTTTACCGACCTCAGAAGGATGGAAGGCTGAGCCAACCTTGAGCCTGATGAGATTTGAACTGCCAAATTGCAGACAGACAGCAATCAGCAGAAGTAACCTGCAATACTGCACTCTAATCACTGCCCCACGGTCATAGTTCCCTCTAAGCCAGAGGTCCCCAACCTTTTTTGCACCAGGGACCGGCTTTAAGCTAGACCAGTTTTCCATGGCCCGGTGGGGGGGGGGGAGCTAGCTGTCAGCGGCGCCGTAAAAGGGGCGATCAAGAGAGGAATGGGTGAATGAATGGACGGAAGGTGGGAAGGAAGGAAGGAAAGAGGGAAGGGACAGGAACAGAAGAAGGGTGCAAAGGAAGCAAGGAAAGGTGTGAAAGGGGAGAGTAAGAGAGGAAGGAGTGAAAGAAGGGAATGAGGGAGGAAAGAAGGGAGGAAGGAAAAGGAAAGCAAGAAATGGAGGGAGGAAAGGAAGGAAGGAAAGAAAGAAAGAAGGGGGGAAGGGACAGGAACAGAGGAAGGAAGCAAGGAAACTTATGAAAGGGGAGAGTAAGGGAAGAAGGTAGGAAGGAGAAAGAGAAGAAATAGAGGAAGGGAAGGTAAAAGAGAGAAAGAAAAAGAGCAAGAAAGAAAGCAAGAAAGAGAAAGAAAGAAAGAAAGAAAGAAAGAAAGGCAACTTCAAAGAAAGGCTCACTGAGCATCTCTCACTCTCTCTCTCTTTCTATCCCTCTTTCTTTCTTTCTCTTCCTTTCTCTCTCTCCTCTTCCTTTATCTCCTCTCTCTCCCTCTCTCTTTCTCTCCCCCCTCTCTCCCCTTTCCCTCTCTCTTTCTCTCTCTCCCTCTCTTGCTATCTCTCCCCCCTTTCCCTCTCTCTTTCTCTCTCTCCCTCTCTTGCTATCTCTCCCCCCTCTCCCTCTCTCTTTCTCCCTCTCCCTCTCTTTCTCTCTCTCTCCCCCTCTTTCTCTCTCTTCTTCTCACTTTCTCTCTCTTGTTTTCTTTCTGTCTCTTTTGCTTTCTCTCTCTCTCACTCTTTCTTGTTTTCTTTCTCACGCTCTTTCTCTCTCTTGTTCTCTCTCTTGCTACCTCTTTCTCCCCCCCTTTCTCTCACTCTCTCTTTCTCACTTTCTCTCTATCTTGCTGTCTGTTGCTCTAACTCACTCTCGTTCTCCGTTCTTCTCAGCGGTGACGCGCGCACGCCCTGCCCGCCTCACCTTTGCGAGAGCACTTTCGCCCCGGGCTCTCAGCAAGGGGGTTTGCAGGAGAGCTGGGGCCGGCGAAGGTGATATTCAATGTCGGGGGCGCACAGGCGGTTGCACGCACTCCCTATCTCCCTGCTAGCCCACTCGGAATATTCAAAATAAGAAAAGCCTTCGCTGGCAAAGGTTTTTCTTATTTTGAATACTCTGAGTGGGCTAGCAGGGAGATAGGGAGCGCGTGCAACCGCCTGTGCGCCCCCGACATTGAAGACCTCCGCTGAGAAAAGCCTTTGCCGGCATTTCCTCTCGGCGTCAAGGAGGCGCAGCGGCGGGCGGAGAGAGGGAGGGGGGCAGCGGCGTCCCTCCTGGCCTTGGCGGGCCGCCCGACCCTCCCCACCTCCTGCAAACGCGGCGGGCGGTGGGGGGAGAGCGAGGAGCCGGTTCCGGCGGGCGCGGGGCTTGGATGGCTGGCGGGGGGAGCGCCGCTGGTGGTGCGGAAAGGCCGAGGGGGCCCTGGCGCCGCGGACCGGCTGAAAACCCCCAACGGCCCGGTGCCGGTCCGCGGACCGGCGGTTGGGGACCTCTGCTCTAAGCTGAGCAGTGAGCAATTGCTCACTTAAAAATCATCATCAACTCAGAGTTTTCCAAACCTGCCCAGAAGCTGAGAGGGAAAGAGTGAGAGGGAAGGAGAGAGAGAGAGGAAGAGAGGAAGAGAGAGAAACAGATAGAAAAAAGAGAGGAAGGAAAAGAAAAAGAAAAAGAATGGGAGTAAGGAAGAGAGCAAGAAAATCAAAATCTAGTATGAAACTAGCTCAACTATTTAAGTGGCATTTTGATATTGATAGAGTTGCCCTATTATGAGCTCACTGTTATAGACACACAGTATTTATTTATTTATTTATTTATTTATTTATTTATTTATTTATTTATTATTTCTGTGCCGCCCAGTCCCAAAGGGACTGCCGCTCAGACACTATACTTTTCCGCCCACCCCAAAAAGAAATTAGAGGGAACACTGCCCACGGTGGCTCAAAATAATATATTTTAATAAATCCAACCTGGTTCTCATGAATGTATTAGAATAGTGTCATGATTCCAACTGACGAACCCAACCAAGCCAGCACACTTGAGACAATCCTCTCTCTTAATGCAAACTTCTATTGAGTACATTATTTTGGCATGTCATGAAAGCAAAACCAACTCTAACTAATTAAGGGATATATCCCCCCCCCCATTAGTGCAGGTTACATTGTCCAATTAGGTCTCTGGATACTGTTATCGAAAATGTTCAGGTCTGTGTCTGGCATTGGTTGAGATGACCTTGGTTCCCATGGGGCTATGTGGTGTTGTCCATTTGGGAATGGCATGCCAAACAGGCCCTTCCTGCCCACTCAGGTTGTAGCAAGCAGAAAGATGGCTGTGACAGAAAAAGCACACTTTGAACTTGACAAATAGTTTGTTATCTAGACATTGTTTAAAATATTAAGGGCAGAATATTAGCAAGATTGTATAGGAAAAATGGAAAATACATATCTTAAAAAGGTAGCAGGACTGAAAATAAACAGAAAAGAAAACACTTTAAAATTCACAGAAGCTAGGGGAAGAGCTCCTGGCTAAGACTCACCTAGTGAAAGAAGGAGTGAAAGATAGTGATTTGTAGCCATTTTCTATTTCTTGAATTCAAAGAGGTTGGGGAGCTACTACAGGCTGGGAATAGAGGCCCCAACAACTAGGGATATTTTTTGAACAGTTAAATAGTTGGTAGAATGTTTCTCCATGGAATGTATTGCTTACATTTCAGGCCTTTTTTGATTAATCTCAACATGAACATAATGGGATAAAACATTGACATTTTTGCTAATATGGAGAAAAGCAGCTCTTGAATTCCATGGAGAAGACATGAGTGGGTGGTGATGGGTGAGCATCTATTGCTCCCCCACCACCACCATCACCACTCACTCCTTTTTATCACATGGAGAAAAATGTACACAAACCTGTGGGACTTTGTAGGTGCCCACTAACGTTGACATCTGAATGGAGATGTCAATTTTAGCTGCATCAAGAAGTGCCAGAAGGTTGTCCTTCCTTCCACAGCCGTAGTTGGGAACATTGACTTCTCCAGTAGAGAGCATGTCCAGAAAGGCATCTGAAGTGCCAAGTGTGCTCCAATAGTTGTCATGGATGTTGTAGCCAAGTGTGAGATTGTGCAGGAGCTGGGAATTCTTGTTGATTACTTGTATGTTGAAAATTAATTTTAAGCCATATGAAAAAGCATAAACATCCCTATTGTAAAGAAGTGCTATTATAATCAACAGCAACAACAAATGCTTTTTACACATACCTACTGAGCCTTAAGCCAACATTGGTCCAAAACCAGTGATCAGTTACAAAAATATGTAATATGAATTGGCTGAAGAAGGGCAACTACAACTGGTTCAAGCACTACTTTAAATAAAATTAATTATTCAAGGGATAAATTAAAGATTGAACTGAGAGGGGAAAGTAATTTGATTCCTTTGCAACTTTTCTTCAGACCCCTTTTTGGATTTGAGTGTTTTTCACAAAATCAGGCAAAAGAGAGAAGCCACAGAAATCAAAATCATTAGAAATATCCCCCAATATAAGGGGGGAAATGGGGAAAATGGAGGGAGTTCAACTCCATTACCTTGAATGACTTACAAATCATGGAAAACAACCTGAATAGAAGGAGCCACATTGAAAAGCAACTTTATATGCAATGTTTCATTTCCAGTGATGACTATATTAATGAGATGGTCTCCTGGGCTGTAAAAGCTCCATGGTTTGTTTCCATCCCGGTGCTTCAAATTCAGTGGGCATTTCATTCTCAGCTTCCCAGAGACAGGATGGGACATCAGCAGCATCAGAAGCAGAAGCAGGAAGTCCATAATTCATGGGGTGAAACAATCAATCACTTTTCTGTATCTAAAGAAGAATTAGAAGAATTGAAAGGACTCTCACAAGGTGGAATATGGAAAGGAGATGTATATTCAAGAGCAAAGACCCTGACTGTCCCAAAACTCCATGTTTCTGTTCCCAAAGTCTTCCCTGGAAGATTCGACCAAAGAGCAGAGCTGAAACTTTTATCACAATTCTCCCCCTCAGCAGGGATCCCTAGACAATTCAATTAGTTCTTGGACCCACACTTTGTTGGGCAAATCTCTGGAGAGAAATGAAAGGGAAATAATCCCTATGTATTTCATAATAGCAGGAACAGAGATTGAATCAAATTGGTCATCCAGAATTGAGAGATTTTGGAGCTCCATCTTTGAAATTGGCCACAAAGGGAATACATAGCACTTATGGCTGAAAATAAAAAGTAATGTGACATTTGTTGGCATTGTGGTTAAAAGGAAAAATCCCAGAGGCCAGTTTATGCCAGAGCATATCACAGATCTGAAATAGCTGCCTGCTGAGTTGGAACCAAATATTATTTTATTTTGAAAGCTAATGCTCAAGGGCATTACACAGAAAGGCTGATGTAATAGTGCAGCAGGTTTCTAAGAACAAAATCAACTTTAGTGAAAAATTAGTTATCAGAATTTTGCAGAGTTAAAAAAAACGAGGGAGGGGGAGTTAGAGAAAGCTTTTTGACTCTAGTGAGTGCTCAAGGGGAGGAATGCTTTAAAGTAAACAATTAAATGAAATTTAAAGAATGTTTTAAGTCAGTGTTTTTCAATCAGATTTCTGGCGGACCCAACCCATGTCAGAATAATTAATAAAAAGAGAAAAGGAGAGGAAGGAAGGAAGAAAGAGAAAGAAAGAGCAAGAGGGTGGGAAGGAGGGAGAGCGGAAAAGAGAGAGAGGACGGAAGGAAGAGAAAAAAGAAAGAGGGAGGGAGAGAGAGAGAGAGAGAAAGAAAGAGGGGGGGAACATTGACCCCCTCACAGAGGGTCCGCAACTTGGGCATCCTCCTCGATCCACAGCTCACATTGGAGAAACATCTTTCAGCTGTGGCGAGGGGGGCGTTTGCCCAGGTTCACCTGGTGCACCAGTTGTGGCCCTATTTGGACCGGGAGTCACTACTCACAGTCATTCATTCCCTCATCACCTCGAGGCTGGACTACTGTAATGCTCTCTACATGGGGCTACATTTGAAAAGTGTTCGGAAACTTCAGATCGTGCAGAATGCAGCTGCGAGAGCAATCATGGGCTTCCTCAGGTATGCCGATGTCACACCAACACTCTGCAGTCTGCATTGGTTGCCGATCAGTTTCCGGTCACAATTCAAAATGTTGGTTATGACCTCTAAAGCTCTTCAAGACTCCGAGGTCTCTTTTGCAGTTGCTACTGCTAAGAGGGGTTTCTCCCAGGTTGTATGTCTTCTTCAGGTCCCGTCAACTAAACAATGTCGTCTGGCGGGACCCAGAGGAAAAGCCTGTGGCAGCCCCGACCCTCTGGAACCAGCTCCCCCCGGAGATCAGAATTGCCCCCACACTCCTTGCCTTTCGAGTCTGTGGAGAGGGGCGGCATACAAATCTAAATAATAATAATAAATAATAAGCTCCTTAAAACCCACCTCTGTCGTCAGGCTCGGGTGAACTGAACTACCCTTTTCCCCCTAGGCCTATACAATTTATGCATGGTATGTTTGTGTGTATGTCTGGTTTTAATAAGGGCTTTTTAATTATTTTAAACATTAGATTTGTTACATGCTGTTTATTACTGTTGTTAGCCGCTCTGAGTCTACGGAGAGGGGCGGCATACAAATCTAATAACTAAACAAATCTAATAAATAAATAAATAAATAAACAAACAAACAAATAAATAAATAAGGATTCGTGAAAGTACAATATGTGCCTACAAATGAACAGATCGCTGATGTGCTGAATAAACCACTGCCAGCTGACCAACACGAATACCTCTCCGAAAAAATGTGCCTTATGTGAACCGATGTCCCTGATGACTACCAAAGAAGGGGTGTCACGCTGAGAATTGCCAGCCACAGAGACATTCAGTAGTTAAAGAGTTAAAGTGTGCCTTCCCTCTGATCACACCCCCTCATACATCATTTCCCACATATCATATCATATCCGCCTGCTTACGTAGCAAGCACATTCCATTCTGTGTTCTCTCCTCCCTGCAGCCATGCTCCAGCTGTTTTACAAAGTGTCCCTCGTGGCACGTTTTCTTTTCTCTTTTAAAAATGAAGTTTGTTTGTTTTTGATTCCTGCCTCCCGAGTCTAATTAAAAATCCATCCCTCAACAGTTAGTATCTCCTTTGCTGGGTCCTCTAGTGGCCCCTGTGTGTCTTGGCTTCTGTTTTCCATAAGCTCAATTTTATGCAAACCCCTCCTGCCTGGAGGAGAAGCAAGAAGCACAACCACTGGGGAAACCAAATCTATAAGTGGTTCGGCTGTGTCCACTATGGTCAGTAGGGATTTCCTAAAGTTTTCCAGATTAAGTAATATATTTTCTTGTTCTTCCTTTGGGAGAGTGCCGAAAGTGTTATTAAGTCCAGTTCCTGTGATGTTAAGTGCATCATCACTGAGCAATGCTGGCTTACTCCCACTTTCTTCATCTCTCTTTCCCAAGGTTGAGAAGGTGGAGGAGACAGCATTTTTGGAGGCTCCCATATTGACAATTAAGGGTTTGACCTTTTCCTCACAGAAAACTCTGATTGGAAAAATTTGGAAGGAGGCTAGATGTGCCTTCCTCTTAAATAACATTAGTGGAATGGTGGGATATTTAAAAATCAGAAGTAATCTCTTCCAATTTGGGGACTCTGGAAGCCACTCCACAGCACGGAGATCAATCTGCCCCCTCTGACAATGGAGAAGCTGGCTTTGGGAATTTAGTATAGCACTCTTAGTATTCCAATGTCCATAATTAATTCTAATCAAATGAATTCTAAGAGCAACCTGGTGTGTTTGTAGTAGGGGAGTTAGTTTTCTGTCTTCTAATAAATCTTTTCTATTAATACCTCCCCCTCTTGCAGCCCTGCCTGGAGAAGGCCTTATTTTCTGGGTGGGCTGCCACGTTTTTGTGGGGTCTTTAAATTTATCCTCTTCCTTATCCTGACTATGGGGTTTATCCATGTCTGCTGTACGAACTTTAGTAGGAGTGACTGTAGCCCATTGTTGAGCCTTCAGAAAAACAGCTATATCCTTTTTCATTGTCTCTACATCATATTAGATGGTTATCAGTTGCTCAAATATTGGAACAACTGTTTGCGTTGTGAGAAGGCATTGTTTTGCCATAAGACAAGCCAAGTTTGGAAGAGAAACAGAGAAATGCTTTACATCGAAATTCTAGAATGGAAGATTAAAGGGTCTGAAAGAAAATAATACAATGGAATTCCTTTACCCACTTAAAAAAAAATTAGTTTATTTGTTTATATATTGTTCTGCAAAGGAGGTGTTCTCAGAAAATCAAGAATATATAATCTATATAACATTTCTATCCCCAGCTGAGAGCCAGTCAAACATGGCACTTCACATAATTCCAGCATTTTCACAGAGATGATCATGTAACCAGGCTGGTGCTTGGTTCTCAGAGTTTTCTCCTGACCTCTTTTCCAACTCATTCTCTCTCACACACATATACTTTTAGCTGTTGTCAATAGGAAGAAGTGCCCAAATTATTTATACAAGGTGTCAAGTTCGTAGGTATTGCTGAACAGCAAATCTCTCTGAATGACTTTTAGCAAGGTTTATTGAGCTGAAAGGGAAGGGGGTTAAAAAAATTCAATAATTTCCCATTTTGAAACATATAAATATTATTTTCTTTGACTCCTGCATACTATCTAAATGGAAAGAATATCTCCTTTCAAATAAAATAAACCTTATTAATTCTTCCAATATCACAATGGTGTTAAATCTCATATTTTTACATTTATTCTGGGTGTAAGATGTTCCTTTGTGTTCAACTGTGGCCTCAGAAGGATAATGTAGCACTTGGGTATGAAAATGCAAACCAGCAGACCAGCACTGGAGGCCAGGATGGAGAAGACTTGCACAGCCACCATATATTTCCCTTTGGTGCTCAGGTAGGTGGGCACAAAAGTCACCCAGACACTGCAGAAAACCAGCATGCTGAAGGTGATTAGCTTGGCTTCGTTGAAGGCCCCAGGCAGATTCCTGGCCAGGAAAGCCACCGTGAAGCAGATGGCAGCCAGGAAGCCCATGTAGCTGAGGGTGATGCAGAGCATGACAACAGCCCCTTCATTGCATTGCAGGATGATCTTTCCAGGCTGGGAGTAGAGGTCAGAGTCAGGAAAAGGGGGAGAAACTCCCAGCCAGATGGAGCAGATAACAATTTGGACAGCAGCAGAAGAAAGGATGATGGAGTTTGCCAAGCTCTTCCCCAACCATCTCTTCACCTGGTTTCCTGGTTTTGTGGCCAGGAAAGCCAGCACCACTGTGATGGTTTTGGCTAAGAGGGAAGAAATGGCAACTGAGAAGATGATGCTGAAAACAGTTTGTCGGAGAAGACAGGTGGCTTTCCTTGGTTGACCAATGAAGAGAGAAGGAGACAAGAAACAAAGCAGGAGGGTAACCAGAAAGATGTAGGAGAGGTCCCGGTTGTTGGCTTTGACAAGGGGAGTTTCTCGATATTTAATGAAGATAATTAAAACAAAGTCTGTGATTAAGAACAAGAGTAGGGCAAAAGAGACCAGGATGATGCCCAGAAGTTCTTCATAAGACAGAAAGGTTACAACTTTGGGAATACATTGGACTCTGTCCACATTTGGATATTTATCATCTGGACACTTGGTGCATTTTTCCATATCTGAGAAACCAAAAAGCAACTCTCTTTAATATTCTATCCTTTTATCTTACAAGAAATAACTTATTTGGGTAACAGCTTATACCATGGGCATTTTCCAAGAAGTATTACATTCTGAGTCCTGGCACATGGCAGTTAATATACTGGACTTGGAGGATACCTACCATATCTTGTAACTTGAGGAAACCTGGAATTAAGAACTTACTAACAGTGAGAACCATTAACCAGTGGAACATCTTGCCTCCAGAAGTTATGGTTGCTTCAACATTGGAGGTTTTTAAGAAGAGACTGGGCAGTTACTTGTCTGAAATTATATAAGAACCTAGGTTCTTCTCAAGGGTAGGTTCTAACTTGCCTCGCTGCTGGATCACTTCCTTCCGCACTGCATGGGCGCACTTCATAGATGATTTTTTTAAAAAAAAAAAGGCTGGAACACCCATGCTGAATGCGTAGACAGAAGCATATGGGAGCCCAGTCATAAGCCCTAGCCTGGTGTGGATGAGGGATATGGCCTGCTAGAGAGGAGGCGGGCTGGTGAGGTTGAGGAGGCAATCTCTGGGGGACAAAAGGGTTCGAGCATTATGATCATGACTAGGAGGGGCAGATACGGTGAGAACCAGGGGATAAGCCACTCATGTGGAACAAGGACTCACTGTCTCAGAGCTATTCCTTGGTCTGGCCATCCGTAGTCAACCCAAGTAGCTGATGGTGAGGGGTATCAGAGCTCTGGTCTCAGGCTGCTGTTGCTGAATGCCAAGTCTATTACCAATAAACCCCCTTGATCCAGGATCTACGCCTGGATGAGGGGGCAGACCTGGCATGTATAACTGAAACCTGGCTGGGTCAGGAGAGGGGTGTTTCCCTTTCAGAAATGTGCCCAGATGAATTTCAGGTGCTTCATCAGCCACTACCCCAGGGAAGGGGTGGTGGAGTGGCAATTATAATCCGGAAGACTCTTAGTCCTTGCAGGATCCCTGCTCCCGAGTTTGTTGGTTGTGAATCCCTTTGTGTGAGGTTGGAGTTAGGAGTTCAGGGAGGATTGTTGCTAACATACTTGCCTTCCAGCTGCATTGCAACATCCCTTACTGCACTGCTTGAGGCAGTAGCCAGGCTGACAATGGATTTCCCCAGACTCATGGTGGGCTCCTACCCAGTGGTGGGCTCCTACCTATAGGGCTAATTGCATGCAACTCCACGGCTTTGTGCAGGTAGCAAAATCTTGCATAGGGACACACATGTGTGCATGTTTTGGCATGGAGAGGAAAAAACCTCACTGAAACATGCACACATGTGCATCCCCATGTGAGATTTTGCTACCTGCACAGGTGTGGGAAGCAAAATTGTGCTCAATCCCGCACTCATGCTCCAGAGCCGTGGAGCTGTGTGCAATTAGCCATACTGGTAGGGGCACCCCACTGCATTCATATAAATTGGGTGAAACTACGCTCAATATTCAATGACTGCAAGAAGGATCTTGGAGTCTTTCTGGGCAACCAACTAAATATGAGCCAGCAATGTGCAGCAGCAGCCAAAAAAGCAAATGCAATTCTAAATTGCATTAATAGAGGTATACCATCTAGGACTAGGAAGGTACTAATACCATTTTATAAAGCCTTAATTAGACCACACCTTGAGTACTGCATCCAATTCTTGTCACCACACTACAAAAAAGTCATTGAGACTCTAGAGAAAGTGCAGCGGAGAATAGCCAGGATCTTTTCCCAGTCCCTCCTTCAATTACTTCCTTTTAGATAAGAAATTGTGCAAGTTAACAAAAAAACAACAACAGGAGAGCAAAGCCTCCCATTTTCCTCACTGTGACCCACCTTCCTGAGTGGAGAAGGTCCCCTCTGGACAAGGAACACAATTATAGCAGCAAACTGGCTCTCCTTCTCGAGCCCTCTTGACAAATCCAGGATGACAATTTTCCACACATTGGGACTGAGGCAGAGACTGGGCAGAAAAACAAGGAATGCCAAAGAAAAGATATTAGGACTCTCCATCCATAGAAAACAGAGGTAAAAATGGATGGAGACAAGTAGCCTCTGGTCTTCACTGAAGTAAATATGAAACTTCTGCCTCCTTCTAAACAGATGCAGGAGGTATATCAACTGGCAGATTCTTCATTTAGTTCCTTCCTTTTGCTTTTGGAATTTAACATTACAATAAAGTACCTTTCTATTTACTAAAGTCAGGAGGGATGGAATTGAAAAAAGATTTAAGTATGATGATATATTAATCTTAAACCGGAGAATAAAGTTTACTGTAAAAGATTTAGGAAGCATTTATTCCATTAGATTTTTTAAATATAGAATAAAACTGATGAAGAAAGAAACCTGTCAATTCTTGAAATGACTCTAGCTGAAGCCATAATTTTATCTGCTTTTTTCTTAGTTGCCAGACTTGGGGATGTGGGGAGGTCATGGACTTATGGGAGGTAGAATGTTTTCCTATAGAGTGCCAGACATAACAACAATAAGTGAGAATTATGGCTAACCCAGAGCGCTGTAGCAACAGGAGGAAGCTGCTTAGAAGCTCAGCAGCTGCTTGGTTGCCTATAGTGACATATGACACCGGGGGGGGGATATCTTATCATTTAATATCTATAATTTCATTCTGCCAAAATGTGGGAACTATTCAGAGTTGATCTTACATTTGAATGTGCCAGTATGATGTACCCAAACCCAGAAATTTTGAGAAAGCAATAATCTCATAGTCTGAACTAGTTGGAAGCATTACTCGGAACCAGGACAAAACCTCTGACCAGTAAGATCTTTAAAGGTTTCCATAAAACCTTGAAAGCCACTCGATTTAGGTTCCATCTGTTGAAGAACTGCAATTAAATAACACCAACTGGCATGGAAGGCCAACCACTGGAGACTCTAGGCCAGTAATGGTGAACCTTTTTTTCCTCGGGTGCCAAAATTGTGGGTGTATGTGCTATTGTGCATGTGCAAGGGCCCACACCCATAGTTCAATGCCTGAGGAGGGTGAAAACAGTTCCCCCACCCCCGGAGGTCCTCTGGAAGCCGGAAATGGCCTGTTTCCCAACTTCTGGGGGGCCCAGTAGGCTCGTGCTGTGCCCTTCCCATGCTCCAAAGACTTCTCTGGAGTCGGGGGAGGGTAAAAACACCTTCCCTCATCCCCCCCCCCCCGGAGGCTGTCTGGAAGTCAAAAACATCCTCCCAGAGCTTCTGGATAGCACACACATGCATGTTGGAGCTGAGCTAGAGCAATGGCTCGCGTGCCAGCAGATATTGCTCCACATACCACCTGTGGCACCCGTGCCATAAGTTTGCCATCACTGCTCTAGGCTTTGCCCACTTGAAATGGGTCCACAGGCTTTTTTTGAGAGGCCCAGTGAATTTATCACCGGGTCGACATTTGGAGCGGCGGGGAGGGGCGAGAACACTGATCCCATGCACAGCATGGGAGCACCAAAGGCGCCAGGCAGAATCGCTGCTGGCCCAACATTTCATAGATGGGGAGGGGCGATAATGCAGTATTTATATAGACATGTATATATTAATATTATATATATATATATATTATTAATTAAGCATCCAGGGTAAGTTACATTAGTGACTGTAGTCAATTTATATATTGCATAACATTGTCTTTTTGTAATACAGTATTTGTAATTATTGCCCCCCCGTAAAGATAAGAGAAAGAATTTGGAGCCTCAGGCCACATCTCGTCCCAAGCAAAGAGCTGTATCATCACAAAGGGCTAGGGAGACCAATGGGGCCAAAAAGGCTGCTGGGAATAATAGTGGGAGGAACAAAGGAGATGGTCCCACTAATAATTTGCTTTCTAAGTTACTAGACCACATGGATGCGATGGAAACTTGGATGAGAGCCGGTGGCAACCAAACATCGAGAGGAGGAACCGGACAACCAACCCAGAATGTAGCTGGAGAAGCGGCTGGGACTAGTGGGACACCCTGCGGGGTCAACAGTCGGGCGCCCTGGGAACCAGCAGGAAGGTTAGGGAGGATCCACACAGCCCATGGGTGAGTCCAGCAGCACCACACCAAACACAGACATTGGCACACTCTGCAATAGGGTATGGTCTCAGGGTCACAGCCAGCAGGTACCCCTACTGGGAAAATTAGTCTGGCTGCACGCAGAGCATTAGTACACCGACCCCAACCCTGTCGTTGGAGCCCTGAGCACTGCACAATCAAACACCCTTTCAGGGGGGGAAGCAGAGGCAACACTCTTCTCCTGGGATTACTCACCCACAATGTTTGGGTTTCATCTCCACCCCACGGTGAAGGAGATAATTTGGAGGGGAGAATATGTTGATGTGGTTTCCTTGTTGAACAGGGAGATTGCCAAAAAAGAAAAAGTGGGGGGTACGGAAAAGCAGATAAAGACTAAGGTGGACAGAAGCATTGGCTCTTGGTTATATGGGTTCTTGATGTACTTTTATGTCAGATTAGAGAAGGAGCCTAGCCAGGCCAAAGCCATGCTTAAATACATGGATACGATTGTGAGAACCCATTTCAAATATGATGGCCCGGCCTGGCTTCAATATGATGAAATGTTACGCATGTGAGTGTCAATAGACAAAATGTTGTCATGGGATGGGCAGGTCAACGATTTATGGACCCATGTAACACATTCATGCCCCCCTGCAAGGGTGAGTGCACGGAAAGCAGGGGTTGGACTAGATGACCTACAATGTCCCTTCCATCTCTATTCTGTTCTGTTCTGTTCTGTGCTATTCTATTCTATTCTATTCTATTCTATAGTCCCTTACAGCTCTATTCTGATTGTTTGTTTGTTTGTTTGTTTGTTTGTTTGTTTGGTTGTTTGTTTGTTTGGTTGGTTGGTTGGTTGGTTGGTTGGTTGGTTGGTTGGTTGGTTGGTTGATTGGTTGATTGGTTGATTGGTTGATTGGTTGATTGGTTGATTGGTTGGTTGGTTGGTTGGTTGGTAGATTGATTGATTGATTGATTGATTGATTGATCTACATGACTGGCAGAATATTTGTGTAATGATTTCTCCAATAACTATCCACAGCAGCATATTATGGACCAGTGACATCTTCTCAGTGATCTTCAAGGTGATGCCAATAAACTGTGGATTGCAAGGCCTTTCAGAAGGTGGACCTAAAACAACTCACACTGGGTGTGGCTTTCACATTTGGGTGAAGGCGTGTCATGCTTCATCCTTACCGAGCAAGGAGTTACGCCCATTAGTTGCCCAGGTATGTTGCGTTCAGGGTTTTCCGCCCCATTTAGCTTCCACTGCAGGTCTCATTCTGTAATTCAATAAAGTGACCCATTTTTCACCCAGCTCTTGTGTTTGAGTGTTCATTCCTCGTCCAACGCAAATTATTTTATTTTATTTATTTATTTATTTATTTTAGTCAATCATATATTAAAAAACGGATACAAGTATAAAGAAGATTATGAATACACGAGATAGATTTGGATAAAGGGGGAACAACAGGATAAGGGAGGGTAGGCTCACTGGTGTGCTTATGCACATCCTTTTTAGAAATGGGGTGTGGTCTATAGTATACAACCCAAGGTTAAAGTGTTGGTAATTTGGGGAAGGTTTGGTTAAAGTCTATGGTTAAAGGTTTGGGGCTTTGGAAAACAGAGAGAAGACACCAAAATTTCTCTCACCTTATTAAGTATCTTTAGCTGTGAAAGAGCATCTTGGTTGATATTAAGTCTGTGTCTTTCAAAATATGCCAGAATCTCACTCCTGGCATCCTCCTTGGGGAGAACCAACAAGCTGTCAATTCTCAGATCTGCTTTTATCTCTCCATTTTGGTCGAAGTATAATTTCTTCTTGGAAATATTCCAAAATTCATTCTTCTTCAGAAAGGGATGAAACTAGAGTGGAAACATCCAGAAATGTGCAAAAATTTGGAGGAGAATTTGCAAAAAAAATCCATCAAATTCAAGGAAGGACAAATAACCCAAGGAAGAGATCAAAGGAGCTGCCCTTAGCCTTGAGGAAAGACAAGAAAGAGATCAGTAGGAGTCTGGGAGCCTTTTTTCCAACTGACACAATCTCTTGATTGAGGAGGGGAGGATACAGCCCTCTTCCAATAACTGACACTTGTTACATACAAGCCTAAGATCTGCTCACTATTTTTCCAGAGTGTCAGACATGGAAAAATGAATTCAGTTACAAGAGAGGAGATTTTAGCTGAACAAGAGAGAAAAATATCATAAAAGGATGAGCTGTTTTAGAGCTGAGCCAGTAAAGGAGAGAGGTTCAGTCTCCTCTTCATGGATTATCTGAATACAAAGACCGAGCAATCATTAGTCAGAGAAGCTTTAACTGGGATTCTTGCAGAGAGGAAGGGTTGGGCTGGATGGTCTCTATTGTGTTGGCAATGGTCAGAAATAAAGAACCACAACACACTGTTTAAAAGCTGATCAGAGACAAAATGTATTGGGAAAATGAAATGCAATTCACTGATTACTTTCTAAGGAATTTCAGGCTGGACACTTTCTCTCTAATTAGCTGTAGATATAACTCCTGGGCTTTGAGCCAGAGGGCGATAAATCTAGTCCATGAAGTATTTTTGGCAGCTCGGACAACTCTTGGTTTCAATGAAACTTGTAAAGCATAAAACCCGCATGAAGGAAGAGAATTTGAACTCAGAAAGTCCTCTCAGATCTGATTTTTTTTTAGTGTTTTTTGGCATTTTCTGCCAACCCCCCCTTTCCCTTAGAAAGTCCCCTATATACTGGCAAGGCATGATCAAGTGTCCCATAGATCTATTAATGAAAAGATTCCTTCTTTTTCAGATATTCCTGCCTAGACCAAATTTTTCTGACTCTTGTATCTAACAGGGGGTCCTCCTCCTCTTCTAATCTCCCCTCATCTTCTGACTCACTAAGTCCCATAACTGGGGGTGCTACAGTCTCTGATGGTTCCACAGTCTCTAACTCCCCTTCATTTTCACCCTCAGGCTCAGATAGCAAGAACACTGGCCTGCGATGCCAGTACTCCTCTGCCTGGTCCTTGAAATCCGTGACCAATTGAGCCATACGTGGACCACTCACAACAGTCATAGGGTCACCTTCAAATATATAAAGGTAAAATTTAACAATCAAAAATTCATACATACAGGATTTTATTTGAAAAAAGAATACAGCATTTTCAAATTTGCAGTGTTTAATATCAAAATGCCATGGTATCTAGTCTTTGGAACCATTATTCCCTGAGTAATTAAATTGGCCAGATCTGTTGAGATGGTTCCACTCTTTCTCCTCTGGATTCCTTCTCCAAAATAACTCAGACGAATGGATCCATATTGGGACCTCTTACCTGCCAGGGCTGCAGCCTTGGAAACCCCAACCTCTTTTCATCTCCCTTCCTTCTCCTCATTCTGGAGGAATATGCAGAATTCAAGACATGGACCAGAGTCTTTATGTAACTGCATGCACGGGCAGAATTTCTGACCTCTAACCTGTTTTTTTTCTCCAGGGTCTCCAGTGGGGTTTTCTGGGTGCATCTTCTGCGGTCTTTGACAGAAAAGACAGATTTTGAAACGGTACAGCGAAAATGCTGAACTTGAAACTGATTATCTATAAAGAAATAGGGTCCACAGGAATTATCCTTTGGCCTTTCTTTTAACAGATAGCCAAAGTTTGAAATACTATGGATGTATTTGAGGTGTGCGTTCTTTTTAATTGAATACCCTTTAAAATTTGTGAGGATCCAGACTTTCCCATCAATTTTTCCTGGCAAATGCATAAATGTCAAATGGAAATGATTGATTCTGTCCCAAAGGGAATCATATTCTATGAAGTGAACAAAGACATTGACTTGTCTCCACTTGGAGAGGGCATCCCTGAAGAGGGCTACATGTCCAGTTGTTGAAAATCGTTGTGATATAACCACACAAATTCCATTCCTGACAAGCATAGGAGTGAAAGTCCTCATGAAATTCTCTCCCTTCTCTGTGTCTGAAGCAAAGAGGCCAATCAGGGTCCATCTGAAATGGAGGAGCAGTTGGACAATGGCTGGGTACTGGAACCCTTCTTTGGGATTCATCTGGTGGAAAAAAGGAAATTGAGTTTTATCACTCAAAGACTCTGCAGCTGTTTCCTCATTGATCTGAAAAACAATTATGAATACTGTATTATATTTGGAGTCAGATCAAATAGAACTTAACAATAGCACTTAGACTTATTTACCTCTTTAAATGCTTTTACAGCACTCTCTATGCAGTTTATGGAGTCACCCCATTGCCCCTCCCCTCCAAAAAATCTGGGTCCTCATTTTGCCGACCTCGGAAGGATGGAAGTCTGAGTCAACCTTGAGCCTGATGAGATTTGAACTGCCAAATTGCAGACAGACAGTAGTCAGGAGAAGTAATCTGCAATACTGCACTCTAATCACTGCCCTACTGTGGCTCAAAATAATATATTTTTTAATAAATCCAACCTGGTTCTCATGAATGTATTAGAATAGTGTCATGATTCCAACTGACGAACCCAACTAAGCCAGCACACTTGAGACAATCCTATCTCTTAATGCAAACTTCTATTGAGTACATTATTTTGGCATGTCATGAAAGCAAAACCAACTCTAACTAATTAAGGAATATATTCTCCCTCCCTCCCATTAGTGCAGGTCACACTGTCCAATTAGGTCTCCGGATACTGTTATGGAAAATGTTCAGGTCTGTGTCTAGCACTGGTTGAGATGACCTTGGTTCCCATGGGACTATGTGGTGTTGTCCATTTGGGAATGGCATGCCAAACAGGCCCTTCCTGCCCACTCAGGTTTTAGCAAGCAGAAAGTTGGCTGTGACAGAATAAGCACACTTTGAACTTGACAAATAGTTTGTTAACTAGACTGTTTAAAATATTAAGGGCAGAATATTAGCAAGATTGTATAGGGAAAATGGAAAATACATATCTTAAAAAGGTAGCAGGACTGAAAATAAACTTCAATTCACAGAGGCTAGGGGAAGAGCTCCTGGCTAGGACTCACCTAGTGAAAGAAAGAGTGAAAGGTAGTGATTTGTAGCCATTTTCTATTTCTTGAATTCAAAAAGGTTGGGGAGATAGTCCTGGCTGGGAAGGAGGAGAAAGGTGGGAAAGGGACAATTTCATTTGCAGTTTGAATTCAAACACAGACCATTCAGATTGGGCTGGGGAGGAACTACTGACTGGGAAGGAGAAAAAAGGAGGGGAAAAGCCATTTCCAATTGCACTTTAAAATTCACAGAGGTTAGGGGAAGAGCTCCTGGCTAGGACCCACCTAGTAAGAGAAGGAGGAAAGAAAGGTAGTGATTCTTAGCCATTTTCTATTTTTTGAATTCAAAGATGTTGGGGAGATACTACTGGCTGGGAAGGAGGAGGAAGATGGGAAAGAATCATATAACTATAAACCAAATATATTAATAATACATTCAGGGGTAGTGCACTTGAGACTGTGATTATATTTTCTTTCAAAATGACTGGCTTAGTTCAGTGTAATACTTGTTTTATAGCTGTGTTTTCAAATTTGGATACTGTCCTCTTTGTAAACAAATTACTAGTCTATGTGGACATATAACCTATCTAGCAGCAGAAATCAAGCAGAAATCACATGCAAAATTCAGCCATTCTATTCTAATGAGCCACATTACCAGCCCCCTCTACCACAAAGATTGTGCAGAAGGGCAGCATGGATATCTGTGGGATCTGGCAGGGTAAGAACTGTGAATCACAAACACAATGCTTATGCTGTGTCCAAATATAACAGATATAGTGCCCTGGCTGACCTTAATAGGGACACTAAAGTGACAGGTCAAGGTAGTTGTGATAATGATAACTGAAATAAGGAAGGGATCATGGTCCAAGATGAAGAACCTATCTTGGAAAGTATCAACAATAGAGACCTTCAAATTTCTAGGTTCTATCATATCTCAAGACCTAAAATGGTCACCTAACATCAAAAACATCATCAAGAAAGCACAACAAAGAATGTTCTTTCTGCGTCAGCTCAGGAAGCTCAAACTGCTCAAGGAGCTGCTGATACAGTTCTACAGAGGAATCATTGAGTCTGTCATCTGCACCTCTATAACTGTCTGGTTTGGTGCTGCAACCCAACAGGACCGACACAGACTTCAGAGGACAATCAGAACTGCAGAAAAAGCAATTGCTGCCAACCTGTGTTCCATTGAGGACCTGTATACTGCACGAGTCAAAAAGAGGGCGGGGAAAATATTTACTGACCCCCCACATCCTGGACACAAATTGTTTCAGCTCCTACCCTCAAAACGTCGCTACAGAGCACTGCACACCAAGACAACTAGACACAAGAACAGTTTTTTCCCGAACGCCATCACTATACTAACCAAATAATTCCCTCAACACTGTCAGACTTTCTACTAAATCTGTACTTCTATTCTACTAGTTTTTCTCATCATTCCTATCACCCATTTCCTCCCATGTTGACTGTATGACTGTAACTTGTTGCTTATATCCTAAGATTTTTATTAATACTGTATTGCTTCTTCATTGCTTATTTGACCCCTATGACAATCATTTTGTACCACATGATTCTTGACAAATGTATATTTTATTTTATGTATGCTGAGAGCATATGCACCAAGACAAATTCCTTGTGTGTCCAATCACACTTGGCCAATAAAAATTCTATTCTATTCTTTTCTATAAAGTGTGAATCACCTATTACACATCAGTCACACAAGAGCAACAAGGTATCCAAAAAGAGAAGCCACCTTCTGGTTGGTTATTCAATTGTAAGGGATGTAAATTTAGGAAGGACAATGAGGTTTTGAAAGAGGTTAGATGCCTGCCAGGTGCTACTGCCAACAGAGAAAAGAATGCCAGTAAGGACTGTGATGTTGATGCTATTATACATCTTGGCACAAACGATCTGTCCCTAAAAGATGTACTCTCTGTGCAGAATGACTTCCGGAGCTTGGGGTATGAACTTAATATAGGTTGTAGGCTTATCTTATAAGAGGTATTACCAGTATACAAGGAACAAAAAAGGAAAGGGCAATGTGTAGCAAAGTTTAATGTATGGCTAAAAGAGTGCTGTAAATGGGAAGGCTTTGGCTTTATTAGTCATGATGTCTGCAGCTGGTCCAATGAAAGACTGTACAAAAGAGATGGTTTGCATCCATCAAAGAAAGGGACTGAACTGCTTTGTATTAAATTCACAGATTTCCTGGATAAACATTTAAACTGAACAGTAGGGTCAGAAAATTAATTGATACAGATCATTTTGGTCCCCAACAATCTAAAATTAATAGAGTTAAGAGTGCACACAACAAAGATAAGGGTAAGTTTATCAGCCTAGCTTTCAAACAAAGCAAAGCATTTAATAGAGAGTGCCGTACCACATGCACTAATCAAACAGGTGGCAAGAAAGATGGGGCAATCAAGCACAAGACAGGTTATGTAGACAGTAAACAAAGGGTCAACCAAAATTGACTTAAATGTCTATACACCAATGCACAGAGTATGAGGAATAAAGAGGGTGAATTAGAAATTCAAGTAAATGAGGAAAGATATGATACACCGTAGTTGCCATTACAGAAACTTGGTGGGATGAAACTGACAAATGTCTACTTTTTGGGTAACAAAGTTGTCTGCTGGGTTTGTTAGGAACCAGTTGGATCTTCCACTTGGTGCAGGGTTTGTCTCCCAGTTGATGTCAGGGTAGTTAAAATGATGTGCTTCCTACATACCTTGGTTAGCTGACTAGCAAAAAGTTCATCTACTACCTCTGTTTGTTTGGGTGGCCTATACTATAGACCTATGGCAATGTCATTTCCCCCACCCCTTTTAATGTTGACCCAAATACAGCTATAGGGATTTAAATTATTTAAAAGAAACAGACCAAATAATAGAGGAGGTGGAGTTGCACTATATATAAGAAATAACTACACCTCTACAGAAATAGAGCGCAACAGTAATGGAAATCATCTTGAATGCATTTGGGTCAACATTAAAGGGGGTGGGGGAAATGACATTGCCATAGGTCTATAGTTTAGGCCACCCAACCAAACAGAGGTAGTAGATTAACTTTTTGCTAGTCAGCTAACCAAGGTATGTAGGAAGCACATCATTTTAACTACCCTGACATCAACTGGGAGACAAACCCTGCACCAAGTGGAAGATCCAACTGGTTCCTAACAAACCTAGCAGACAACTTTGTTACCCAAAAAGTAGACAAGGGGATCAGCCACATTAGTCTTAATTCTCATTAACAGAGATAGAATTATAGAAGTTGTTGAAGCTACAGGAACCTTGGGGGCAAGTGATCACACAATATTATTTTTATTATTATATTTATTAGATTTGTATGCCGCCCCTCTCCGGATATTGGAAATCAACATTATGCAAACACAAACAATAGAACAAAGTCAAACTAGAGTCTTGGACTTTAAGAGAGCTAATTTCAATAAACTCAGAGAGAACTTGGGAAAGATTCTATGGATGAGAATCCTCAAGGGGAAAACAAGAAACTTGGGAAATTCTGAAAAGTGAGATTATAAAAGCCCAGACTAGTTCAATACCAATGAAGAAGAAAAATAATAGGTCACAAAAGAAACCAGCATGGCTGCACAGAAAACTCTCTGACAAATTGAAAGACAAAAAGGACAAGTATAAAATGTGGAAAGAAGGGGAAATAACTAAGGCAGAATACCAGCAAATAGCCCAAGCCTGTAAAGGTGAACTGAGGAAAGCTAAAGCTCACAATGAACAAAGGCTTGCAACAAGAATAAAAAGTAACAAAAAAACCCTTCTTCCAACATATTAAAAACAAGAAAAAAGTGAAGGAAACAGTTGGTCCATTGCAGGTAGAAAAGGGCAAGAAGGTGACAAGCAGCAGGGAGAAAGCAGAGCTACTCAATACATTTTTTGCATCTGTCTTTACACAATGGGAAAAAACAGCTCAACCTATCAAAAACAGCTTCACAAAAAACATACTAGGAACACAAGTTAAACTAGGGAAGAAAATGGTAAGGGAACACCTGTCCACCCTAGACAAATTCAAATCACCAGGACCAGATGGATTACACCCCAAGGTTCTGAAGGAACTGGCAGACGAGATCTCAGAACCATTGAAATATATCTTTCAAAGATCCTGGAGCACTGGGGGATTGCCAGAGGACTGGAAAAGAGCTGATGTAGTTCCCATCTTCAAGAAAAGAAAAAAAAACAGATCCAGGAAACTCCATACCTATCAGCCTGATTTCAATATCAGGGAAGATTTTGGAAAAGATAATCAAGCAACAAGTCAATGAAGCAAACAAAGTAATAACCAAAAGCCCCCACAGGTTTATCAAGAACAGATCGTGCCAGACTAATCTTATAGCATTATTTGACAAAGTGACAAAATCAGTGGACCAGGGGAATGCTGTGGTTTACTTGGAC
This sequence comes from Erythrolamprus reginae, assembly GCF_031021105.1. Lineage (NCBI taxonomy): Eukaryota > Metazoa > Chordata > Lepidosauria > Squamata > Dipsadidae > Erythrolamprus > Erythrolamprus reginae. The sequence continues at coordinate 14,116,361 of NC_091957.1, forward strand.
TTTAGTAAGGCTTTTGACAAAGTAGACGATAACCTACTATTAAATAAACTAGAAAAATGTGGGATGGACAGCAACACCTCCAGATGGATTCAAAATTGGCTAGCTAACCACACTCAGTGTGTAGTGCTCAATGGAACTACATCCACATGGAGATATGTATGCAATAGAGTAGGCCCAGGTTTTAGGCCCAGTACTCTTCAACATCTTCATCAATGACTTGGACAAGGGGATAGATGGGGAACTTATCAGATTTGCAGATGACAACCAAACTGGCAGGAATAGCCAACAGTCCAGAAGATAGGTGCAAAATACAGAAGGACTTTGACAAACTTGAACAATGGGCGCTATTTAACAAAATGAAATTCAATGGTGAAAAAAGTAAGGGTCTACATTTAGGCAAGAAAAACAAAATGCACAGGTACAATGCTGTTGTGGTTCTGTCTGGGGCCCCTCCGGGAAGGGCTGATCTTCTGTCGGTTTCTGGCTCAGAGGGGGAGGATGAGGAACAGGAGGGGCAGGCAGACGAGGAGGTGGAATCACAGGCAGAGGAAGAGGGGGAACAGCCAGAGTCCCCCCAGAGGGAGCTCTCCCCAGCAAGCAGCCTGGATTCCTTAGAGGAAAATGCACAAGCCATAATAGATCTGCGACAGAGAAGAGCTACACAGAGAAGGGAACAATTAGTTAGGTACTTTCAGCATTAAAGAGGCAACAGCTGAGTTTGGGTGTGGTGCTCTCTGGAAAGGATAAAAGGCAGACCCACCCTTCCTGGCTTGTGGAGTATTATCTTTGGGAGTCTTGGGACCTGGCTGTGAACTTTGCCGTCTTGGAATCCTGGTTTGTGACTTGGAGTACTGAAACCTTGGGAGAAAAAGGTGGGGGTCTTATGCTCTACAGTGGTGGGTGTGCCAGCAAGAAGCTTGCTGTATTGTCTGGACATCAGGACTCTGCTGAAAATTCTTATAGTCTGTCTGTTAGGAAGAACAGATTGTTCTCTGTGTTTATTTTTCCAGTTATAAAATACTTTTGCTTTTACCAGAGTGCCTGGCTGTTTTTTCCAGTTGGTGTTGAGGTCTCGGGGGGAACCCAGACAGAACAGTATAATACTCCACCAACCACCAGACACCTGGTGCTCATTTTGGAGGGGTGGTTTGGTTGTTTCTTTTTCTTGCTCTCTGCTGCTGGTTCCTTGTTGGACATTTTTTGCTTTTCGGCTTCCTGTTTTTGACTGCCACCATGGATGTTTCTGCAGCTGACATGCAGGCTGTCTTTGCAGAGTTGCGAGGGGACATTGCTCAGTTGACCCAGACAGTCCTGCTATTACAACGCCAAGTGGAGGTTTTGTCCCAGGCGGCCCCACCCCAGGCGGCACCTGTGGTACCTCCTCCAGCACCTTTGCCCAGAAGGAAATGTTTTGTGGCGATGCCGGAAAAGTTCTGGGGGGACTGGCGGCTGTTTTCTGTGTTCCAGAGCCAGGTGCAGCTTTTTATCAACGCCCAGATGATGTACTTCCCAGGGGATGACCACAAGGTGGCGTTTCTGTGCAGTTTGTTGGCTGGCCCTGCAGCGTCGTGGGTGGCACCTTACCTGGTCCGGGATGACCCGCTACTCCAGAACTACGATGCTTTCTGTGACCTGCTGCGTCACCAGTTTGCGGACCCGGTGCAGGAGCAGACAGCCACGCGGGCGCTGAAGCAACTACGCCAGGGTTCGCGCCCCCTGGCGGACTACATGGCTGACTTTCGGTCTCTGGCCGGGCAAGTCCAGTGGAATGAGGCTGCCCTGATCGAGGCCTTTCAGGACGGACTATCAGACACTATGTTGGATGAACTGGTGCATGAGGTAATGCCCGGTACGTTGGACACTTTGGAGCAGCATTGCTTGGCAATAGAGGCCAGGCTGTTGGCCAGGGAAGTCCGTCGAGCGGGACGGTCCAACCCCCGTGCGTCAGGCGTCCCGTCGACACCTGTTCCGCGGCGGGGGTTGTCGACCATAGGCACCCCGGCTCCGGTCCCTGCGCCCCGACGTTTTTCACCAGCGCTTCCTCCACGCCTGATGGATCGTGTTGCCGCCGGGGAGCCGATGGACGTGAGTTACGCACGTCCCCGACAGACCCCGGAGGAACGAGGGCGTCGGCGGGCAGCTGGGTTGTGCTTCTATTGCGGGGCCCCGGGACATTTTGCTGTCGTTTGTCCCCACAAGAGGCGGAGCACGGTGGCTGCTGTCATTCCCGTACCCTCCAGTTCTCCCGTGCTTCCCATGGCGTCCCCTGTGCAGTTCCAGGAGACAACCCCTTGTGTCCCCGTCCCTGTCATGAACTCTCCGATGGCGGGGCCTTCGTCTGGATGTCCTCCGTCGCCGGAACGATCGGGAAACGAGGGGGGCCCGGCTTGGTGGCAACACTAGGTCGGGCGGGGATCCCACTTTCTTCTGACTCCACGACTCCTGACTCCGGACCGTTTCGACACCTGACGCTTGCGGTGACTCTGCATATCGTGCAACGGACTCGGACTTATCCAGCGTTGGCCCTCGTGGATTCGGGGGCGACGACGAATTTCTTGGACGAAGCCTTTGCTCAACGTCATTCCTTGCCCCTTTGTCCTGTCACCCCGCCATTAACTGTGGAGACCATTGACGGGCGGGTCTTGCTGGCTGGTCCCATCCGTTTCCAGACCCTGCCGGTGCGGATGTGCATCGGAACTCATGAGGAGGCCCTACAGTTTTATGTTACCAAGGGGCTTCATTTTCCCCTCGTGTTGGGGTTGTCTGGGCTGCGCGCACATGACCCGCATATGGTGTGGTCCCAGAACCTGGTCACATTCTCCAGTTTGCAGTGCGTGGATCATCACCGACATGTATGCGCAGCCCATGGCCCAGTAGTTCCCGCGATCCAGTTACCCCGTTGCCTCGAGGAGTTCGCCGATGTGTTCAATGAGAAAGAGGCGGATCGGCTACCACCGCATCGGACGTATGACTGTGCCATCGACCTGCTCCCTGACGCCAAGCTCCCGGCTGGTTGTTTGTACTCCATGTCCGAGCCGGAGCTTGTGGCTCTCAAGGAGTTTGTGGAGAAGAATTTGGCCAAGGGATTTATTCGGCCATCCAAGTCCCCTTTGTCTGCCCCTGTTTTGTTCGTGAAGAAGAAAATGGGTGATCTTCGCCTCTGTTGTGACTATTGGCGCCTGAACGCCATCACGGTGCGTAATAGGTACCCCTTGCCCTTGATCCCTGAACTCATGGACCGGTTGCGGACGGCAAAGGTGTTCACCAAAATTGATTTGCGCAGTGCGTACAATTTGGTCCGGATGCGGGCCGGGGATGAGTGGAAGACAGCGTTCGGCACGCGTTACGGCCACTTTGAATACACAGTGATGCCATTTGGCCTCACCAACGCCCCGGCCGTGTTTCAACATCTGATGAACGACGTGTTCCGGGACATGTTGGATCAGTTCGTGGTGATTTACCTTGATGACATTTTAGTGTATTCCCCGAACCATGCCATGCATTTGGACCATTTGCGCCGGGTCCTGCTCCGGTTGCGGGAGCAGCAGTTGTATGCCAAGCTGGAGAAGTGCCAATTCTTCCAGGCTACCATCGAATTCCTTGGGCACATTTTGTCTCCAGGTGGCATTTCCATGGACCCGGGCAAAGTGGCTGCACTTCAGTCTTGGCAACCTCCACAACGGGTGAAAGACGTACAACGTCTTTTGGGGTTTGCAAACTATTATTGGGCTTTTGTTCCGGGATATGCCAAGTTAACCACGCCCTTGACTCGGTTGTTACAAAAACAAGTCCCGTTTGGTTGGGGGGAGGTGGAACAGCGGGCTTTTGAGGCCCTGAAAGCGGCGTTCATGGCGGAACCGCTTCTGCGCCATCCTCATCCCGCTCGGCCATTTGTGTTAGAGACAGACGCCTCGGATGTAGCGGTTGGCGCAGTGCTCCTTCAAGCCCATCGTCCCGGTGACATCCTGTTCCCGTGTGCTTACTTTTCCCGCAAATTGTCTCCCTCAGAAAGGAATTATACGATTTGGGAGAAGGAACTCTTAGCGGTGAAGGCCGCCTTTGAGCACTGGCGGCATTATCTGGAGGGGGCCCGTCACCAGATTGAAGTACGGATGGATCACCGGAACCTCGAGTACCTGCAGACGGCGCGGAAATTAAACCAGAGACAGATCCGTTGGTCCTTCTTTTTCGCGTGGTTCGATTTCCGCATCAGGTACACGCCCAGCGCCCAGAACCCTCGAGCGGACGCCTTGTCGCGCAAGTCGGAGTACACGCACCCGAAGGAGCCGGCTCCTCTGCAGACGGTTCTACCCCCTGCAGCTTTGGCTGCCACTCAGGACCCAGTGGACTTGCGTCGCCGTTTACGGGAGGCGCAGCGGGAGGATGGGTTTGTAGCGCAGAGAGTGCGGGAGTTAACACCCAATTCCCCCTGGACATTTCAAGACGGTCTGCTTCGGTACCGGGGGCAGCTGTATGTTCCCGCTGGCCCAGTGAGGGGGTTGATTATGACCCAGTGTCATGACTGTCCAGTGGCGGGGCATTTTGGCCTGTTCAAAACATTGGAGCTGGTCACTCGGACATTCTGGTGGCCACGCATCCAAGATGATGTGCGTTCCTATGTGGCCACCTGTGTCCGGTGTCGTACGGCCAAGGGGGTGACTGGAGCCCCACCAGGATTACTGCAACCTTTGCCCACGCCTGAGAGACCCTGGGGTGCCGTGTCCATTGACTTTGTAACCCATTTGCCTTCTTCAGCTCGTTTCACGGTAGTCATGGTGGTGATGGACATGCTCACCAAGATGGTTCATTTTGTCCCTTGCACTAGGGTGCCCACTGCTCAACTCACGGCCCAAATGTTTATCAGCCACGTGTTTAGGTTACATGGGCTTCCGGATCGGGTGGTTTCTGACAGGGGAACACAATTCACAGCCCGGTTCTGGCAGGAATTGATGTCGGCTCTGAACGTGTCTGTGTGCCTCGCATCGACGCAGCACCCCCAGACCGATGGAGGCACAGAAAAGGTCATAGGGATACTGGAACAATACCTGAGGTGTGTCGTGGCGGATCGCCAGACTGATTGGTCCAGGTTCCTCCCTGTAGCGGAGTTCGCTTTCAACAACTCCCGCCACTCATCGACCCGGCTCACGCCCTTTTTCGCCAATTATGGCTTCTACCCTCGCTTCTTTCCCTTGACCCTCCTAGATTCCCCGGTGCCTGCTGCTGAGGACTTTCTCTCGGAGCTGCAGGCGGTCCACGAAATGGTGAAGAGGTACCTAAATAAAGCCAAGGAGGACTACAAGAGGGTGGCTGACCGCTCCAGACGGGATGTGCCCCCCTTGGTGGTGGGGGATCAGGTGTGGCTGTCCACAAAATACATAGCCTCTGAATTACCCCGACACAAATTAGATCCCCGGTTCCTGGGTCCTTTTCCCATTGAGCGGGTGATCAATCCGGGGGCCTACTGGTTCACCCTGCCGGCCAACTTGCGGGTTCACCCTGTGTTTCACCGTTCGCTGTTAGTCCCTGTCCCTCCCGATTGTCCGCTCCGTCCCAATGTTCCCGTGTTTCCTGCCCCGTGTGTTCGTGACCACCTTCCTGAAGCTATGGTACATGACATTTTGGATTCCCGTTGGGTGGACGGTTGCTTCCAGTACAAGGTGCAATGGGTGGAGGGGGACCCTGATGATTGCTCCTGGGTGGAAGCGGCGTTGTTGGATGCTCCCGACCTTATTCGGGATTTTCACGCCCAGTTCCCTCAGAAACCACGTCCTCTCCGCTGGCAGGTGGGGAGGGGCCTTCCGCGGGGGGATGGTGTTGTGGTTCCGTCTGGGGCCCCTCCGGGAAGGGCTGATCTTCTGTCGGTTTCTGGCTCAGAGGGGGAGGATGAGGAACAGGAGGGGCAGGCAGACGAGGAGGTGGAATCACAGGCAGAGGAAGAGGGGGAACAGCCAGAGTCCCCCCAGAGGGAGCTCTCCCCAGCAAGCAGCCTGGATTCCTTAGAGGAAAATGCACAAGCCATAATAGATCTGCGACAGAGAAGAGATACACAGAGAAGGGAACAATTAGTTAGGTACTTTCAGCATTAAAGAGGCAACAGCTGAGTTTGGGTGTGGTGCTCTCTGGAAAGGATAAAAGGCAGACCCACCCTTCCTGGCTTGTGGAGTATTATCTTTGGGAGTCTTGGGACCTGGCTGTGAACTTTGCCGTCTTGGAATCCTGGTTTGTGACTTGGAGTACTGAAACCTTGGGAGAAAAAGGTGGGGGTCTTATGCTCTACAGTGGTGGGTGTGCCAGCAAGAAGCTTGCTGTATTGTCTGGACATCAGGACTCTGCTGAAAATTCTTATAGTCTGTCTGTTAGGAAGAACAGATTGTTCTCTGTGTTTATTTTTCCAGTTATAAAATACTTTTGCTTTTACCAGAGTGTCTGGCTGTTTTTTCCAGTTGGTGTTGAGGTCTCGGGGGGAACCCAGACAGAACAAATGCAATGGTACATTGCTCAACAGTAGTATCTGTGAGAGGGATCTTGGAGTCCTAGTGGACAATCATTTAAATATGAGCCAGCAGTGTGCAGGAGCTGCCAAAAAAGCCAATACAATTCTAGGCTGCATTAACAGAGGGATAGAATCAAGATCACATGAAGTGTTAATACCTCTTTTTAATTTTTTTAAAATTTTCATACTTTTCACCCTTAACCCTCCCCCTCCCTTCCCTCAGTTTTTCATTATTTATAGTCCCAGCCATGTCAGAGTTGTAGACAATTTCTTCTTTATGTCTTCATTGGCCTTATCCCTTTCCACCCATGCAAAATAAAGTTTCCATTTTTTTTCTTATCCTTTCAGCTTTTTCATCCCATGAACAGTTCAGTGAGATAATATGAGTTATTTCCATTTGTACTTGTTCAAATATATAATCATTCAATCATTTTAGTGTCCATTTAAAGTGTTAATGCCTCTTTATAACACTTGAAATATTGCATTCAGTTTTGGCAGCCATAATGTAAAAAGGATATTGAGACTCCTCAAGCAATGGGTGGAAACTAAACAAGGAGAGAAGAAACTTAGAAGTAAGGAGAAATTGCCTCCAGAAGTTGTGAATGCCCCAACACTGGACGTTTTTAAGCAGGTGTTGGACAACCATCTGTCTGAAATAGTGTAGGGTTTTCTGTCTAAGCAGGGGGTTGGACTAGAAGACTTCCAAAGTCCCTTCCAACTCTGTTGCTATTATTATTTTAATCCTAAAATTATAATTAAAGGGAAATTTGGCAGAAAAAAATGGATTTTCAAATAGTTAAGAAAGTGAAATATTTAGGAATATATTTAACAGCAAGATGTGCAACAATAAAAGAAAACAATTATATAAAATTACTTAAGCCAATAAAATTAGATTTGGAAAAATGGAAAAACCTAAATTGCTCAATGTTAGGAAGGTGTGCCTTGAATATCCTACCAAAACTGCTTTTCCTTTTCCAAACAGTATTTATAAAAATTGAAAAGAAATTCTTTGATGATTTCACAAATTGAGTTTGAATTTTATTTGGCCAGAGAAATGTGAGAATATTGAGAGAGAGCTAATTTGCATATTGGTATGTCAATCAATTGTGGCAGTTGGAAGATGGAAATCTTGGGATTCCTATGCTGACTGTTGGTGAATCTGCATCATAGAGAGCAGATGTATAAAGAAATATAGTTATACTGTCAAGGTATTTATTTGTGTAAATATGAAACCAGTTCAATGAGAAAAGAAAAAAAAAAGCATAAGTTTTATATTGGAGTAATTGTATTGTGTAATCAAATATACATTGTATCACAGTTCTTCAAAGAAGAGACTCTGCTGGATGAAGTGAAGAACATCACTTACAACCATAAATCACATAGAAATCCAACAAGAATCTAAAGAAAGTAGAGGATTTGGGCTACCAGACTGGTTTATCTATTACAAATCATATGAAATAACATCATTAAAAGAATGGACAACCTTCAGACACAAAAGACTGTTATATTTAGAAGGATATGACTTACAATTAGGATAGCACACCCTCCTATGGTATGAGTAAAGCAAAATCCATAGATACTTTCAAAATCATTATATAAGAAACTCACCAATATCTGTATGGGAAAAAATAAAATCTAAAATATACTTTGAAAATTCCAGAATGGAAGCCAGATTTAATATCCAAAAATATCCAAATCTGGTGAAATTTGAAAAAAAAAAAGTGACATACAAATATATTTTGGACATGGAAGGAAAATTAAAATTGAAGCTAAAGCTTGAAGACCAGAGCATAAAACTATCATGGTGGCCGCAATTCCAAATACAATCTAGATATGATATAAATATGAAAAATTATGGCTTTTATAAATGACAACACCTTTTGATAAGACACTATAGAAAACTAATTAAGGTATATAACTTCTTATTAAATTTAAAAATGGTGATGAACAAATAAAAGATAAAATGGTAATATGGGGAAAAATTGGTTATAACAGAGTTAGAAAAAGGCAAAATTTACAGGAAAGAAAGTCTAGGTTAACAATGGCAACTTCTTATAATGAAAATGGATATAAAGTGTTTTATAGACGACATCTACCACCTGCTAGGTTAGCGAAAATGTTTAAAAATATGTCTAGCAAATGTTGGAAATCCAATGAAATAATGGGCACATTTTATCGTTTGTTATGGACTTGTGTTAAAACTACAAAATTTGGGGCAAAAATACACAGATGGATAGAAAAGATAATAGTAAATTTTACATGTAAATTTTAAACCTAAATTGTTTTTATTAGGGATGATATCAGAAAAAAAAATGATAGGAAAAGTATATATTTAATATTACATGTCTTAGCACCAGCAAAGATTATTTTCGCACAATATTGGAAAAATGAAGAAATACCACAAGAGAAGAGATCATTACAAAAATAGTAGATTGTGCAGACATGGATAGACTTACATTGAAAATCACATAGGAAGAAGACACAGAATGTTATCAAAAATGGAGCTTACCAATAGTTGGGAGAAAGAGGGTGGAGCATAAGAAGGGAATTAGTATTGTTAAGCATCCTAAATACCCAGACAACATGATGCTTATTAAGCACTAAGAAATATATTAAATAAAAAATTAATAACATTTATTTTAAAAAATAAGATATTACTGTATCAATACTGTACTGAAACACCCCTATAATTTATCGTAGTTACATTAACACATGCAAATACCAACTGAAGTATTCTATTCCAATAAAGGGCGTATTATAATTTTTGAGGTTTGCTACATCTTTTTCTGCTTCTTTTGTAGAGGAATCTTTTTAGCTTCTCCAGTTGTACAAGAAACAGGGAGACCTCAGTTATAATGGGATCATGGCATAGGTTTCAGCTACAATATCTGCAATCTATAATTGCTAAGAGTCCTTTTTTTGCATTTTTTTAGATAGATGGAATGCTATCATTGCCAACTTCAATCCCACGATAGGGCAGGCATTCTTTATATGTGAAAATCAAGGTGCCAAGAGAGGCCACAACAACTAGGGATAATTTTTGAACAGTTAAATAGTTGGTAGAATGTCTTCTCCATGGAATGTATTGCTTACATTTCAGGCCTTTTTTGATTAATCTCAACATGAACATAATGGGATAAAACATTGACATTTTTGCTAATATGGAGAAAAGCAGCTCTTGAATTCCATGGAGAAGACATGAGTTGGTGGTGATGGGTGAGCATCTATTGCTCACCCACCACCACCACCCACTCCTTTTTACCAGATGGAGAAAAATGTACACAAACCTGTGGGACTTTGTAGGTGCCCACTAACGTTGACAGCTGAATGGAGATGTCCCTTTTAGCTGCATCAAGAAGTGCCAGAAGGTTGTCCTTCCTTCCACAGCCATAGTTGGGAACATTGACTTCTCCAGTAGAGAGCATGTCCAGAAAGGCATCTGAAGTGCCAAGTGTGCTCCAATAGTTGTCATGGATGTTGTAGCCAAGTGTGAGATTGTGCAGGAGCTGGGAATTCTTGTTGATTACTTGTATGTTGAAAATTAATTTTAAGCCATATGAAAAAGCATAAACATCCCTATTGTAAAAAAGTGCTATTATAATCAACAGCAACAACAAATGCTTTTTAAATATATAATCCTCCACATACCTGCTGAGCCTTAAGCCAACATTGGTCCAAAACCAGTGATCAGTTACAAAAATATGTAATATGAATTGGCTGAAGAAGGGCAACTACAACTGGTTCAACCACTACTTTAAATAAAATTAATTATTCAAGGGATAAATTAAAGGTTGAACTGAGAGGGGAAAGTAATTTGATTCCTTTGCAACTTTTTTTCAGACCCCTTTTTGGATTTGAGTGTTTTTCACAAACCCAGGCAAAAGAGAGAAGCCACAGAAATCAAAATCATTAGACATATCCCCCAATATAAGGGGGGAAATGGGGGAAAATGGAGGGAGTTCAACTCCATTACCTTGAATGACTTACAAATCATGGAAAACAACCTGAATAGAAGGAGCCACATTGAAAAGCAACTTTATATGCAATGTTTCATTTCCAGTGATGACTATATTAATGAGATGGTCTCCTGGGCTGTAAAAGCTCCATGGTTTATTTCCATCCCGGTGCTTGAAATTCAGTGGGCATTTCATTCTCAGCTTCCCAGAGACTGGATTGGACATCAGCAGCATCAGAAGCAGAAGCAGGAGGTCCATAATTCATGGGGTGAAACAATCAATCACTTTTCGGTTTCTAGAGAAGAATTAGAAGAATTGAAAGGACTCTCACAAGGTGGAATATGGAAAGGAGATGTATATTCAAGAGCAAAGACCCTGAGCATGGAGCAAAGACTCCATGTTTCTGTTCCCAAAGTCTCCCCTGGAAGATTCGACCAAAGAGCAGAGCTGAAACTTTTATCACAATTCTCCCCCTCAGCAGGGATCTTTAGACAATTCAATTAGTTCTTGGACCCACACTTTGTTGGGCAAATCTCTGGAGAGAAATGAAAGGGAAATAATCCCTATGTATTTCATAATAACAGGAGCAGAGATCAAATCAAATTGCTCATCTAGAATTGAGAGATTTGGGAGCTCCATCTTTGAAATTGGCCACAGAGGGAATACATAGCACTTATGGATGAAAATATAAAGTAATGTGACATTTGTTGGCATTGTGGTTAAAAGGAAAAATCCCAGAGGCCAGTTTATGCCAGAGCATATCACAGATCTGAAATAGCTGCCTGCTGAGTTGGAACCAAAAATTATTTTATTTTGAAACCTAATGCTCAAGGGCATTAAACAAAAAGGCTGATGCAATAGTGCAGCAGGTTTCTAAGAACAAACTCAACTTTAGTGAAAAATTAGTTATCAGAACTTTGCAGACTTAAAACAAATGAGGGAGGGGGAGTTAGAGAAAGCTTTTTGACTCTAGTGAGTGCTCAAGGGGAGGAATGCTTTAAAGTAAACAATTAAATGAAATTTTAAGACTGCTTTAAGACAGTGTTTTTCAATCAAATTTCTGGTGGAACCAGCCCATGTCAGAATAATTAATAAAAAGAGAGAAAAGGAGAGGCAGGAAGGAAGTGAGAGAAAGAAAGAGCAAGAGGGTCAGAAGGAGGAAGAGAGGAAGAGAGAAAGAGAAAGGAAGGAAGGAAGAAAAAAAAGAAAGAGGAATGGAGAGAGAGAGAAAGAAAGAGAGAGGGGAACATTGACCCCCTCAGAGAGGGTCCGCAACTTGGGCGTCCTCCTCGATCCACAGCTCACATTGGAGAAACATCTTTCAGCTGTGACAAGGGGGGCGTTTGCCCAGGTTAGCCTGGTGCACCAGTTGCGGCCCTATTTGGACCAGGAGTCACTGCTCACAGTCATTCATGCCCTCATCACCTCGAGGTTCAACTACTGTAACACTCTCTACATGGGGCTACCTTTGAAAAGTGTTTGGAAACTTCAGATCATGCAGAATGCAGCTGCGAGAGCAATCATAGGCTTCCCCAGGTATGCCCATGTTACACCAATACTCCACAGTCTGCATTGGTTGCTGGTAGGTTGTTCCATTGGTTGATCGCTCTGACCATCAGGAGGTTCCTCCTTATCTCCATGATGACTCTCTCATTGGTCAGCTTCCAGCCGTTGTTCCTCGTCCGGCCCTCTGGTGCCCTGAAGAATAAAGTGATCCCCTCCTCTCTGTGACATCCCCTCGTATACTTGTAGACTGCTATCGTGTCCGCTCTGGCCCTCCTTTTTTCTACGCTATCCATGCCCAGTTCGCTCAGTCTCTCTTCGTAAGTCTTGGTTTCCAATCCCTTAATCATCTTGGTTCCTCTTTTTTGCACCTTCCCCAGAGTTTCAATGTCTCTTTTGAAGTGTGGTGACCAGAACTGAATACAGTACTCCAGGTGTGGTCGGACCAGGGCATAGTAGAGTGGTATTAAGACTTCCCTGGTCTTGGAGTGTATTCCCCTGTTGATGCAGCTTAGGATTGTGTTGACTTTTTAAGCTGCTGCTGCACATTGTTGACTCATGTTTAGTTGATTGTCCACCAAGACTCCGAGGTCTCTTACACAGTTGCTACTGCTAAGAGGGGTTTCTCCCAGGTTGTATGTCTTCTTCAGGTCCAGTCAACTAATCAATGTCGTCTGGCGGGACCCAGGGGAAAAGCCTTCTCTGTGGCGGCCCCGACCCTCTGGAACCAGCTCCCCCGGAGATCAGAATTGCCCTCACCCTCCTTGCCTTATGTAAGCTCCTTAAAACCCACCTCTGTTGTCAGGCTTGGGGGAACTGAACTACCCTTTTCCCCCTAGGCTTATACAATTTATGCATGGTATGTTTGTGTGTATGTCTGGTTTTAATAAGGGTTTTTTAATTACTTTAAACATTAGATTTGTTACATGCTGTTTATTACTGTTGTTAACTGTCCTGAGTCTAAGGAGAGGGGCGGCATACAAATCTAATAAATAAATAAATAAATAAATGAATGAATGAATGAATGAATGAATGAATGAATGAATGATAAATAAATAAATAATAAATAAATAAATAATAAATAATAAATAAATAAATAAATAAATAAGAGAGAGGGAGAAAGAGGGAGGAAGAGAGAGAGAAAAAGAGACAATTTTTTTTGCTCCATATAGACCTAATTTTTAATCAAGACACACACCGCTATTCATTCATTTCATTTTCATTTATTTAGATTTGGATGCCGCCCCTCTCCGAAGACTTGGGGCGGCTCACAACAAGATAAAAACAAATCATAAATAATCAGAAAACTTTAAAATTTATACAAGATTTAAAAGATCCCCATATACTAACAGACACACACACAAACATACCATACATAAATTAAACATGCCCGGGGGAGATGTTTCAATTCCCCCATGTCTGACGGCAGAGGTGGGTTTTAAGGAGTTTACGGAAGGCAGGGAGAGTAGGGGCAGTTCTAATCTCTGGGGGGAGTTGGTTCCAGAGGGTCGGTGCCGCCACAGAGAAGGCTTTTCCCCTGGGGCCCGCCAACCGACATTGTTTAGTTGACGGGACCCGGAGAAGGCCCACTCTGTGGGACCTAATCGGTCGCTGGGATTCGTGCGGCAGGAGGCGGTCTCGGAGATATTCTGGTCCAGTGCCATGAAGGGCTTTAAAGGTCATAACCAACACTTTGAATTGTGACCGGAAATTGATCGGCAGCCAATGCAGACTGCGGAGTGATGATGAAACATGGGCATACCTAGGTAAGCCCATGACTGCTCTCGCAGCTGCATTCTGCACGATCTGAAGTTTCCGAACACTTTTCAAAGGTAGCCCCATGTAGAGAGCATTACAGTAGTCGAACCTCGAGGTGATGAGGGCATGAGTGACTGTGAGCAATGAGTCCCGGTCCAGATAGGGCCGCAACTGGTGCACCAGGCGAACCTGGGCAAATGCCCCCCTCGCCACAGCTGAAAGATGGTTCTCTAATGTGAGCTGTGGATCGAGGAGGACGCCCAAGTTGTGGACCCTCTCCGAGGGGGTCAATAATTCCCCCCCCCCAGCGTAATGGACGGACAGATGGAATTGTCCTTGGGAGGCAAAACCCACAGCCACTCTGTCTCATCCGGGTTGAGTTTGAGTCTGTTGACACCCATCCAGGCCCCAACAGCCTCCAGGCACCGGCACATCACTTCCACTGCTTCGTTGACAGGGCATGGGGTGGAGATGTAAAGCTGGGTATCATCAGCGTACTGATGATACCTCACCCCATGTCCTTGGATGATCTCACCCAGCGGTTTCATGTAGATATTAAATAGCAGGGGGGAGAGGACTGACCCCTGAGGCACCCCACAAGGGAGAGACCTCGGAGCCGACCTCTGACCCCCCACTAACACTGACTGCGACCGGCCAGAGAGGTAGGAGGAGAACCACTGAAGAACAGTGCCTCCCACCCCCAACCCCTCCAGCCGGTGCAGAAGGATACCATGGTCGATGGTATCGAAAGCCGCTGAGAGGTCAAGGACCACCAGGACAGAGGATAAACCCCTGTCCCGGGCCCGCCAGAGATCATCCATCAATGCGACCAAAGCAGTTTCCGTGCTGTAACCGGGCCTGAAACCCGACTGCTGGGGACCTAGATAATCGGCTTCTTCCAAGGACCGTTGGAGCTGGAGTAGTGTCATCAGCAAACTTTGATGCCTCACTATTTATTTCTACATCCAGATCATTAATGCATAAATTTAAAAGTAAAGGTCCCAAAACTGAACCTTGGGGTACACCACTTCTCACTTCTTTCCATCCAGAGAATAGTCCATTTATTGCCACTCTTTGCTTCCTACAATTTAGCCAATTACCAATTCAGGACAAGACCTGTCCTCTAATTCCATGGCTGAAGAGCTTTTTTAGGAGAATGGTGAGGGACTTTGTCAAAAGCCTATTGAAAGTCAAGGTATACAATATCAACTGAGTCCCCTTTATCTATGTGTTTATGTGCACCCTCAAAGAGTTCTAACTGGTTAGTAAGGCATGATTTGCCTTTGCAGAAACCATGTTGATTTTCTTTCAGCAATGCCTGTTTTTCTATTTGCCCAGTAATTTTATCTTTAATAATGGTTTCCATCACTTTGCCTGGAACTGAGGTTAAACTGACTGGTCTATAATTTCCTGGATCACCTCTGGATTCTTTCTTGAAGATCGGGGTTACATTTGCCTCCCTCCAATCCTCAGGCACAGTGCCTGATCTTAGAGGAAGATTATATATTATAGCTAGAAGTTCAGCAATTTCACACTTGAGTTGCTTGAGAACTCTAGGGTGGATGCCATCTGGACCAATGTTCCCTTAATTTTTTTTGGGTGTGAGCAGAAAAGTCTACGGAGAGGGGCGGCATACAAATTTAATAAATAATAATAAATAATAATAATAATGTCTGAGCGGCACATTTTCATGCCTGGGCGTGGATCGGTTAGAAACCCGGTTATTAAGCAAATCTGGCTTCTCCACCCTCCCTCCCCCATTGTTTTTGGTTATGAGATGGTCACAAAAGTCACGTGACCTCAAGACACAACATCGGTCATAAATATGAAATGGAAGCCAAGTTTGATCACATGATCGTGGGGCTGCTGTGAAGGTCGTAAGTGTGAAAAAGGGGCACAAGTCACTTTTTTCAAGGCCGTTGCGACTTTGAATGGTCAGTAAATGAACCGTTCCTGCAACTTTTTTGATGATTGATATTAGTTACTAACAAAATACTGCATTTTATTCATGGAAAATTAGATGGTACACTGTGTTGTTTGAATATATGTTGAGACAGAAAAAATTACACACACACACCCCTTCCAGGTCTCTCTCATTTCTGTGTACTTCTCCCTCCCGCCTTCTCTTTCTCATTTGTTTCCTTTTTGCTCTCATTTCTCTCACTTTCATTTCTGAGACCGGTGTGGCTATCGGAGGATTCAGACAGTGAGGGGGAAGGAGAGATGGAAGCTGAAGGTGCGGGAACGATAGAGGTGGAGACCCCTGCAATGCCTATGGAACCCCTAGTTAGGGCCTTGTCTGGGTCAGATGAGGAGGGGATGATTAATGATCCCATCCTGAATGTGAGTGTGCGAAGGATTATGGGGAGACAGGATCAGCTGCGCAGACGCAGGAGAAGATCTTGATCACAGCTGAGAATAATAAGGAATTCTGCTAAAAGGGGAGGTTTTGTGAGAGTGTTCTTTGCAGGAGTTATCGTTCATGGTTTAACAGAGAAAAAGAAACAGATTGAGTTTTTCTCTAAACCAACATCTTGCTTCCTTGAAGAAACATAGCCTTTGGACAATTGTCTTATGAAAGACTGTAGCTCTTGCAAAAAAGAGTGAGTACCTTTGCTCAGACAGTGCTAAATTTGGAGACATTATTTACAAACTTTGGGGGAGTTTGAGACATTTGTTATCAGACTTGAAGATAACCCAGACTCTTTGGCAATAAACAAACATTCTTTTGCCATAATTGCGGCTCTGATTTAAGGCAATATATTTTGATGTTTTGGAAAATTCCAGTCTGTGTGTTTGATTTTGACTTCAATTACTGCTCAGCTGTCATGCCAGGCAGAACATTAACTAGGAGATGGTTTTGGACTATTTTTAAAAGAGAAGCAGCTTTGCAGTTTTTATATATCATAGTCCAAAATATTTTTTTTCTGGATCATATTGGTCAGAATTTTTCTTTCTTCATCACACTTTTATTTTTCTTCAACAAATCTTATAAAATAAAGGTTTACTAAAACTTTTATGCAAAAGTGTATTTTCAAATTTAACATTAGTAAATCATCTTATTTTAAAATCATGGCTATATGAAGAATAGAGGAATGCGTATTAATAGGGCCTATGTATTAATAAGAGGAACCAACTGCTTGTCACTTAATGCTTAAATCTTTTCTGAATTCTATCCTTCCATCCTTCATTAATCAAACAAATCCTTTATTGCAAAGGTTAAATGCCAAAAGCAAAAGGGAGGAACTAAAGAATCTGCCACTAGTTACAACTTTTGCACCAATTTGAAAGGAGTCAGAGATTTCATATTTACCTTAGTGAAGCCCAGAATTTACTTGGCTAATGTCTATGACTACCTCCGTTTTCCATGGATGGAGAGTCCTAACATATTTTCTTTGGCTCTCTTTGTTTTTCTGCTTAGTCCTTGCCTCAGTCCAAATGTGCGGAAAATTGTCATCCTGGATTTGTCAAGAGGGCTCGAGAAGGAGAGCCAGTTTGTTGCTATGACTGCATTCCTTGTCCAGAAGGAACTATCTCTGTTCAGGAAGGTGGGTGACACTGAAGAAAAAGGAAACCCTCATGGAACTGGATCCATCCAGGTCATTTTGGGGGAAGTACATGTGGGTATGACAGATTGAGCAAGTCTTTACTACTGCCAGAGAAAATATACAGTATCCTCTGCTTTTTAGTGTGGATGTGCTTTTAAATGTCCACATTTACCTTTCTAGGAACATCTGAGTTGTTTGAAACTTGAGGAATTGTCTTAGTTCCACCTCTGAGAAGGATTGTTGTAATGCAATCTATATGAGCTTCTCTTTTTTGGATCACTGAGATTATTATTATTATTATTATTATTATTATTATTATTATTATTATTATTATTATTATTATTGGATTTGTATGCCGCCCCTCTCCTTAGACTCGGGGCGGCTAACAACAGTAGTACAAAACAGCATGTAAATCCAATACTAAAACAGTTAAAACCCCTTATTTGTAAAACCAAACATACATACAAACAAACATACCATGCATAAATTGTAAAGGCCTAGGGGGAAAGAATATCTCAGTTCCCCCATGCCTGGCGGCAGAGGTGGGTTTTAAGGAGCTTATGAAAGGCGAGGAGGGTGGGGGCAATTCTAATCTCCGGGGGGAGTTGGTTCCAGAGGGCTGGGGCCGCCACAGAGAAGACTCTTCCCCTGGGGCCCGCCAAACAACTTTGTTTTGTTGACAGGACCCAGAGAAGGCCCACTCTGTGGGACCTAACCAGTCGCTGGGATTCGTGCGGCAGAAGGCGGTCTCGTAGATACCCTGGTCCAGTGCCATGAAGGGCTTTATAGGTGATGTCCAACACTTTGAATTGTGACGGGAAATTGATCGGCAACAAATGCAGACTGCGAAGTGTTGGTGTTACATGGGCATTTTTGGGAAAGCCCATGATTGCTCTCACAGCTGATGATGTCCATAATGAGATGATTGGTAAAGTTATTGATGCATCTCATTATGCCTGGATAGAAATGCTCTGGTGGGCATTCCAGATTATTTACAGGAAATGTTTTCTCTACCAGAAATTAGATTTCACAGGATCGGCATCCTCTGGGTTCAGAATGTTAAGAAATGAGATCTGGAAGGACTTGGGAATTGTGCCTACAAAGATTTACTGATCTAATGCTTATATTACAATGAAGATAGTATAGTATGAAGATTAGATAGTAATAGATAGATACTATGAAGATTAGATACTTTATTTTTTTTATTTATTAGAGTTGAAAGGGACCCTACAGGTCATCATCTTCAACCCCCTGCTCAACTAGGAAACCCTACACCTTCCCAGCCAGATGGCAGTCCAATCTCCTCTTGAAAACCTCCAGAGTTGGGGTATTCATAACCTCCACTGACAGGCCATTCCACTGGTTGATCGCTTTGACCATCAGGAAGGTCTTCCTTATCTCCAGGTTGAATCTCTCCTTGGTCAGCTTCCAACCGTTGTTCCTCATCTGGCCCTCTGGTGCCCTGGAAAACAGTGTGACCCCCTCCTCTTCATGGCAACCCTTCAAATACCTGTATACAGCTATCATATCCCCCCTGGCCCTTCTTTTTACTAGACTATCCATGCCCAGTTCCATCAACCTTTCTTTGTATGGCCTGGTCTCTAGTCCCCTTATCATTTTAGTTGCTCTTTTCTGCACCCTTTCCAGAGTCACTATATCTCTTTTGAAGTGTGGTGACCAGAACTGGATGCAATATTCCAGATGCAGTCTGACCAGGGCATTATAGAGTGGTATTATTACCTCTATAGTCTTGGAGTGTATCCCCATGTTCATGCAGCTTAGGATTGTGTTGGCTTTTTTAGCCGCTGCTGCACATTGCTGGCCCATGTTTAGCTGGTTATCCACCAAGACTCCAAGATCCCTTTCACAATCACTTATGGTGAGTGTGGTTTCTCCCAGTTTGTATGTATGTTTTGGGGTTGTTTTTTTTACCTAGGTGCAGGATTTTACTTTTCTCTACATTGAACTTCATTTTGTTTGTTTGGCCCACTGTACAAGTGTGTTTAGATCTTTCTGTATCCTGAGCCTATCCTCTGGGATATTGGCCACTCCCGCCAGCTTGGTGTCATATGCGAACTTAATTAATTCCCCCTCTATTCCCTCGTCTAGGTCATTGATAAATATGTTAAAGAGTACTGTGCCTAGGACTGATCACTGTGGAACCCTGCTGCCTACCTCTTTCCATGTGGACTTAATCCCATTGAGAGCTACTCACTGTGTGCGATTAGTCAGCCAGTTTTCAATCCATCTTGTTGAGTTACGGTCGATCCTGCTCTTCTTTACTTTGGAGAGTAGTAGGTTGTGGTCCACCTTTATTTATTTTATTTATTTATTTATTTATTAGATTTGTATGCTGCCTCTCTCCGCAGACTAGCTTTGTCAAATGCTTTGCTAAAGTCTAGGTATATTAAGTCCACTGCATTTCTCTAGTCAATTCATTTGGTCACAGTGTCGAAGAATGAAATCAGGTTGCTTTGGCATAATTTGTTTCTGATGAATCCATGTTGGCTGCTGGTTATTATGTTGTTCAACTCAAGGTGATGACAGATCTGTTTCTTGATTATCTTTTCTAGTACAGTATTTTCCCAGGAATAGACGTTAGGCTGATCGGTCTGTAGTTTCCTGGGTCTGGTTTTTTTTGCCTTTTTTGTAAATAGGGACCACGTCAGCTCATTTCCAATCATCTGTTAGGTCTCCTGTGATCCAGGATTTTTTAAAGATGTGGTACAGAAGTTCGGTGATGACATCAGCTAGCTCCTTTAGGACTCTGGGATGCAGTCCATCTGGTCCTGGTGATTTGTACTCATTGAGTTCCAATAGGTAGTCTCTTACTGTATTTTTTTCAGATATGGAAAAATGCACCAAATGTCTGGATGATAAATATCCAAATGAGGATCAAATCCAACGTATCCCCAAAGTTGTAACTTTCCTGTCTTATGAAGAATATCTGGGCATCATCCTGGTCTCTTTTGCCCTACTTTTGTTCCTAACCACAGGGCTTGTCTTAATCATCTACATTAAATACCAAGAAACTCCCCTTGTCAAGGCCAACAACCGGGACCTCTCCTACATCCTCCTAGTCTCCCTCCTGCTTTGCTCTTTGTCTTCTTCTCTCTTCATTGGTCAACCAAGGAAAGTCACCTGCCTTCTCCGACAAATGGTTTTCAGCATCATCTTCTCAGTTGCAACTTCTTCTCTCTTGGCCAAAACCATCACAGTGGTGCTGGCTTTCCTGGCCACAAAACCAGGAAACAGAGTGAACAGATGGTTGGGAAAGAGCTTGGCCAACTCCATCATCCTTTCTTCTGCTGCTGTCCAAATTATCATCTGCTCCATCTGGCTGGGAGTTTTTCCCCCTTTCCCTGACTCTGACTTCCATTCTCACCCTGGAGAGATCATCCTGCAATGCAATGAAGGGGCTGTTGTCATGTTCTACGTCGCCCTCAGCTACATGGGCTTTCTGGCTTCCATCTGCTTCATGGTGGCTTTCCTGGCCAGGAATCTGCCTGGTGCCTTCAACGAAGCCAAGCTAATCACCTTTAGCATGCTTGTCTTCTGCAGTGTCTGGGTGACTTTTGTGCCCACCTACCTGAGCACCAGAGGGAAATACATGGTGGTTGTGCAGGTCTTTTCTATCCTGTCCTCCAGTGCTGGTCTGCTGGTCTGCATTTTCATCCCCAAGTGCTACATTATTCTTCTGAGGCCAGACCTGAACACAAAGGAGCATCTCACAGCCAGAAAAAATGTAAAACCATGAAATATAACATCATTATGATATTGGAAGAATTGTTAATGGTTCTTTTATTTGAAATGAGAAATTAGTTCCATTTAGATAGTATGTAGGAATAAAAGAAAACCATTTCGATAGGTTTCAAAATAGGAAACATTGGAACAATTAGAATTCTTGCAGCTTCCTTCCCTTTCAAGTCAATAAATCTTGCTAAAGAGAACTTTGTGAAAGTCATTCAGAGGAATTTGCTCTTCAGCAACAGCTACTGAATGTGACACCCTACAGAAAAACCCTTATGGGCACTTGTTCTTACTGACAGCAGCTAAAAATGTGTGTGACAAAGAGTGAGAGAGCAGTAAAAGAAGTCAGGCGGGAACTATGGGAACCAAGCACACACCTGTTTGCATGACCATCTCCCTGAGAATGCCACAATGATGATAAATGCCATGTTTTATCGGCTCTCAGTTGGAGAAGGAAAACTTCATCCCTATTATATAATTGTTTCTTGATTTCCTGATAAAACCTCCTTTGTAGAAAGTCTTCGGCAGAACAGCTGCCTGTGATTACAGTTTGGGTTTGTTTTTATTTTGGTGTATACCTCACATCAAAATTTTAAAAAGTAAATAAAAAAGTGTGTAAGGAAATTATAGTCTATTTTTTTCCTTGAACCAGAAAAAGAAAATAGGAGTTTTCAGGCCCATGGTTGTCCATTGGGACTCAAAGATCCCTCTCACAATTACTACTGTTGAGCAATGTACCACATATACTGTAACTATGCATTTTGTTTTTCTTGCCTAAATGTAGAACCTTACTTTTTGCACCATTAAATTTCATTTTGTTAGATACTGCCCATTGTTCAAGTTTGTCAAGATCCTTCTGTATTTTTCTGAAATGTTGGCTATTCCTGCCAGTTTTGTGTCATCTGCAAATTTGATAAGTTCCCCATCTATCCCCTTGTACAAGTCACATACACACACTCATGCACAGCTCTTCTAAAATTATATACATTCAACCTCACTTACTGTGATAGGAAAAACACGTTCAGAGTCCACTTTCTCCCACACTTTTAACCATAACTTCTGTACATTAGAACATTATACATGCCTTCAGATGTACTTCCCCAGATTGAGTAAAATGTGGTGAATCTAACTCTTGCCAAGCAAGAGCAAAAATGCTCTTGTTTAGCAACCAAATTTTGGGCTCAATTGTGGTCATACTTTTTTCTTTCTTTCTCTCTTCCTTCCTTCCTTCCCTCCCTCCTTCCTTCCCTTTCTTTCTCTCTCTCTTCTTCCTTGCTCCCTTCCTTTCTTTTCCTGTTCCATTCCTTTCCTCCTATTTCTTCCCTTCCTTTCTCCCTCCTTTCTTTTCCTTCTTTCCTTTCTTTTCCCATGTTCCATTCCTTTCCTCCTTCCCTTTCCTCCCCTTCCCCCTTCTTTCCTTCCCTTCCTTTTCATACCTCTTTCTTTCTTTCTTTCTTTTCTTTCTCTCTTTGTCTTCCTTCCTTCCTTCCCTCCCCTTTCCTCCCTTCCCTTTCTTTTCTTCTGTTTCATTCCTTTCATCCTTTATTTATTTATTTATTTATTTATTTATTTGTTTGTTTGTTTGTTTGTTTGTTTGTTTGTTTGTTTGTTTGTTTGTTTGTTTGTTTGTTTGTTTGTTTATTTATTTATTTATTTATTTATTTATTTATTTATTTATTTATTTATTTATTTATTTATTTATTTATTTATTTATTTATTTATTTATTTATTTATTTATTATTAGAGTTGAAAGGGACCTTACAGGACATCAAGTCCAACCCCCTGCTTAAGCAGGAAATCCTACAGCACCCCAGCCAAAGGACAGCCCAATCTCCTCTTGAAAATGTCCAAAGTTGGGGAGTTCACAACCTCTGCTGGCAGGTTGTTCCACTGGTTGATCGCTCTAACCAGCAGGAAGTTCTTAAGTATCTGTATACAGCTATCATATCCCCCCAGCCCTTCTTTTTACTAGACTATCCATGCCCAGTTCCAGCAACCTCTCCTTGTATGGCCTGGTCTCTAGTCCCCTTATCATTTTAGTTGCTCTTTTCTGCACCCTTTCCAGAGTCTCTATATCTCTTTTGATGTTTGGTGACCAGAACTGGATGCAATACTCCAGGTGTGGTCTGACCAGGGCCTTATAGAATGGTATTATTATCTCTCTAGTCTTGGAGTGTATCCCCCTGTTCGTGCAGCTTAGGATTGTGTTGGCTTTTTTAGCTGCTGCTGCACATTGCTGGCCCATGTTTAGCTGGTTATCCACCAAGATCCCTTTCACTGTCACTTATGGTGAGTGTGGTTTCGCCCAGTTTGTATGTATGTTTTGGGGGTTTTTTGCCTAGGTGCAGGATTTTACTTTTCTCTACATTGAACTTCATTTTGTTCATTTCGGCCCACTGTACAAGTCTGTCTAGATCTTTCTGTATCCTGAGCCTATCCTCTGGGGTGTTGGCAACTCCCGCCAGCTTGGTGTCATCTGAGAATTTAATTAATTTCCCCTTTATTCCCTTGTCTAGGTCATTGATAAATACGTTAAAGAGTACTGGATTTAGGACTGATCCCTGTGGTACCCTGCTGCCTACCTCTTTCCATGTGGATTTAGTCCCATTAGGGGCTACTCGCTGGGTGTGATTGTTCAGCCAGTTTTCAATCCATCTTGTTATGATCTCACTGCTGGGTGAGATCATCCAAGGGCATGGGGTGAGGTATCATCAGTACTCTGTTGATACCCAGCTGTACATCTCCACCCCATGTCCAGTCAACGAAGCACTGGAAGTGATGTGCCGGTGTCTGGAGGCTGTTGGGGTCTGGATGGGTGTCAACAGACTCAAACTCAACCCTGATAAGACGGAGTGACTGTGGGTTTTGCCTCCCAAGGGCAATTCTATCTGTCTGTCCATCACCCTGGGGGGGGGATTATTGACCTGCTCAGAGACGGTCTGCAACTTTGGCATCCTCCCCGGTCCACAGCTCACATTAGAGAAACATCTTTCAGCTGTGGCAAGGGGGGCATTTGCCCAGGTTTGCCTGGTGCACCAGTTGCGGCCCTACTTGGACCAGGAGTCACTGCTCACAGTCACTCATGCCCTCATCACCTCGAGGTTCGACTACTCTCTACATGGGGCTACCTTTGAAGAGTGTTTGGAAACTTTTGGCCAGGCATTGAACATTTGGAGCCTCTCCAGCAGTTGAGAGGGAGGTGAAATGGTTGGCAGGCAATACACATAAACTGGTGGACGTTGGATGGGTTGCTGTTTTGCCTGAAGCCCCCACCTGCAGGCTTTAATTTATTGGACTTAGCCTACTGTACATTATTGTTTCTTTTTATATGTTGTAAGCTGCCCCGGGTCCTCAGACAGGTGGCATATAAAGCCAACAAACAAACAAACAAACAAACAAACAAACAAACAGTCTTTTTACCACCAGTGTCCACAATTTTTTCTGTTCAGTAGAGTAAAATATGTACTAATTGGGTAATGATAGATCTAAGAAAACAAACAAGCTCAGAGACCATGACAAATCCCATAAATAAAAATTGTATCTGTATGTATGTCTACTTTACTCTAATTTTGTATCTCTAGGTGGAATTGACTGGGAATGGGCAATTTACTTATTTTCTTATTAAATCTTTTGTCACTTCCCCATCATAGCAAATTAATTTTATCCATTTCACATCACTTCATTTCACTAAATTTGCAATATTTTTAAAAACTGGTAATAGGTCACAATGGAAATAGAATGATAACTGTATATGACCTACAAATTTAATTTAATGATTCAGAAACTTTTTAAATTTTACATTTCAAAGAACCCTAGACAATTCAAAACTGATATTCGAGGAAACTGTATCAAATACATGTTCATAAATGCTAACCACCTTTTTAATATACATATATACATATACATGCATGCATACATACATACATACATACATACATACATACATACGTATTGTGGTATATAGATATGGTGATTTATTAATTAACAGATAGTATGAAAACCATGAAAGAGTTTGGATATCATTTGAATCAATATTTGAAATCTCCTTAATCTACCCAAGGAATCTAGATTCTCAAAATATTTTTGATATGATGTGTTGAAAGGGTGAGAGGATTTACGTTAAACAATCTTCAAAAATATTTGAACACAAAAAGCATGAACACTTCTTTTTGAATGGGTTACATTAATAAATCTTAACCTTCCAAAAATCCTCCCATAACTTCTATATGTTTCATATACACAGCAGATAGGGTTTTTATTCTTTTTTGTTAATAAAGCAAGAAAAATTATATGATGTACTACATTCTCTTTATTAGTTGCTCCCTGTGGTTTAGCTGAGGCTTGAAAACAATGATATAGCATTTTGGCAAAAATATGCATCCCAGTAACGCAGTGCTGGAGGACAAGATGGAAAAGACCTCCACAGCTACCATGGCTTTGCCTTTTGTGGTCAAATAGGCTGGAAAGAAGGAAATCCACACACTACAAAAGGCCAACATGCTGAAAGTGATGAATTTGGCTTCGTTAAAGGTGTCCGGTAATTTGCGGGCAAGGAAAGCCACAATAAAGCTGGCGATGGCCAAGATACCCATGTAGCCCAAGAGACAGTAAAAGAAGAAAGCTGCCCCCTCATTGCATTGTAAAATCATTTCTTCGGACTCTGAATGCATGTCCAATTCAGGGAATGGGGGAGATGTTGACAACCAAATTACACAAATGCATACTTGTAAGAGGGAACATAAAAGGACAATAGAAAAAGCCAATCTTTTCCCCACCCATTTCCTCATCTGAGATCCCGGTTTAGTGGCCATGAAAGCCACAACTACAGTAATAGTTTTGGCCAGGACACTAGAAATGGCTATTGAGAAAGTGATACCAAAAGCTGATTGTCGGAGAAGGCAGGTCACTCTACCAGGCTGACTGAGGAAGAATAAAGAAGAGAGAAAACAGAGCACGAGAGAGACAAGGAGGGTGTAGGTGAGGGACTGGTTGTTGGCTTTGACAATGGGAGTATCCCTGTGCTTAATAAAAGTTCCAAGTACCCACATTGTGAGGAAGAAGAAAGAAAGAGCCGTTGATGCTAAACCAATTCCTAGGCTTTCTTCAATATTTAGAAAGACCACCATTTTCACAATGCATTCTATCTTTTCCTTATTTGAATAGTGATCTTCTGAACATTCAAAACAGTCATCCATATCTGGGGGGAAAAAAGTCAAGGAATTTGTCATTTATGCATTTCCTAGTTTTATTTCAAAGTGGCAGCCATATGTTATTTGTATTATTTCCATTAGTTCTCAGTTTGGTCTTGTTTATATGTAAGTACAGTTTTAATTCTATTGTATCATTTAAAATTGGCATAAAGGAGTGGTACTATAGCCTAGAGGTGAAGCTCTCGCCTTACAATCAGGAGGCTGTGAGTTCAATCCTAGATAGAGGCAGATATTTCTCTCTCTGGGCACAATGAGAATATGTCTGCTGAACAAATCTCTGCATTGGCATCAGGAAGGGCATCCAGCTAGCTCCATTTAATTGCCCAGATTTCACTCTGAAAGGGATTATGGGGTTGTTAAATGAAGATGATGATATTTAAGATTGGCATAAAATAAAGTGCAATTATTCTTAATATGCAGTCATTCTAACATTTTTGAAAATTAATACAATATAGACAATTTCCAAAAATGGAGAAAAAATCTCTGATGATGGATGTAACATTTGCTTTCCCAAATATGCCCATGTTACACCAACACTCCGCAGTCTGCATTGGTTGCCGATCAGTTTCCGATCACAATTCAAAGTGTTGGCTATGATCTATAAAGCCCCTCATGGCACCGGACCAGATTATCTCAGAGACCGCCTTCTGCTGCACGAATCCCAGCATCCAGTTAGGTCCCACAGAGTGAATCTTCTCCGGGTCCCATCAACTAAACAATGTTGCTTGGCGGGACCCAGGGGAAGAGCCTTCTCTGTGGCGGCCCCTGGCCCTCTGGAACCAACTCCCCCCAGAGATTAGAATTGCCCCCACCCTCCTTGCCTTTCATAAGCTACTTAAAACCCACCTCTGCCATCAGGCATGGGGGAATTGAGATCCTCTTTCCCCCTAGGCCTTTACAATTCTATGCATGGTATGTATGTATGTATGTCTGGTTTTTATATTAATGGGTTTTTAATCGTTTTTAGTATTAGATTACTATTGTACACTGTTTTATTGTTGCTGTTAGCCGCTCCGAGTCTCCGGAGAGGGATGGCATACAAATCCAATAAATAAATAAATAAATTTGAATAAATGAAGCAAATCAATAACTTATTAGATTCATTCCAATATAATTTATTTAATTTCATTGATGATTGCATCAAGCGAGCTTGTAGGTCCGGGGACATGGCTCGGGGTGCGTGGTGTGGAGGGGGGCATGGCCAGAGTGTGTGTGGGGGGGTCATGACACCACTCAGCTTCCTGCAGCACTCTGCCAGCCCAAATGGGGCATGGGGGTTAATTACAAAATGTTGGCTTTTCTTTGTGACATCCAGATCCAGCTAGCAAGGGGTGTGAACAAATATATCAGATGTACACTAAATGTAGACTGACATTTAACCACCCACCTCCCCGGCAAACAGCAAATGTTGAAGCTCCAGGCAAAGAGGATTCATTTTAGGATGGTTAACCACAGTTTGCATGTTGAAGGTTCCTGAAGGAATGCCGAGAAGTTCTGTATTTTAAAGAACATTTGAGGGAGAGGTACAGACTAGAGTAGCTATTCTCTGCTTGAGACTGTAGAGACCTGGCACCAATCAAAACTCTATTTGTGGAGCAACTGATCAACACTGATAGGGTAAGCCGCCAGTATATGAAAATAAGAGCAAACTTCATTCCCTTCTAGTACTGATGATATTACTTCATTTGGTAATGAGACATTGGCAAGAAAGCCATCAAGCCCAGAGGACACCAAGGACCCTGCAGGTCAACCCTGAGCTACAAATTTTATCTTCTATCGATAAACAAATTTTTTGTTAGAGGGACTCAGAGCCTGCCTTATATGAGATGGCTCCCGTTGGATTTCATTCTAAATTTTGATATGATTTCTGTAAATAAGGAATGTAGAATTATGATGGCTCAGTCTGTGATATTTCATACATCAAAAAAAATATACAAAACTGAGGAATAAACAAATAAAAACAGATTTGAAAAAAGAAAAGGATCAGGAAAGAAAAAGAATGAAAGCATAAGAAAGAAAGAAGAAGAGAAGGAAAAAAAAATAACTTCCAACTTTCTTTGGAACAGATATAAGAAAACATGACCTGTAAGCATCTCAATGGCAAATTGAGTTTGATGCGCAGGTAAAGAAATGAATATTTCCCCTGAAGTATTCATAAATCTAGTAATTATATACTTCCTAACTGTGTTACAGTTTGCTTAAGCCTATCTAATGAAAGCTTCCTGAAATGTCTAACCTACCCATTTGATTTGAAATTTTCCCTTCCGGACATTGAACACAGTCATAGCAACAGAATTTTTTTTCTTCATCTCCTTTCTTCCAATATCCAGGGGAACAATGATCATTACATTGAGAAAGTGGAAGAACCTGATGATAAACACAAAATGTTTTGAAAAGGGAGATCTTTAAAACAGTTTCTGTTTTTTTTCCTTTATGAAGGCAAATAATCTTTTACTTCGAAATTGGCTGCTGAAATTTATCATCTTGGATTTATACTGTGCATTAAAAAGAGATTGAAATTACAAGTTAGTGTAAGAGGACTTGAAGAGGGCCAAAGCGATTAAATAAATTGGCACGATGACAATCTTATGGAAATGATACGATCCTTGTAAATTCAAATGCAATTGTAATCCACATACATAAATTTGATTTTTAAATCATAATACTAGTTTGTCAATTTGGTAAATGAACACTCCTCCTCCCCCTCCCTTTAAACAACAGAAATCAGATTTAGAAAGTGACTATTTTCAGTATGGTTTAACAAACAAAGATCAATAGTTCATAATGGATCAAGATGCAATTTGTGCAGGTTTTTACAAAATCGTGATTACCTACCTGGTTAAATCCAGGGTGCCAAAGGATTGTATTTCTTTCAATGACAAATTCTTTTCCTTCTGGAGCATTGGACCTTAACTCTCCAACTTTGACTCTCTGAAAAGATCTGTTTGGAAAAGTGATCATGTTGACAATGTCAAAACCACCTTGACCTTCCCGTTTGTCTTTAAAGAAGATTCTTTCTCCAGCTGAGTTGTTAAAAGAAATCCCTTGAAGAAATTTGTGGAGCTACTTGAAGAAGGATAAGAAAAAAGGAGTCCAACAGAAAACAATTTATTAAGGATAAAGGGATTAAAACTTTCCTTTATTTTACTCTCACTTTCCAGAAAAAAAAGTCTTCCTAATTTGAAATATAGAAGACAAAAATGTCAACTCACATTGAATGATTTGGAATTGACTTTGATCATATTAGTAAATGATGACAAGTATTTTAAAGCAATAAACTCAATGATTTTCCTTCTAGTTTACTTTAAGTCTGAAAATTAACATCACTTCATGACGTTTTAAGTTTTTGGGTAAAAGAGGACCTGACATTTCAGCATGCTTCAAAAGGGCCCAGCAGAGATTATGCTACCTGAGACTTCTCAGGAAACAACAACTGAATGAAAAACTGCTGGTGACCTTCTACCGCTGCACCATAGAGAGTATTTTAACTTACTGCACCTGTATGTGGTTTGCCAATTGCAAAGTGGCAGATAGGACAGTGCTCCAGAGGGTTAACATTATTGCCCAGAGGATCATTGGTTGCCCTCTCCTCTCTTTGAAAGAGCTTTCTAGCTTCTGCTGCCTTAAGAAAGTTCAAAACATTCTTATAGATCCATGTCATCCTGAGCATCCTTTTTTAAGTTACTACCATCTGGCAGATGGGACAGGACAATAAAAAGAAGAACAAATAGGCTGAAAAACAGCCTCAATCCCAGAACAGTAACCATATTGAATTTTATTGTATAGCTATATTAATGCAATATCAGGGGTTTTCAATTCAATTGTATAGCCCATGAGTTCACAGTATAACAACCCTGTCTTGTCTAAATTACAAAATACATCAGAAAAATGAAATCTCCATATTTTAGAAAAGTGTTGGACATAAAGCAAAGAAATACTACCTTCAGACCCTTCTTTGTTAAATTTTTGTTGGAACTGGGCTGGATACATTTACAAGACAGGCCAATTCTATATGAAAATTAAATATTTCAGGTTCAGGGAAGCCCCCTGTTCCAGGAATGGGCCATCCGGACCCGAACCGACCGCAAAGCGTGACCTTTGGAGAGGTTGAAGGAGTCACAGGGACAGAGCCCTGCCCCAGAGCCTCCGCTGCAATCCCGGACCAAACTGGAAGTCCTGAACCCGAGGAGCTGTCGCCGGAGCTCCAAAGGCAAGGGATCGCCCCGCAGCTCTGGAGAAGGATAACCGACCCTCAAATTCCCAGAGGGATTGGCCATTTGTGATCCGTCCAGACCAGTGGGAAGCAAGAAAATAAAATGAAGAAGAACCTAAGATTTTGAAAGAATGGCTAATGCAGAAGGAGAGTACCAAAAGAGAAAAGAAGATCCAAGGTAAAATTTCATCATTAAATAATAAACTTGGAAGACTTGAGTAAACTGAACTTTCTGAATAATAAGGCGAAAAAAGAAAGTTTTAAGGAAAAATTTGTATCCTGGGGCCGAAAAAGAACAGACGGCCGGAACTACTTTTTCTCTTTGTTTGTATTGAATTAAATTCTTTAAAATCCGAGACTGAGTATAAATTTACATTTTATTTATAATTTGGAAGAGGATATCAAGTGGCATGATTTAACAACGATTTTAATGACTTTAATGAAGAAATAAATTACATCAATTTTAAAATAACAAAAATTCCTGGTACTACTTTTTCTTCGCGGAGGGATTATTTTTTTCCTGTTGCCGATATTCATTTTAGAAACGGAATTAATTAACAACTATTTCAATATTTGAATGAATTGTGGGATATTTTCATCCTCTTGTATTCTGTAACTTAGAATTATCTCTTAAACCATTAGCTATGTTGCCTCAGTATTTCTATTGATATGTGAGTATAGGCCAGAGCAAATAAGCAATAATCAGTAATGGAGAAGAATGATGATTCACTAAAACAGAAAGGTAAAGCATCTTTTGAGACATTACCTGCCAAGGCTGAAGATCTGAAAATTCAAACCTTTGAATATCTCTCTTTGGGGATTTTGAATTCACTTCTTCATGCAAAGAATGTGCCACTACATAGACAGCATTGTAGATACTGTAACTTTGACCAGTCATCTGCAACTCAAACAGAGGTGCAGGCAGATTCCCCAAACTCTCTTCCCCACTACAAACTTCATCATACATTAAGGATGATTCCTCATTTGAAAATGAACAGTCAAACAATTGCTCCCAAACATTTTGAAAAAATCCATTTTTGTGGGTTGAAGGTTTGATGACTTGAAGAAATTCTTTGAAGCCTTGAACTTCTCTTGAGTGCACTGTAAAGGAAAGAGCTCCATGGAACAACTGGACATCCAAACCTCTCTGAAATGCTGTCAGTATGAAATCAATGGGGTCCATCAGGATCCAAACCTTTCTAAATGATGTGCTCTCTTTATCCTCTAGCTCACACAGGAACACAGCAACTCTGAGCCACAAAATTGTGAACGATTCTCCATAGACAAGAAAAGCATTTGCAAGCTGATCAATCAGTTTTTTACAGATAATTGAGTTTTCCTGAAGTAATTCGGACACATTTTCCAAATTAACTAATTGTGGAATATTTTGTGAGAAAGCTATGCAGATGCCATTCTGAGAAAGCAATGACTGCACTTTCTGGAAGAAACGTTCTCCTTTACTAGTATCAAGAGTGAAGACTCCAATCCAAGTCCATCCAAAATGAAGGAGAAGTTGTATAACTCCAGTGTACTGCTGGTCCTCATTTGGGACCATGTAGTAAAGTGAAGTTAATTTAGTAGTCTGGATCTCTTCTTGAGTAAAAGAGCCATAAGTCAACTAAACTTTAAAAAAGGGGAGAGCCATTATTCATGAGAAGCAAGGGGGAAATATGGGAAAAATGATTACTGGCTGGATATAACTTGAATGAAGGTGTCCCTACCCTGAAAAATTATCCAGTTATACAGTGGTGCCTCTACTTAAGAACGCCTCTACTTAAGAACTTTTCTAGATAAGAACCGGGTGTTCAAGATCTTTTTGCCTCTTCTTAAGAACCATTTTCTACTTAAGAACCTGAGCCCAGAAAAAATTCCCAGCAAATTTGAGAGAGTAGCATGAAGACCTGGTCATTCCTGCCATTCCCCCTTTAATCCCAGCCAGCTTGGGCTTTTCTGGGCTGCCAGAGGAGCCTTTTGGTGGCATTTAAGGGGGTTTTGGCAGTCCAGAGCGAACAAAGCATTTTCCTTTCTCTGGGCACTTGGAGAGGGAATAAACCACTTCGTTGTGGTGACTCCCTCGTGCTTCCTCCCATACACCAGGTTGTCTCCTGGAGTGTCTGGGCGTGAAAAGGCAAAAGGGGGTGCTTTGCCCTGGCCAGATCAACTCGACTTCAGCCAAACCAAGAAGTCACCACAGTGAAGGAAAGGTGCCGGCTACAAAGCAAGCGAGCGAGAGAAGGGAGCTCTTCAGCATGGGAAGGAAGAGGAAGCAGTTATCTGCAGCCACCGCCTTTCAGTCAAAGGAGCGGGGGATTCCCCCCTCTTGCCCATCTGGGTTTCTCTCTCTGGTGCAGTGTATGGGAGGCAGCCTCACGTGGGGTGTATAGGAGGTGCATGCTCCTCCTCACCGCCTCAGAGTCCCTCTTTTTTTTAAGCCTTAAAGTTTTGTATTATTTTGATTCCCCTCACCTCACCTTCTTCCTTCGGCAGCGATTCCCCTCCGCATCTTCTTCTTCCTCCTCCTCCCACCCAAATTCCGAGCTTTTATTTCTTTCCTAATGGGTTTGCACACATTATTTGCTTTTACATTGATTCCTATGGGAAAAATTGTTTCTACTTACAAACGTTTCTACTTAAGAACCTGCTCAAGGAACAAATTAAGTTTTTAAGTAGAGGTACCACTGTATATAGATTATGGAAAATATAAGCAATAAAGTTTCAAAATAAAACATTTTCTCACCTATGAAATACAAGTGGATTATAAACCAGAATTAGCATCTTGATATAGAGTCCTCATGAACATCTGGAATGTGGCTAAATCTGAACAGAAGTAACCTAAAAGCAACCAAGGAGAGAAGCAACCTAGAACTAGGGAGAAATTTGCAAATGGAAAAGCCTGCCTACAAAGGTTGTGGGTTCCTCATCACTGAAGACTTTCAAAAAGAGACTGGATAATCATTTATCTGAAATGGTATATGATCTCCTGCTCGAGCAGAGAGTTGGATTAGAAAATCTTCAAGGTCCTTTCCAAGTTTATTATTCTATATTCTATGTTATTTAGAGCTAGACTTACTGAACTACCTTCTACTCTTCTTTGTAGCTGGCAAAATAAAATATTTAAGCATGAAGGACTATCCATAAGAGTCTGGCAAAATAGAAACAGTTAAGTATGTTTTCCTTTACTGTTTTTTTTAATACAAATCTCAAAAAGACCCAAGTGCACCAATTGTCCAACTATTCCAATTGTCCAACTAATAGCCGGGGTGGCACAGCAGGTAGAGTGCTGTACTGCAGGCCACTGAAGCTGACTGTAGATCTGAAGGTCAGCAGTTCAAATCTCATCACCGGCTCAAGGGTTGACTCAGCCTTCCATCCTTCCGAGGTGGGTAA
Source organism: Erythrolamprus reginae (assembly GCF_031021105.1). NCBI lineage: Eukaryota > Metazoa > Chordata > Lepidosauria > Squamata > Dipsadidae > Erythrolamprus > Erythrolamprus reginae. The sequence goes on from NC_091957.1 coordinate 14,150,179, forward strand.
AATGAGGACCCATATTGTGGGGGCAATATGCTGGCTCTGTTAAAAAGTGCTATTGCTGACATGTTGTAAGCCACCCTGAGTCTAAGGAGAAGGGCGGCATAAAAATCGAATAAATAAATAAATAAATATTCCAGAAAAAGAGTTGAGTTTTATACTAAACAAAGACATAGCAAGAAGTGGTACTACTTATTGCCAAATATTGGTTGTTCTCCATTTTAATTTTCTGATTTGTGATCATGATAAAAGATTTTGATTTTTTTTAAAAAATGTGTTACCTTGAGCCAATACACTGCATTGTGGAATCAGAAGGATTGCAAGGTGGACTTCACTGAAGTCCTGCAGAAAGGAATGGAAAACATCTAATATCTAACATTCATTCCAAAAGAAGTCAAAGTTTCTCTCTTATCCACTGCCCAAACTACCTGTAGAATTTTGTAGACATTTACACTTTCTGCCATATAGGATGATGTATCCGAGCCTAATCCTCCTATGATGGCCATGAGATTCTTCTGGTTATCACATTTGAAGTTAGGGACAAATTCCTGGGATTTGAAAAGCAGGTCCAGAGTGGTGCGATAGGTCATCCTTGGATTGTGATAACTGTCATAGATGTGGAACCCGAGAGTAATGTTAGGCAAGATCTGGGAATCCTCATTGATCTCCTTCACAGCAAAGGCCAAGGCAAGGATGTGCTGGTAGAATTTGGTTATTACACTGCAGATATGTTAAATATCCTCATTGAAAAACGATTCTACAATTTTGTAACATTTCTATATTTAAAAGAAGCACTTCTGCCATTTACTGAAGTAGATAGCTGACAGGTTTTCTAAAACACTCAATAATTAGTGGAGAATTAAATGTACTTTTTACAAAATATTTCTATGATTTGCAATAAATATGTACTACAACAATATTGTAGCTTTTATTTTCTATCCACACAACACAAAACTGAATATGAATAGATAATGTAGACCTTTTAAAAAATACCCTTAATCTCACTAAATGTTCCTCAAAGGATTTTAAGGATTTTGTCTTTGTTGTGAGCCGCCCCGAGTCTGCGGAGAGGGGCGGCATACAAATCTAAATAATAAACAAACAAACAAACAAACAAACAAACAAATAAATAAATAAATAAATTTCTTGCAGCAAAGTTTCATACATTTTACAAGAAAGACTTTAATATGATATATATGATATAAAGGAAATTATTCCTTCTTCCACACGCATTTTAAAGACAAATAGGGTTAGATAACATTCAAAAGCCAGCATGTATGTTCAAACAGATTTTTTTTTATATAAGAAAGTGATTTCTTATATAAATGGATGATTTGGTTAAGATTAGAAACTATGTGGAAAGAAAAGAAAATTCTTTTCTTACAGTGGTAAGCCATAACCTTTTAAAGATGGATGTTCCTCAAAGTTAATTTCATAAAAGTGGTAAACAATGTGAGACACCATCCCACCAATGACGGGGTCACCAGGCTGGTACCACTCATGTGGAACAAGAAAAGCATTACTTGCAGGGCAGCTCCGAGTAACTACTTTGTTCATCAGGAATACCAGAAGGAGTAACTGATTCATGACTTCTCTGCTTTTAGAGGAAATATCTGGGTCTATCATTGAAAGAGAAGTTCTGGTACATAAGAAGACAGGAGGAAGAGAATTTGTGGAAGTGAAGCTCAGAGGTTCAGCATTACCACTTTGCTGCCTCCCTGTAGCTCTTGAAATGTTGATATGGATTGTTTCTTACTTTCTATTCCTTCTGCCCAGAACCTCTGAGGTTTGGGTCTACTAGAATGATGGAGTCATTTCAGTAATTCATAAGGGACATAATTACCTTTGAACTACAAACAATCTGACAATTTTCTTTATGTAACTGATCAACATCTTTCTTTTAGATGACGTAATAGGTGATTGAGATCAAACCTGTTTTTGAAAAGACCTGGAGAAATAGAATTGGACACAGTGGGTTAAGAATGGATTTTGTACTTTGTATTTCTATATTATTCCATACATACAAGTGCACTAGAGTGTCTTCCGTCCCCTGTCCTATTGCTCTCCTATATCTCCTATACCTTTTTTCTATTCCTATATCTCTTCTTCTATTCTTTCATTGATATGTTCTGTTACTATATCTTCTTTTCTATTATTTCTTAGATATATTTTACTATGAGTATCTCCTCTATAACCTTCATCATGTATTTTACTATGTGTATATAGATATATACCCACTAAAACCCTCATTGTGTATTGGAGAAACTAAATAAATAAATAAAATAAAAATAAAATGGATCTCCATTTTCACTACCCCACTGTGTTCCCTGCCATCCAGGGAGTAGCCCACCCCTGGTTTCACCCACCATCTCTGGTGGGAAAACATGGTGGTAACAGTGGTGCTCTACAGGCACTTGCAATGTGATCTGGCTTATTGCATCTCCAGCAGATGGCATCTCGGAATTGGCAGGACATTTGTGGATGTGGTCCCCCACAGCTGACGCATGGCTTCGGCTTTTGTGCCTTGATTGCCTGGCACTGGTCAGTCTGGAAAACTTCCTTGTCTCCACTGTCATGATTTTTAAAAAGTGGGACACTTCTCTGAGGCTGTGGGATGAACCCCTTCTCTAAAAAAAAACTTCCAATGCTTTGAAGCAGCTCTTGGGGCACTTGTATCCCTACTTGATTGGGATCCATTGTTGAGGGATTGTGTTTCTTGTCTCACTGATATTTCCATCTTTTCCTAGAAGGGAAACCAGGGGGAATAGGATGAGTGGTGGGATATGGAGGAAGAGGCAGGGCCCTCCTGACAGTGAGGAACAGAGGATGGCCCATATGCCAGGTTCTCCTCTCAAGGTCTGGCTCTAAGATCCTCAGTGGCTCTGGGTTCAAGGTGTGTCTTTTGAAGGCCAGGCTGATGCATTAAAAGACATTAGAATGGAAGAATGTCTAAATTGGATTTGGCTCCCAGCCACATCAGCTGCTTATCTATTAGACAATTTGACCAGGAACGCTGCTAAAAGCCTGACATTGTTTTGTACAAATCATTTTTAAATATGTATGTGTTTTGGTTTGAATTTTCTGCGAGTGGGGCTTGTTTGTTCCGATCCGAGTAGTCCCAAGCAGAACAGGAGATAAAGATGATATCTTCCTGTTCTGGTTCAGGCTGGAGTCGGCTGACTGTTAATAATAATTGCTTCTCAGATGGTTAATTTTCAAACAAATAACACTTCTTTTATTTCTTCTACTTAAATTCTAGTAAAATACAGTTCCATTATGCAGAAAAATACTTTCAGTTCTTTCAGATTGAAAACAAGGTAATTTATCTTTCTAATTAATTCACTGACTGCAGGAAAGCATTCTCTAATCTTTGAATCGGGTTCTGCTCATTACAAAGCAATAAATCACACAATAGAGAACTCACTTATTGGAGCGAAGACATAAATCGCCATCTTGGCTTGGTTTCAATTTCACGAAAGCAGCTTCTGCTTCCGTCCAATTCCGGACATGATGTAATTAATTAATTAATTAACTTACACTCTAAAATGAATCTCAAAACTTCCGGCCTCACATTTCTTCCATTCTCTTCTGCACCCTTCTGAACTTTGGATTTATCTTGGACACTCGAGCGCTCTGAAGATACATCTGGCTGCATACTTTCATTTGAAGGCTGTTCTGCCATCTCCTCCTCCTCACTAAAATTCTCTTCATCTTTTAAATCAGGTAAATTGACAGTTTCCATTTCATCCCCATCCTCTGAGTCCGAACATTCCAAAGACTGACAGGGAACACACACAACACCTCCTAACTAATATTGAAGATACCCAGCAAGCTTGCAATATCTCAATGTCCATGACATGGCTCATACATGACTTGTCTTGAAGGAGTCCTAAAACAAAATATTGGCTAAATTGTGTACTCAGGAAAAGAAGAACTAACAACAATTTTAAAAACATGAGTATTATTCTATTGATTGATGATGATCTTTTAGCAATTCTAATTACAATCTTCATAATTTAATTTCCTTTGATTTTAAATAATCTAAATTGTCAAACAGATGCCAAAGAAACATATAAATTGTGAGATTCAAATCCCAATAAAAGAACAAGAGACCATTGAACAATAAATAGAGCTCTTTAATTATATTTCACAGAAGGTATTAACCTGGTCTCAGATACAGAGAACCAAGATAAACAAAGTGTTCATTTGAATACAAGCTTTAAATACATTTCTAGTAGTGAGGGAAAAACAACTTTACGTGCCCTCCTTCTCATTGGACAGTCCAATGTAATAAATAAAATTTGGCTTCATAACAGGTGGTTTCCTAGACTGGAGTTCTCCTGATATTTTATCTATCTATCTATCTATCTATCTATCTATCTATCTATCTATCTATCTATCTATCTATCTATCAATCTATCAATCTATCAATCAGTCAGATTATATAGCTAATATTCCAGTAAATTGTCTTAGATTCAGAGGTGGCATCCTGCCGGTTCAGACCAGTATATCCCAATTGGTAGTGACCCACTGGTGATGTCACAATGATGTCATGGAAATGGTTCAGTCAGTGCTGGTCCATGGGCACTACCATTTCTTTTTTTTGAATTTTTTAAACTTATATTTTTTTAAAAAAAAATATTTTTCTTCTGAGCATGAGCAAAAGCCAATTTTCCAGCATTGTGCATGCAGTTGTCATCTTGTTTTTGGCCTTTTAAAAAATTGAATTTTTTGGAATTTTTTTATATTATTATTTTCTTCTGAAAAATGCTGAGTTTCCAGCATTGTGAATATGATCACTATCTTGTTTTTGGCTTTTCTTTCTTTTTAATTTTTTTTTCAGAGTCTTCAGCACTGTGCCTGCTGTGCATGGTGTGGGAGGAAGCAAACCGGCAGCAAGGTAAATTAGAACCCACTCCTGCTTATGTTATTTGGAGACTAAACATGAGGTTGTCTTGGCTCTGTCTTTTACAGGAATAAGGCTTACTTCTCTTAAACCCTATAATATTTTTATAAATAACTAAATGTTATGAGTTCAGAAACAATTTAAGATCAGTTCCCTACTTTATCTTTAGATATTCCTTAGTGTTTAAATCTGGTCTCAGGATGATAATGTAGCACTTGGGGAAGAAGATGAAACCAAGAAGCCCAGAACTAGAGGCCAAGATAGAAAAGACTTGCACGGCCACCATGGACCTTCCTTTTGTGCTCAGGTAGGTAGGCACAAAGGAGATCCAAACGCTGCAGAAGACTAGCATGCTGAAGGTGATCAGCTTGGCTTCATTGAAGGCCCCAGGCAGGTTTCTGGCTAGGAAAGCTACTGTGAAGCAAATGGTAGCCAGGAAGCCCATGTAGCTGAGGGCAACATAAAACATAGTGACAGAGCCTTCATTGCACTGAAGAATGATCACTCCTGGCTGGGAATGCAGGTCTAATTCAGGAAATGGGGGAGAAACCCCCAGCCATATGGCACATATAAAAATTTGAACACCAGAACAAATAAGAATAATGGAGTTGGTCAAGCTCTTTCCCAACCATCTCATCACTTGGTTTCCTGGTTTTGTGGCCATGAAGGCCAGTACCACTGTGATTGTTTTAGCCAACACAGATGACACAGCTATTGAGAAAACAACACTGAATATCATTTGTCTGATAAGGCAGGTGGTTTTCCTTGGTTGACCAATGAAGAAAAATGAGGATAGGAAGCAAAGCAGGAGGGAGACCAGGAGGACATAGGAGAGGTCTCGGTTGTTGGCTTTGACAATGGGAGTTTCCATGTATTTAAAAAATATTATTAAAACAAAGCCTGTGGTTAGGAATAAGATTAGGGTAAAAGAGACAAGGATGATACCCAGATGTTCCTCATAGGACAGAAAATTTCTTCTTTTTGGAATACACTGGATTCGGTTGTTTGTTGGATATTGATCATCTCGGCACTTGGTGCATTTTTCAGTATCTGAGGGAAAATATTTCTTTATATCTCTTTTCACATTTCAATTAAAATTTATGTAGATTTAGATTTATCTGTATTTGTTAATTGTTATGCTCACCAGAAACTCAACACTGCTTATTCTGTATTTGAGTTCTTATTGTATGTATTTCTTTTTTTTTTCAATTTCACCATCATGTTCCTTTAATGAGCATCCAGATCTATGCACACCGTCTGTTTTATTGGAGGATAGGTGGGTTTAGATGGGTGTCAAGCTGTCCATAGAGTATAACATGTAGTGAGGACAAAACAACCTTTAGGACAGGGGTGTCAAACTCAATTTCATTGAGGGATGCATCAGGGTTATGCTTTACCTTGGGAGGCAGAGGTGGGTGTGGCCAGGATGGGTATGACCAGCTGAACTTCAGTTATGTCAAAGGTGCCTTACTGGCCCAAGCACTCTGCCACAGCAAAAACAGTCTCCCTTTCTCTGTTTTCAGCTGCCAAAGCCTCCTGCCACCTTCTGAGCTCCATTTTCACTGGCAGAGGGTGACAGGAGGCTGTGACAACCAAAAACAGAGCTTGAGAGCCTGTTTTCACTGGCAGAAGCACTGTGGGCCAGTCCTTCACTATTTCCAGGGCAGATCTAAATACCCATGGACTGGATCTGGCCCTGGGCCTTGAGTTTAACACCCCTGCTTTAGGACCTTTTTTTGTTCCATAATTTTATCTCAAATTATATCTCATTATATAAGAAATTGACATGTTGGCATGCTGGAAATAAAGAACAAAAAAATATTTATGCTTAAGCCTTTCTGTTAACATCTGTATTGATTGAAATGAATCCACACTTTTCCCTTTCATCAGGTGTCACCAGGGGTGGGCTGCTGCCCTGGCGGAGCTGATGTAGTTGTGTAGCGAAAATGGAGCTCCACCTTAGAGCACCCAATTTGCACTGAAAGATGTTGAAATAAAATGCATAAGCAACACCCACATTGTGGTAGTAAAATTTTTGGTAGATCTTCACTGGGTGTCACTCACCTTCCTGAGTGGAGATGGTTTGTTCTGGACAAGGAACACAGTCATAGCAACAAACTGGTTCTCCTTCTTGAGCCCTCTTGAAAAATCCAGGACGACAGTTTTTCACACATTTGGACTGAGGCAGAGACTAAGCAGAAAAATAAAAGGTGTTTTTAAAAACCCTACTAGATTTTTTACTAGATCAGGGGCATGAAACACATTTTCACTGAGGGATGCATCAGGGTTGTGCTTGACCTCAGGGAGCCAGGGTGGATGTGGCCAAGCTAGGTGCGGCCAATTCAATGCCACTCATGTCAGGGGCACCTGTGGTGGCCTGAATGTTCTGCCAGTGAAAATGGGCTCCTTGGCTCATTTTCAGCTGAGATGGCCTCCTGCAACCATCTGCCAGCAAAAACGGAGTTTGAGAGGGTCACCTGTGGCACTCCTGAGCTCCATTGTCACTGGCAGAGGCACCACAGACTTGTCCTTTTCTATTTCCAGGGTGGCCCCATGGGCTAGATATAAGCATCCTGAGAACTTTGAATTTGATACCCCATACTAGATTTATAAAAAAGTATTTTAAGAAATATTTTAAAAATTCTGTTGAAGAAAGAAACCTTTGACCTGTAGGGCCTGGAAAGGTTTCTTTTAGACTACATACAAGATTTAAAAGCTGCTTCCCTTTGAAAGTATTCAAGAAAAGTCTCCCATTTAAAAAAAACACAAGATAAATTCTTCACAAATTAGAACTGTCAACTTTAAAGGACCAGAAGGCCAGACAAGGAGCAACGAATGGAAACTGACCAAAGAGAGATTCAAGTTGGAAATAAGGAAGAACTTTCTGATGGTAAGAGCAATCAAGCAGTGGAATGGCCTGCCAGTGGAGGTTGTGAACGGCACATCACTCAACACATTCAAAAGGAAATTGGACTGCCATCTGGCTGGGGTAGTTAGGGTTTCCTGCTTGAGCAGGGAGTTGGACTTGATGACCTGCAAGGTCCCTTTCTAAATGAATGAATGGATGAATAAATAAATAAATAAATAAAATTACATAAATAAATAAACAAACAAATAAATAAACCAACCAAACAACCAAACATGGATTTGTTATTATAGGTTTATTGGATTTGGATTTATTATGTACTGTTTTTTATTATTGTTGTGAGCCGCACTGAGTTTGCGGAGAGGGGCGGCATATAAATCCATATAAATATAAATCCAATATATCTAATCTAATCTAATTTAAACAAACATGATGTGGATTGGGTTTTTTTTGTTTTTTTACATATTTTTCTGTTCAATTCATATGGCTGCCATGCAGTAGAATTAAGACTTGAACTGACTGCTAGAATGTTACTGAGATGAGGTAAAGGTGGGGACATATCTCTCAAAAAGATGTTCCCTTGCAACAAATGGTAGTTTTGTATGGATCCCTTTTGGCATGAGATAGCAATAGCACTTAGACTTGGAAGGCTTAATCAACCTTGGGATGGTCAGGATCGAACTTCTGGCAGTGGACAGAGATCCCTACTAGGGCCGCCGATAGACCGGTATTACTGGGAGTGGCGTCACGGGCCCAGCCAAATTGAAAAATGGGGGGGGGGGGGCGGCGCCCACCAAAAACTCCCCAACCCCGATTGCGACGAACTCTGCCTCTGCGGAGCTTCTCCGACAGCAGCCCTTCACCTTCTTCCCACCCCTGCGAGGAAAGAAGGCAGGGAGGCCGGCAGACAGGCAGGGAGCCCCGATGCCAGCCGCGGAAGGAGGAGTCACCGCGGGGGTGTCTCGGCCCTCCGGAAGCCAAGCCACGCTGCTGGGGAAGCGGAATTGAGGAAGCCGGGAGAGGGCTGAGCCCGGCTGGCTTCTCTGCCGGTCTTGTGTCCCCCCGAGGATTGAGAGGGCAAGAGAGCCGTGCCTTTCGGCCTCCGGAGATGCTGGGCCGTGGGTTCGGGGAGGTCCCGTGAACGCTGCCCGGAGCCAATGGCTTCTTTTGGGCGGGCACCGGCTTACTCGCTTGCATTCCTGCTGCTGGTGCTGGGAGCAGGTAAACGCAAGGGGGAGGCAAGTGGAGATCCAGGTCCCTCTTTTCATGCATCCGCTCAGTGAGCCTTTTTTGGAGTTGCCTTTTTCTTTCTTTCTTTCTTTCTTTCTTTCATTCTTTCTCTCTTTCTCTCTTTCTCTCTTTCTCTCTTGCTCTTTCATTCTTTTTTCTTTCTCTTGCTTTCTTTCTTTCTCTTGCTTTCTCTCCTTCCTTCCCTCCTTCCATTTCTTTCATTCCCCCTCTCTCTTTTTATTTCTCTTTGATTCTCTTTCTTTCTTTTCTCTTTCTTTCGTTCCTTCCTTCTTTCCTTCTTTCTTTCTTTCTTTCTTTCATTTCTTTTTCTTTCTTTCTCTCTTTCTCTCTTGCTCTTTCATTCTTTTTTCTTTCTCTTTCTTTCTTTCTTTCTCTTTCTTTCTCTCCTTCTTTCCCTCCTTCCATTTCTTCCATCCCCCTCTCTCTTTTTATTTCTCTTTCATTCTCTTTCTTTCTTTCTCTTTCTTGCTTTCTTTCTTGCTCTTTTTCTTTCTCTCTTTTACCTTCCCTTCCTCTATTTCTTCTTTTCTTTCTCCTTCCTACCTTCTTCCCTCGCTTCCTTCAGTCCTTCCTCTCTTACTCTCCCCTTTCATAAGTTTCCTTGCTTCCTTCCTCTGTTCCTGTCCCTTCCCCCTTTCTTTCTTTCTTTCTTTCCTTCCTTCCTTCCTTCTTTCTTTCTTTCTTTGTTTCCTTCCTTCCCTCCCTCCATTTCTTGCTTTCCTTCTCCTTCCTCCCTTCTTTCCTCCCTCACTCCCTTCTTTCACTCCTTCCTCTCTTACTCTCCCCTTTCACACCTTTCCTTGCTTCCTTTGCACCCTTCCTCTGTTCCTGCCCTTCCCTCTTTCATTCCTTCCTTCCCACCCTCTGTCCATTCATTCACCCATTCCTCTCTTGATCGCCCCTTTTACCATTCCTTCCTTCCTTCCTTCCTAGTTCTCCCTCGCCTTTCTTCCCTTCCTTCCAGATGGGAGTGCCCCCTCAAGACACCTGCCCAACTGCTGGTACCCTGCTTTTTCTCTCCCCTCGTCCTTTCCAGCTCCTTGCCAGTGGCTGCCAGGTGTGGGATCCCCCTCCCCTCTCCCCTTGCTAGAAAGCACATGGTTTTGTCAACAAGGCCTCTTCCAAGAAGGGAGAAGTGCCAAGGAGCTGTAAATAACCATGCTCCGCCTGACCAATGCCAGGAGGCTCTTTCTTTCCCTCGCCGCTCCCGCTTCTTTCTTTCTCCTGGATGAGTCCACACAATCGGCTTAACCCAGCTCCTGAAATAGCCTATGGCAATGTTTCCCAACCTTGACAACTTGAAGATATCTGGACTTCAACTCCCAGAATTCCCCAGCCAGCATTCACTGGCTGGGGAATTCTGGGAGTTGAAGTCCAGATATCTTCAAGTTTCCAAGGTTGGGAAACACTGGCCTATGGGACCGCCTCGCTTGGCGTGAAGCGAGAAATGATCCCCGGGGGATGGAGTGGCTCGGCGACTTAAAATAGTTTTAAAATGGCGGGGGGGGGCAGACACTTAGGCTGTATGGGGCCCCAAAATTCCTGATGGTGGCCCTGATCCCTACAATACTGCATTCTAACCATTGAGTCACCACAGTTCTAAGTCCCAACTATGTTTCCAAATAATAGTCCTTTCTGTTGAAGAACTACAATTAGGTGACATCAATTGGCATGGACATGAGCCCAAATTTATTATTAATTAAATGTGGAGCCTCCATTTTGCCCAAATTACTTTAAGTAGCAGTCAAGATAAATAGGTTCACTCAAGGGGTTTTCAGATGATGTGCCCTCTTAAAAGCCAATGCCCAAATCTAAGAAGCAATTCCTTTCAAATTGTCCCTCATTACTTCAAATATCAGGAAGGACTTTTCTATGGTCAAAGTGATCTTTCAATGCTTGAATTCAAAACTTGAGGCTATCAGCAAGACATGGAACATGTCTTGGAACATAAGGGCCTCTTGCACCAGTTTTATGGAGATACCAGATTTCAGGGACAAATGGGTCACAATCTGCATCCCAATGAATAATCATTTAGAATCTCATATTGGGATGTGGTGACTCAGTGGCAAATATGCTGAGTTCGTTGATCAAAAGGTGAACTCGGCAGTTCAACGGTTCAAATCCCTAGTGCCACATAATGGGGTGAGCTCCCATTACTTGTCCCAGCTTCTACTTAGTAGTTCAAAAGCACATAAAAATGCAAGTAGAAAACTAGGGACCACCTTTGGTAGGAAGGTAACAGTGTTTTGTCTGCCTTTGGTGTTTGGTCATGCCAGCCACATGAACAGAGACGTATTTGGACGGTGCTGGCTCTTTGGCTTTGAAATGGAGATGAACAACGCTCCCTAGAATGGGGAATCACTAGCGCATATGTGTGAGGGAATCTTTACCTTTACCTTTATCCCATGTTGGACATGACTGAATTGCTTAAATTTCATATTATAGCATCTGAAGAATACCTTGGTCAATAGTACTAAAATCTCTCAATCAGACTAACAAAACTGTAAATTTCCAGGTCTTACATTCAATTGTCACTAAATTTTATCCACTTTAGTACCTGGTCACCACATCACTTGAATTGATTCTTAAGGTTTTTGAAAACAGAGAAAGGACACCAATATTTCTCCCACCTTGTTGAGCAACTTTAACTGTAAAAGACTAGTTTGATTGATAACAAGTCTCTGTCTTTCAAAACTCCCCATTTGCTTTTGGATGGGATCCTCTTTGGGGAGAAACACCAAGCCCATGATGTTCAGATCTCCTGTTACATCCCCATTTTGGTTCAAGTACAATTTCTCCTGAGAAAAATTGCAAAACTGGTTCTTCTTCAAAAAGGGATGGAACTAAAATAGAATCATCCAATAAATTTAGAAGCACTAACCTTATTTCCTTACTCAATGTAGTTTTTTCACTATTGTTATTGTTGTTGTTGTTGTTGTTATCATATTTATCATTTATTATTTTTACCAGACCAGGCTGAAATAATACTTCAAACTATTGTAATTTGCGAGGAAGAGACAAGTGGCATGAGACCTGGCTTGTAATTTGCAAGCAAGAAACAAGCACATTGAGAACTGGCTTGTGAGAATTTGGAACTGGTGACGAGAGTAGTAATAGCTGCAGTCAAGCGTCTGGGTGACTCCAAGATGATATAAACAACAACTGTGACAGGAGTGTGAATGGAGGCAAGAGGGCAGCCAAACAGTGACCAGGCATGGAGAGAGCAGGACTAAATTTAGACTCTTGGACAATAAAAACCAACACCCAACTCTCGAAGCTAGGATTATTCTGGACGGTGACCACCATGCCAGTGGACTTTTGCTTGCTTAGAACTTCAGCCTGCATTGCTATGGTGAATTTAGATGCAGGGGGAAGGGATGTTGGTGAGGGACTCTCTTATTTTTGCAGGTTTGTATGTATCATGTGTGGATTTATTCAGTTGACGCAATCCCTACCAGAGTTTCAGTGACATCATCAATGGGCTGCTCCTGGTGTGTCTCACTGTACCATATCACTAGGAACCCATTACTGATCAAGGGTAAACAGGTATTCACTTACCATTTTCTTTCCCATTCTAAATTGTGTTCCTAAAATGTTTTTTGTGATACTGTTTTTGATAAATTGGACTGTTTTTCCCCTTTGTGTAAAGACAGATGCAAAAAATGAGTAAGTATCTCTGCTTTATATCAAATTGTTATGTTTCTCCCTCTTTGGAACATTATGCCCTGAGTGATTAGATTGGTCAGACAATGAGGTTGACAAGGTTGTGCTCCCTTTCTTTTGACGGTTTCTATTGGGACCCCTACCTGCCATGGCTGCAGCCTCAGAGACCCCAACCTGTCTTTCCCATCCTTTTTTCTGCTCCTAGTTCTGGAGGAATATGCAACATTCAAGGTATGGACCAGAGTCTTAACGATGGTGTGAAAACGATGTTCATTTGGAATCTGTCGTCTGTTCCTTTTCTCTTGGGTTTCCAGTGGTGCTTCCTGAGAGCATCTTGTTTGGCCTTTGACAGAAAAGACATGCTTTGAAAAAGAACAATGAAAAGAATGATTTTCAAATTGGTCGTCCACAAAGAAATTGCCTTGGAATACATCATCATTTCGCCTTTTTTTCTCCTGAAAGTCAAAGTGCCAAAGACTATGTATATAACTGAAAAATCTGTGCCTTCTCATTTTCAATTCCCCCAACACTGTCATGATCCAGACTTTCCCTTCAATTGGTCCTGGCAAACCTTCAAGTGCTAAATGGATGTGGACAAATCTCTTCATAAGGGAAAAATATTCTATGAAATGAACAAAAACATTGACTTGTCTCCATTTAGTGAGAGCATCCCTGAATGGTACTATATGTCTGGTCTTTGAGATTTGTTGTGATATAACAACACAAATTCCATTCCTGACAAAGGCAGGAGTCAAACTCCTCATAAAATTCTCTCCCTCCTCTGTATCTGAAGGAAAGACACCAATCAAGGTCCATCTGAAATGCAAGAGCAGTTGAATGATTCCTGGATATTGGATCCCTTCTTTGGGAAGCATCGAGTAGAAAAAGGGGAAATGACTTTTATCACTCAGAGCCTCTGAAACAATTCCATAACTAATCTGAAAAAAAAATTAAAATGTTGCATTATATTTTGGGTCAGATGGAATAAAAAATTACACACTTTTAATAAATCCAGCTTGGTTTTCAGGAACTTATTAAAATAATTTATTTTTGACTAGTCATTACAGTATATCAAGATATGGAATAGAAAACAAATAACACTGAAATAAATAAACATTTTATATAGAATTGGAATAAAAGATAAAAATTAAATAACAAAGAATAAAGAATGTTAATCATATTTCTGAATCACTCCAGCTTGGTTTTCATGAACGTATTAAAATAATTTATTTTTGACTAGTCATTACAGAATAGAATAGAATAGAATTTTTATTGGCCAAGTGTGATTGGACACACAAGGAATTTGTCTTGGTGCATATGCTCTCAGCGTACATAAAATAAAATATACATTTGTCAAGAATCATGTGGTGCGACACTTAATGATTGTCATAGGGGTCAAATAAGCAATGAAGAAGCAATATTAATAAAAATCTTAGGATATAAGCAACAAGTTACAGTCATACAGTCAACATGGGAGTGGGCCTTCTCCGGGTCCCGTCAACTAAACAATGTCGGTTGGCAGGCCCCAGGGGAAGAGCCTTCTCTCTGGCGGCCCCGGCCCTCTGGAACCAACTCCCCCCGGAGATTAAAACTGCGCCTACTCTCCTTGCCTTTCGTAAACTTCTTAACCCTGCTGTTCTGTTTAAGAAAAGTAACAAATCTTCTGTTCCCGGGTCACCCTGACCCGGACCGAAAACTCTTCATTTGCAGTGCTTATGTTTGGTCTTTTTGAAAGCTTTTTTCACTTGGAAAGTAGTCTGAACATTTCTGCACACAATGATATGAAAATTGAAATGAAAAAAGTAAATCTTATTGGTTTATTTTGCGGATATAATGCACGCCCCCCCCGTTTTTGTGAAATTTTTTTCAATTTATGGATAGTTTTGCTTGCAAAATGCATTCTATTTTACTAACGTTGGTATGGGATTGGTAGCTTGAACATTTCTGAACATAATGATATGAAAATTGAACTGGAAAAATTGATGCATATTGGTTTATTTTGTTGATGAAATGCACGCCCCCCCCCCGTTTTTTTTAAATAGTCTTCACTTTATGGATAGTTTTGCTAGCAAAATACATTCTATTTTACTAAAGTTGGTGTGGGATTGGTAGCTTGAACATTTCTGAACATAATGATATGAAAATTGAACTGGAAAAATTGATGCATATTGGTTTATTTTGCACATAAATGTATGCCTCCCCCCGTGTTCAATTATTTCAATTTATATAAAAATTATGCTGTTAATTTCAAACTTACATACTTTTTTTTAGTAAAATGGATTTGTTTCATAAAATTAGTTCTCTGGCTACAATGTGGTTGATTTTCAAAAGGATACTCCAATATTTCTAGACAAATATGTATAAACAGTGACAATAATGGCACATAGCAAGGCCGGGGGTGGGGGGTGGCCCTTTTGTGGCAAAAATAAACCAATAAGAACCATTTTTTTCAGTTCATTTATATTTTTCTTATATTCAGAAATGTTCAATTTAGTATATCAAACCTTTTGGGGGAAAATTCCTTAGGGATTTGTAGCCTTAAAAAATAGAAATTGACACGAAATTAAAAAAGGGTGGGGGGAGGGGCTTTTTGATCAAAATAAAAATATAAGTCTCAATTTTTCCAGTTCAATTTTCATATCATTATGTTCATAAATGTTCAAACTAGTTTTCCAGTTGAAAAAGTTTTCAAAAAGATCAAATTCAAGTACCTAAAAAAATTATTTTTGGTCCGGTCATATACGAACAGAAACAGACTCGAAGTTATGATTTTTTTTTGCCCAGAAAACAATTAGCCACCACCCCAAAAATATTTTTTGATGATCAGCATTGTTAAATTGAGTAAATGAATGCCTAAGATTTTAAAGAATATTTTGGATTTGGAGCATAAAAAAAATAAAAAGTGAAAATGGTTGCAAGCAGCCGAGGAGGGGGGAGGCCTTATTTCTGATATTAAAAAACCAATAAGAATCATTTTTTTCAGTTCCTTTATATTTTTCTTATATTCAGAAATGTTCAAGCTACCAATCCCACACCAACTTTAGTAAAATAGAATGCATTTTGCAAGCAAAACTATCCATAAATTGAAAAAAATTTCACAAAAAGGGGGGGCGTGCATTATATCCGCAAAATAAACCAATAATATTTACTTTTTTCATTTCAATTTTCATATCATTGTGTGCAGAAATGTTCAGACTACCTTCCAAGTGAAAAAAGTTTTCAAATTGACCAAACATAAGCACTTCAAATGAAGAGTTTTCGGTCCGGGTCGTATGTGACCCGAACAGAAGATTTGTAACTTTTTTTGCCCAGCAAAAACTAAGCCCCCCACCCCCCAAAAATATTCTCATAGAGAGAACCCCTGAAATGATGAAAAGTCATGAAATTTCAAGTTTCAGATATGCAGGGAAAATTTTTTTACAGGGACTCAAACTTGGCTTCGGGTCGCATACGACCCGAACAGAACAGCAGGGTTTTTAAGACCCACCTGTGTCGTCAGGCATGGGAGAACTGAGACATCTCCCCCGGGCATATACAATTTATGAATGGTATATGTGTATGTATGCGTGTTTAGAAAATGGGGTTTTTAAAATGTTTTTAGTAGAAATTTAGATTTGTTATAAACTGTTTTTTCCACTTTGTTGTGAGCTGCCCCGAGTCTGCGGAGAGGGGTGGCATACAAATCTAAATAAATAAATAAATAAATAAATAAATAAACAAATAAATAAACAAATAAACAAATAAACAAACAAACAAACAAATAAATAAATAAATAAATAAATAAATGGGTGAAAGGAATGTTGAGAAAAACTAGTAGAATAGAAGTGCAGATTTAGTAGAAAGTCTGACAGTGTTGAGGGAATTATTTGTTTAGTAGAGTGATGGCGTTCGGGAAAAAACCCTGTTCTTGTGTCTAGTTGTCTTGGTGTGCAGGGCTCTGTAGCGACGTTTTGAGGGTAGCAGTTGAAACAATACAGGATATCAAGATATGGAATATAAAACAAATAACACTGAAAAAAATAAACATTTTATATAGAATTGGAATAAAAGATAGAGACAAATAGGAATAAAACACAAAGAATACAGAATGTTAATCATATTTCTGAATACTCACATAGTGTACCATAATCTGGCCCACATATGGGGATCTTAATTGAATTGTTATATTCATATTTATTTATTTATTTATTTATTTATTTATTTATTTATTTATTTATTTATTATTTGGATTTGTATGCCGCCCCTCTCCGAAGACTCGGGGCAGCTCACAACAAGTGGAACAAATCATAAATAATCCGACTAAATTTAAAATATTTGAAGATTTAAAAAACCCCATATACTAACAGACACGCACACAAGCATACCATGTATAAATTAAACATGCCCAGGGGGAGATGTTTCAGTTCCCCCATGCCTGACGGCAAAGGTGGGTTTTAAGGAGTTTACGGAAGGCAGGAAGAGTAGGGGCAGTTCTAATCTCCGGGGGGAGCTGGTTCCAGAGGGCCGGTGCCGCAACAGAGAAGGCTGTTCCCCTGGGGCCCGCCAACCGACATTGTTTAGTTGACGGGACCCGGAGAAGGCCCACTCTGTGGAACCTAATCGGTCGCTGGGATTCGTGCGGCAGGAGGCGGTCTCGGAGATATTCTGGTCCAATGCCATGAAGGGCTTTAAAGGTCATAACCAACACTTTGAATTGTGACCGGAAACTGATCAGCAGCAAATGCAGACTGCGGAGTGATGGTGAAATATGGGCATACCTAGGTAAGCCCATGACTGCTCTCGCAGCTGCATTCTGCACGATCTGAAGTTTCTGAACACTTTTCAAAGGTAGCCCCATGTAGAGAGCATTACAGTAGTCGAACCTCGAGGTGATGAGGGCATGAGTGACTGTGAGCAATGAGTCCCGGTCCAGATAGGGCCGCAACTGGTGCACCAGGCGAACCTGGGCAAACGCCCCCCTCGCCACAGCTGAGAGATGGTTTTCTAATGTGAGCTGTGAATCGAGGAGGACGCCCAAGTTGCGGACCCTCTCTGAGGGGGTCAATAATTCCCCCCCCCCAGGGTAATGGACGGACAGGTGGGATTGTCCTTGGGAGGCAAAACCCACAGCCACTCCGTCTTATCCGGGTTGAGTTTGAGTCTGTTGACACCCATCCAGGCCCCAACAGCCTCCAGGCACCAGCACATCACTTCCACTGCTTTGTTGACTGGGCATGGGGTGGAGATGTAGAGCTGGGTATCATCAGCATATTGATGATACCTCACCCCATGTCCTTGGATGATCTCGCCCAGCGGTTTCATGTAGATGTTAAATAGCAGGGGGGAGAGGACCGACCCCTGAGGCACCCCACAAGGGAGAGACCTAGGAGCCGACCTCTGACCCCCCACTAACACCGACTGCGACCGGCCAGAGAGGTAGGAGGAGAACCACTGGAGGACAGTGCCTCCCACCCCCAACCCCTCCAGCCGGTGCAGAAGGATACCATGGTCGATGGTATCAAAAGCCGCTGAGAGGTCAAGGAGCACCAGGACAGAGGATAAACCCCTGTCCCGGGCCCGCCAGAGATCATCCATCAACGCGACCAAAGCGGTTTCCGTGCTGTAACCGGGCTTGAAACCCGACTGCTGGGGACCTAGATAATCGGCCTCTTCCAAGGACCGCTGGAGCTGGAGTGCCACCACCTTCTCGACAACCTTCCCCATAAAGGGAAGGTTGGAGACTGGACGATAGTTATTAAGTACGGCTGGGTCCAGGGAGGGCTTCTTGAGGAGGGGGCGCACGAGCGCTTCTTTATAGAGTGTTGGAAAAACTCCCCTCCCCAAGGAAACGTTGGTAATCTCCTGGGCCCAGCTCCGTGTCACCTCCCTGCTGGCCGAAACCAACCAGGAGGGACACGGATCCAGTAAACAGGTGGCGGAACTCACAGCTCCAATGGCCTTGTCCACTTCATCAGGTGTCACCAGATCAAACTCTTCCCAGACAGGTGGACAAGTACGTGCCCCAGTCACCTCGACTGACTCGTTGTCAGTTGACTCTGTTTTACAATTGGAGTCGAGGTCGGCCCGGATCTGAGCGACTTTATCAGCGAAAAACGTGTTAAAATCCTCGGCACTACTCTGCAAGGGCTCCCCAACTCCCCCATGGTTGAGGAGGGAGCGGGTCACCCTAAACAGAGCGGCCGGGCGGGATTCCGCTGATGCAATCAAGGCGGCATGGTACGCGCATCTTGCCGCCTTGAGCGCCACTTTGAAGTCTTAATAAAAGCTCTTACAAGTGTTCGATCAGATTCAGACCTACTCTTCCTCCATCGCTTCTCTAGACGTCTCTTTTGGCATTTCAACTCCCGGAGCTCCTCGTTGAACAATGGGGCTCTACGGGGTCTAACGCCACGGAGAGGTCATAAAGGCGCAATCCGGTCAAGAGCCTCCGCCGCAGCCCCGTTCCAGGCCTCCACGAGAGACTCCACCGAACTGTGGACGAGTGCCTCTGGAATAACCCCAAGCGCCATCTGAAAGCCCTCTGGGTCCATCAGGTGTCTGGGGCAGAACATCTTCATTGGTTCCGCCTCCCTGCGGGGAAGGATTGGAGCCAGGAAGTCAAGCCGTAGTAGAAAATGGTCTGACCATGACAAAGGCAATGCTTCTAAGCCCCTTAGTCTCAGACCATTACTCAGTTGCTCGGAAAGGAATACCATGTCAGGTGCGTGCCCTCCCTCATGAGTCAGACCATGTACTACTTGAGTCAGGTCCATGGCTGTCATGGTGGCCATGAACTCCTGTGCCAACCCAGAGGTTTCGCCGAGTGACGGCAGGTTGAAGTCCCCCAGGACAATGAGGCCGGGGAACTCCACCGCCAACCCGGCTACCTCCTCGAGTAGCACAGGCAGGGCTTTTGACACGCAGCTGGGAGGCAGGTACATGAGAAATAAGCCCACCTGAACCCCTAAGTCCAACTTCATCAAGAGAGACTCGCAACCCGCAATTTCCGGAGCAATGAGTCCACGCAGGCAAAGGCTCTCCCTGGCTATAATAGCCACTCCTCCCCCCCTTCCCTGGGGTCGAGGTTGATGCCATATCTGAAACCCGGCTGGGCAAATTTCAGAGAGAGGAACACCTCCCTCTGGGCCCAGCCAGGTTTCAGTAATACATGCCAGGTCGGCCTCCTCATCCAGGATCAAATCCCGGATGAGGAGAGCTTTATTTACCACCGACCTGGCATTAAGCAGCAGCAACCTGAGCTGTCCATATGATGCATTGTGTTATATATAATTTTAATATGTGGTTTAATATGAGGATCTGTATAGGTTCTTGATCTAATGTCTGACCTACCACACTGATCTATTCTCTCTTTCTTGTACAATTGACATTCAGATAGTCTTAAATTATAACAGCAATTTTTAAGGAAAATGAACTCTCCCTTTGGGAAGATAGGAATCAACTGAGTGGAAGACCCTTCATTTTTTAACCCACAGCTCACTTGAAGGGAGAGATACATTTTGTCTTGACATTTAGGAAGGAATATCAGTAAGATCAGTCAATATGTGCACTGCATTTTCAGGGTTGAGACAACTTAAGCTGCTACGACATACAAGGCCAAAAGTCAGCTTTGGAGTAACCTATTATTTTCTTTATTAGGTATCCCTAGTAAGGAAGGAGGTTTAATTGCTATACTGGATCACCATTGAAAGGGGATCTATTTCTATGATGTCATTTTACCAAGAATGTAAATTTTGACTTTCATTTATTAATAATCAGAGAATTATTATGTGAGTAGGAGTCAAGTTTTCATACCGGATTATATAACCCAATTTGTGAGCATGATAATATCATGTCAGAATAGAGTAGGTTGTTACAGTATATATTTAGTGCTTAAGAATAGATACTTTATTAGTCAAGCAACTCATTAATATCCAGACTGAATAACAATGATTCAAGGAAGAACCATTTGTCTTATCCCTTGTTAAACATCAGTCCAATATTTCATGGCTCCATTAATCTAAACCTCATTCTCAAGCAACTGCTTGTAACAACCACTTTGATCCAGGCCAACAACCTGAGTTCCATTTTAAGGGCAATTGTTTATCTGTTTACTGTATCAAATTTTGCACTGAGATCTACAAATGCAGTAAATGGTTGTTTCCCGTGACTGAGATATTTTGTACTTAGATGGTTCAAGGGAAAATAATTGTCGATAGTAGATAGACTTTGTGTATCTATACCCATTTTTCATCCAACCATTCCCCATTCTAACCAAGAGGAACATAGCATATAATAAATAATAATAATAAATAATAATAATAATAATAATAATAATAATAATAATAATTTATTAGATTTGTATGCCCCCCCCTCTCCACAGACTCGGGGTGGCTCACAACAACAATAATAACAATGTGACAATGTAACAAATCTAATATTTAAAAGAAAGCATCTAAAAACCCATCATTTAAAAACCATACAACACAACAACACCATATATAAAACTATATAAGCCTGCGGGAGATATCTGAATACCCACATGCCTGGCGATATAGGTGGGACTTATGCAATTTACAAAAGACAAGGAGGGTGGGGGCAGTTCTAATCTCGGGGGGAGTTGATTCCAGGGGGCCAGGGCCACCACAGAGAAGGCTTTTCCCCTGGGGCCCACCAGACGACATTGTTTAGTTGACGGGACCTGGAAAAAGCCAACTCTGTGGGACCTTATCGGCCGCTGGGATTCGTGCGCCAGAAGATGGTCCCGTCTTCTTTACCACAATTTGTAATATACTAATAAGCTAATAGGGTTCAGTTTTCTGTTCCCGCTTTTTAAATAGAGGAACTACTATTATCATCTTCCATCCAACAGGAATATGATAGCTATTATTATGTTGTAGAAATCAATCCACAAGGCAAAAATAGTTTACATATTGGCTAATAAGCTTGCAACTTTTTAAATAATATATGAAACCATAAGACATATCGGTTTTTATTAGCGGTAGGTAAGATAACCCATTTTATTGATTATGGAATTGATTGGGCATACAACCTCTTCTTTCATGCACAGATGTGCAGCAGAGGTCTTCCAACAAAGGTGTGGGACTGGGGAGAGAGAATACCACCACCATCCCAGTCACTTTATCAGCTAAATACACAAACAAACCTGTGGGACTTTGTAGATGCCTCCTAATGTTGACATCTGGATGGAGATGTCATCAAGAGCTCCATCAACAAGAGCCAAAATGTTGTCCTCCTTTCCACAGCTGTAGTTGGGAATATTGGCTTCTCCAGTAGAGAGCATGTCCAGCAATGCATCTGATGTGCCAACGGTGCTGAAGTAGTTATCATGGATGTTGTAGCCAAGTGTGAGATTGTGCATGAGCTGAGAATTCTTGTTGATCTCTTGAATGGCAAAAATAAAGCGTAAGACTCTTGATGGATCAGAAGATTGATTACTGTAAAACAATTACAAATCAATATCACCATCATCATTATTTTTAAAATTTATTTTACTTATTTGTACCAACAAGCCTCTTCATTATTAAACAACTCGAAAGTGGTCAATTTCAATTTTTATAAAGATCAGGCATTGAATGCCAAAATGGGTTAGAGGAGACTAAAACTGTTTAATAACTGTTTTAAAAAAAGTTAGTACACACTTGACAAATTCAGTATTGGGCAGGGAGAGGATAATCAGGACTTATTTCAAACTTGTTTTTCGTCCCATTTTTGGATTTTAGTCTCTTCCACGAAACAAAGGAAGTTATCAAAATCCAAACAATTCAATAAATTGTCCTATAGTCTCTGTTATATCTCATATATCTTCTCTTCTATCTCTTCTATCTCTTTTATCTCTTATATTTTCTGCTATTCTCTCTAGTTATATTTTACTCCTATATTTCTCTTGTATACTCTCTATGATAACATTCTACTCATATACATCCTCTATAATCTTCATTGTGTATTATTGTGTATTGGACAAAACAAACAAATAAATAATTTTTTTTTTTTAAAAAACATTAGTCTGCTCCTGCAAAATAGAAGTAAATAAAAATAGAAGAAAAGAATGAGAGTATTAGACCTGTAAATGAAAGGAATGCAACTTATCACACTGAATGACTTACAAGCAACATTGACTAGAAGGAGCGATGTTGAAATTCAATATTATACGTGGTATTGTTGATGCACTGGTAACTATATTAATAAGATGGTCTCCCGGCCTGTAATAGCTCCATGGCTTTGTTTTATTTTTATTCTCAAAATTCAGCACACATTTCATTTTAATTTTCCCAGAAGCTGGCTGAGACACCAGCAGCATCAGAACGATAAGCAGAAGGCCCATAATTCATGGAGCTGAATCAATCGGATTCACATTTCTACAGAATTTAAAATAATTGGAGCTATCTGGCAAGATAGAACCTGCAGGCAAATTGAGCTTCATCTGGAAAGGGGAAAAAGCACACTCAAGAGTACATCACCTGCCTGTTCCAACATGTGGGCCACAAAGAATGTGATGAGGATAATTACACTGAAAATCAATTTGTCCTCATGGGATCCTGCAATTTTTACATGGGGAAAAGGACAGTTGGAGAAAAGCATGTCACTGAAACACTGCTGGGGAAACTGTTATGTAGTGGTGGTGTTCCTTCCTGTTATGACAAGTCTGGAGGAAAATAGTTCAACATCGAGAAAAATTATTTCTGCTATACTTCAACATGGTACCTTGTCTCAAGAGACTGCTGGGTAAGGTCACCTAAAACAATGGAGTTTGGTACTACTTAACTTGATGATTCTTAACTCCAATATTGCCTTGCTTCTAATACCAAGGAAGCAACTATTATCCTTGTTGCTATTACTCTGCTTAAGCACAAGTCATGCCAAACCAACCTCATATACGTGGACTTCAGCAAAATATTTGACAAAGTAGACCACAGCCTACTTCTACACAAGCTAGAAAAAAAGCAGGATAGATAGCTACAACAGGAGATGAATTAACAACTGGCTGACCAACTGTACTCAGCGAGTAGTCCTTAGTGGCTTCTAAGTCCACATGGAGAGAAGTAAGCCACTAAGGACTACTCGCTGAGTACAGTTGGTCAGCCAGTTGTTAATCCATCTACTGGTGTAGCTATCTATTCTGCTTTTTTCTACCTTGTGTACAAGTAGGTTTTGGTCTACTTTGTCAAATGCTTTGCTGAAGTCCAGCTATATTATGTCCATTGCATTTCGTGGTCTACTAATTTGGTTAGCCAGTGTTGAAGAATGAAATGAGGTTGGTTTGGCATGACTTGTGCTTAAGCAGGGTAATAGCAAAAAGGATAAGAGTTGCTTCCTTGGTATTAGAAGCAAGGCAATATTGGAGTTAAGAGCAGCGTTTCCCATAAGCTGCGCGCGTGAGAATGCACCCGCCCCAAAATACCCCCCGTGCACCCTTTTTCACAGGCATGCGCTCCCCATCCCCCTGCCAGCCCACAGGGGGGCAGGGGCGGGGAGGTGCCGGCAGTAGAAGGGAAGGGAGCTGCGGCCGCCCCTGCATCCCCACGGTGCCTCTGGCCCCATCGGCCTTTCGGCGCTGCCCCCCACCTGCTTGATCCGCCCCCTCTGCTCCTCTGCTGCTGGCGAAAGCTTTTCTTATTTTGAATGTTCCGGGCGGGCTGGCCGCTCGCCCCCAACATTGAATATCACCTTTGCCGGCCTATGCTGTGAGAAGAACGGAGAGAGAACGAGAGAGAGTGAGAGCAACAGACAGCAAGATAGAGAGAAAGTGAGAAAGAGAGAGAGAGAGAAAGGGGAGAGAGAAAGAGAAAGCAAGAGAGAGAGCAAGAGAGAGAAAGAGTGTGAGAAAGAAAACAAGAGAGAAAGAGTGAGAGAGAGTGAAAGCAAGAGAGATAGAAAGAAAACAAGAGAGAGAAAGTGAGAAAAAGAGAGAGAGCAAGAGGGGGAGAGAGAAAGAAAGAGAGATAGATAGAAAGAGAGAGATGAGAGAGGAAGGAAGAGAGTGAGAGAGAGAAAGAAAGCAAGAGAGAGAGAGACAGAGAAAGCAAGAGAGAGAGAGAAGAGTGGAAGGAAGACAGAGAGAAATGATAGAAAAAAGGGGAGGGGAAAAAAGAAATGAGAAAATGATTGAGGCAGAGAATGACAGGAAAGAGAGAGAAACAGAGAGAGAAGTGACTCTTGATTTAAAGCATATGGTAATAGCACTTAAATAATAACAGAGAAAAAAACCCAGCCCTCACCTGTTTTTATTAATAGTTATGTTTTTGGTTTTGCTGGTTGATTTAGTTTTAATAGTAATGGATTTTGGTTTTTTTAAATTATTAATTTCTTTTAATAAAAAAGGAGGGATTTTTTTTCTTATTTATTTATTTATTTGCTTGCTTGCTTATTTATTTATTTATTTATTCATTCATTCATTCATTCATTCATTCATTCATTTATTTATTTATTTATTTATTTATTTATATGCCGCCCAGTCCCAAGGGGACTGCCGCTCAGACAATATACTTTTCCGCCCACACTGAAAAAAAATTAGAGGGAACATTGGTTAAGAGTCATCAAGTTAAGTAGTACCAAACTCCATAGTTGTAGGTGACCTTCCCCAGCAGTCTCTTGAGACAAAGTACCATGTTGAAGTATAGCAGAAATAAATTTTCTCGATGTTGAAATATTGTCCTCCAGCATCACTTTCTGGACTTGTCATGACAGGAAGGAACACCACCACTACATAACAGTGTCCCCAGCAGTGTATCAGTGACATGCTTTTCTCCAGCTCTCCCTCTCCACATAGAAAAGTTGTAGGATCCCATGAGGATAATTTGATTCTCAGTGTAATTATCATCATCACATTCTGTGTGGCCCACATGTTAGAACAGGCAGGTGATGTATTCTTGAGTGTGCCTTTTCTCCTTTCCAGATGAAGCTCAATTTGCCTGCATATTCTACCTTGCCAGATAGCTCCAATTATTTTATATTCTGTAGAAATGTGAATCCGATTGATTCAGCTCCATGAATTATGGGCCTTCTGCTTATGGTTCTGATGCTGCTGGTGTCTCAGCCAGCTTCTGGGAAAATTAGAATGAAATGTCTGCTGAATTTTGAGAATAAGGATAGAACAAAGCCATGGAGCTACTACAGGCCGGGATACCATCTTATTAGTATAGTTACCAGTGCATCAATAATGTCACGTATAATATTGAATTTCAACATCGCTCCTTCTAGTCAATGTTGCTTGTAAGTCATTCAGTGTGATGAGTTGCATTCCTTTCATTTACAGGTCTAATACCGTCATTCTTTTCTTCTATTTATATTTACTTCTATTTTGCAGGAGCTAACTAATTTTATTTATTTATTTATTTTATTTGTTTGTTTTGTCCAATACAAAATAATACACAATGAAGGTTATAGAGGATATATATGGGTAGAATGTATCAAAGAGAGTATAGAAGAGAAATATAGGAGTAAAATATAACTAGAGAGAATAGCAGAAAATATAAGAGATAAAAGAGATAGAAGAGATAGAAGAGATATGATGGATAGAAGAGATAGAAGAGAAGATATAGGAGATAAAAGAGAGACTATACGACAATTTATTGAATTGTTTGGATTTTGATAACTTCCTTTGTTGCGTGGAAGAGACTAATATGCAAAAATGGGACGAAAAACAAGTTTGAAATAAGTCCTAATTATCCTCTCCCTGCCCAATACTGAATTTGTCAAGTGTGTACAAACTTTTTTTTTAAAAAAAGTTATTATTAAAGAGTTGTAGTTGCCTCTAACCCATTTTGGCATTCAATGCCTGATCTTTATAAAAAATGAAATTGACCACTTTAGAGTTGTTTAATAATGAAGAGGCTTGTTGGTACAAATAAGTAAAATGAATTTTAAAAAATAATGATGATGGTGATATTGATTTGTAATTGTTTTACAGTAATCAATCTTCTGATCCATCAAGAGTCTTACGCTTTATTTTTGCCATTCAAGAGATCAACAAGAATTCTCAGCTCATGCACAATCTCACACTTGGCTACAACATCCATGATAACTACTTCAGCACCGTTGGCACATCACATGCATTGCTGGACATGCTCTCTACTGGAGAAGCCAATATTCCCAACTACAGCTGTGGAAAGAAGGACAACATTTTGGCTCTTGTTGATGGAGCTCTTGATGACATCTCCATCCAGATCTCAACATTAGGAGGCACCTACAAAGCCCCACAGGTTTGTTTGTGTATTTAGCTGATAAAGTGACTGGGGGGATGGTGGTGGTATTCACTCTCACCAGTCCCACTCCTTTGTGTGGAGTCTTCTGCTGCACATCTGTGCATGAAAGAAGAGGTTGTATGCCCAATCAAGGTACAAAAGCAAGTTTCCACAATTATTAGGAGCTCAAATATTGTATATGATCTTAGCCAAAATAAGATATTTTCAATTCCATAATCAATAAAATGGGTTATCTTACCTACTGCTAATAAAAACCTATATGTCTAACAGTCTCATAGTAATCATTAGCATTAATTAACCATATTATTTAAAAAGCTGCAAGCTTATTAGCCAATATGTAAACTATTTTTGCCTTGCTGCATTAACAATGATTATTAATACTCAAAATTTACATACATGGTAAAATAACATCATAGAAATAGATCCACTCAGTTGATTCCTATCTTCCCAAAGGGAGAGTTCATTTTCCTTAAAAATTGCAGCTATCTTAAAAAATAAAGTAGCACAAAATATAATGTCATTTGTACAAGAAAGAGAGATAGATCAGTGTGGTAGTTCAGACATTAGATCAAGAACCTATACAGATCCTCGTATTAAACCACATATTAAAATTATATATAACATAGTGCATCATATGAATATAACAATTCAATTAAGATCTTCATATGTGGGCCAGATTGTGGTACACTTTGTGATTCAGAAATATAATTAACATTCTTTATTCTTTGTTATTTAATTTTTATCTTTTATTTCAATTCTATATAAAATGTAGTTATTTGTTTTCTATTCCATATCTTGATATACTGTAATGACTAGTCAAAAATAAATTATTTTAATATTTTCCTGAAAACCAAGCTGGATTTATTTAAATTTTATATTTTTTATTCCATCTGACCCTAAATATAATGCAACATTTTAATATATTTTTTTCAGATTAGTTATGGAATTGTTTCAGTGGCTCTGAGTGATAAAAGTAATTTCCCCTTTTTCTACTGGATGCTTCCCAAAGAAGGGATCCAGTATCCAGGAATCATTCAACTGCTCTTGCATTTCAGATGGACCTTGATTGGTGTCTTTCCTTCAGATACAGAGGAGGGAGAGAATTTTATGAGGAGTTTGACTCCTGCCTTTGTCAGGAATGGAATTTGTGTTGTTATATCACAACAAATCTCAAAGACCAATCATATAGCACCCTTCAGGGATGCTCTTACTAAATGGAGACAAGTCAATGTTTTTGTTCATTTCATAGAATATTTTTCCCTTACGAACAGATTTATCCACATCCATTTAGCATTTGAAGGTTTGCCAGGACCAATTGAAGGGAAAGTCTGGATCATGACAGTGTTGGGCGAATTGAAAATGGGAAGGCACAGATTTTTCAGTTATATACATAGTCTTTGGCACTTTGACTTTCAGGAGAAAAAAAGGACAAATGATGATGTGTTCCAAGGCAATTTCTTTGTGGATGACCAATTTGAAAATCATTCTTTTCATTGTTCTTTTTCAAAGCATGTCTTTTCTGTCAAAGGCCGAACAAGATGCTCTCAGGAAGCACCACTGGAAACCCAAGAGAAAAGGAACAGACGACAGATTCCAATTGAACATCGTTTTCACAGCATTGTTAAGACTCTGGTCCACACCTTGAATGTTGCATATTCCTCCAGAACTAGGAGCAGAAAAAAGGACGGCAAAGACAGGTTGGGGTCTCTGAGGCTGCAGCCATGGCAGGTAGGGGGTCCCAATAGAAACCATCAAAAGTAGTTATTTTTTAGAATGAATCCAAAAGAAAGGGAGCACAACCTTCTCAACCTCATTGTCTGGCCAATCTAATCACTCAGGGCATAATGTGCCAAAGAGTGAGAAACATAACAATTTGATATAAAGGAAAGATACTTACTCATTTTTTGCATCTGTCTTTACACAAAGGGGGAAAACAGTCTAATCTATCAAAAACAGTATCACAAAAAACATATTAGGAACACAATTTAGAATGGGGAAGAAAATGGTAAGTGAATACCTGTTTACCCTAGATCAGTAATGGGTTCCTAGTGATATGGTACAATGTGACACAGCAGTAGCAGCCCATTGATGCTGTCACTGATCTAGTGCCAGTTCCTGGGGGCCACCATTTTTTCAAGACATTTTTTTGAATATTTTTTCGATTTTGATGGGATTTTTTATTTTATTTTATTTTATTTCCTCTTCTTCTGAGCATGCTTAGATGTCGAGTTTCTGGCACTGTGTATGCATTGCAATTTAGCTTTGGGTGGTTTTTTTCCTGGGGTAAAAACGTCTTCCCAGGAGCAGAAGCCATCTGCCCTCCGCCTGGATCATTTGGAGAAGCCGGGAAGGAAAGTGTTTTCAGGAGGCAGCCTGGTGTAGCACCTGAAACACAACTGGTCACATTTCTGAGAATGGAACACCCCCCGTCCCCTATGACCCAGCCAGGTCTCAGTTACACATTCCAGGTCTGCCTCCTCCTCTAGGAGCATGTACCAGATCAGAGGGGCCTTGTTGGTTACCGACCTAGTGATCACCAGCCTGAGACCAGGGCCCTGATTTTCCCTGACACCAGCTATACAGGTTGAACTCAAGGGGCAAGAATAAGGAGTTACTGTGAGATAGTGAGTTCTGGTTCCCC
This sequence comes from Erythrolamprus reginae, assembly GCF_031021105.1. NCBI lineage: Eukaryota > Metazoa > Chordata > Lepidosauria > Squamata > Dipsadidae > Erythrolamprus > Erythrolamprus reginae. Next base: position 14,179,701 of record NC_091957.1, read on the forward strand.
GTGAGTGGCCTACTCCTGGTTTCTGTTATACCTACCTCTCCCTCTCAGGACTGTAATGCTCCACCCCTTGTGCTTCCCAGAGATCCCCTCTCCAACCCCTCCAACCCTCCTCACTTCCAGCAGGCTCCATACATTCACATCACATCAGGGGTTTCAGTTGTACCCACCCCCCGACCGGCTTCCGTATGTCCACTCTGCCCTTCATTCATTCCCACATACACCCATGCAATCATACAATATAAAACCACTATAAAACCATAGCTAATTTGATGTAAGACAATCTACAAAAGTATAAAAAGATAAAAACAATTGCTCCCTAATGAACCAAGGTCAATAAAATGATCTTGTCCTTCTTTTTCGTGATCTAATCTTAGGAGTAAATACAAAGGTATATTCCTGGGAAAGGAATGTGTCCTATAAGAATGTGTAAATAATACAACCAAATTGTTGGAGGTGTAAAAATAAAAATGGGACCTTTTTTCATCTATGGTGGACATGCCCCCAAATAAAAAAGATATGGAAAAAAGTTGAAATGTGGATCTTCGAAATTACTACAATTAAACTGATATTAAAGCCAGAGACCTTTCTTCCAGGCATAATAAATCAAAAACTTTAAAAAGACTACTATTATTTAATACAACACATGATTACTGCAATTAGAATTACAATAGTGCAAAAAAGAAGAAACACCATCAGAAAGAGAAATGATTAAAAAAATATACAACTGTGCAGAAATGGACAGATTAACCCAAAAACTTAAAAATAAAGAAGAATCAAAATACTATGAAATTTGGAAGAAATTTTATGACTGGGTCGAGACAAGAAAAAATAATAGTAGTAAATAAACTAGATGTTCCTAAAATCAATCCGAGACAGAAAATTAAGATCAAATCAATCTGACTTTAGATTCATTGAATGATAGAACAAATGTTTGAAAACCGCTGATGCCATAAGATGTATATTGATATTAAAAAAAAGAACTGTGTGGCTAACAGTTCAACGGGGAGGGAGGGGGAATTAGGGGCAGCTCTGAATAATATATTTTAGAATCTAAGTACAACTATACAAATAATAATTAAATTGTGGAATGATACAATATGTACAACATCATATGCCTGCTCTTTTGCTCCCAATATATCATCTTGGAGTCACCCAGGCGCTTGGCTGCAGCTATTACTACTCTCGTCACCAATTCCAAATTCTCACAAGCCAGTTCTAACACTGCTTGTTTCTTCCTTGCAAATTACAAGCCAGGTCTCTTGCCACTTGTCTCTTGCTCACAAATTACAACAGTTTGAAATATTATTTCAGCCTGGTCTGGTAAAAATAATAAATGATAGGAATAACAACAACAACAACAGTAACAATAACAATAGTGAAAAAACTACATTGGGTAAGGAAAGAAGGTTAGTGCTTCTAAATTTATTGGATGTTTCCATTTTAGTTCCATCCCTTTTTGAAGAAGAACCAGTTTTGCAATTTTTCTCAGGAGAAATTGTACTTGAACCAAAATGGGGATGTAACAGGAGATCTGAACATCATGGGCTTGGTGTTTCTCCCCAAAGAGGATCCCATCCAAAAGCAAATGGGGAGCTTTGAAAGACAGAGACTTCTTATCAACCAAACTAGTCTTTTCCAGTTAAAGTTGCTCAACAAGGTGGGAGAAATATTGGTGTCCTTTCTCTGTTTTCAAAAACCTTAGGACTCAATTCAAGTGATGTGGTGACCTGGTACCAAAGTGGATAAAATTTACTGACAATTGAATGTGAGGAGTAGAAATTTACAGTTTTGTTAGTCTGATTGAGAGATTTTAGTACTATTGACCAAGGTATTCTTCAGATGCTATAATATGAAATTTAAGCAATTCAGTCATGTCCAACATGGGATAAAGGTAAAGGTAACGATTCCCTCACACATATGCACTAGTGATTCCCCATTCTAGGGAGTGGTGCTCATCTCCATTTCAAAGCCAAAGAGCAGGCACTGTCCAAAGATGTCTCTGTTCATGTGGCTGGCATGACCAAACACCAAAGGCAGACAAAACACTGTTACCTTCCTACCAAAGGTGGTCCCTAGTTTTCTAATTGCATTTTTATGTGCTTTTGAACTACTAGGCAGAAGCTGGGACAACTAATGGGAGCTCACCCCATTATGTGGCACTAGGGATTTGAACCGTTGAACTACCAAGTCGACCTTTCGATCAACGAACTCAGCATATTTGCCACTGAGTCACCATATTTGTTTGTTTGTTTCTTTGTTTGCTTGCTTGCTTGTTTGTTTGTTTGTTTGTTCGTTCGTTCATTTATTTATTTATTTATTCATTTATTCATTCATTCATGTATGTATGTATGTATGTATGTATGTATTTATTTATTTATTTATTTACTTATTTATTTATTTATTTCGTCCAATACATAATACACATTGAAGAGAAAGATATGTAATAATATAAGAAAAGAATAGAAGAAAAGATATACCAAAGGTGGTATAGTTTTCTACTTGCATTTTTATGTGCTTTTGAACTAGTAGGCCTAAGCTGGATCAAGTAATGGGAGCTCACCCCATTATGTGGCACTAGGGATTTGAACCATTGAACTACCGAGTCGACCTTTCGATCAACGAACTCAGCATATTTGCCACTGACCATCCCAAGGTTGATCAAGCCTTCCAAGTCTAAGTGCTATTGCTATCTCATGCCAAAAGGGATCCATACAAAACTACCATTTGCTGCAGGAGAAGATGTTCGACTTCATCTTTTTGAGACATATGTCCCCACCTTTACCTCATCTCAGTAACATTCTAGCAGTCAGTTCTAGTCTTAATTCTACTGCATGGCAGCCATATGAATTGAACAGAAAAATATGCCAAAAAAAAACCAACCCTATCCATATCTTGTTTGTTTGTTGTTTGGTTGGTTGGTTGGTTGGTTTATTTATTTGTTTATTTATTTATTTATGTAATTTTATATATGTATTTATTTATTCATTCATTCATTCATTTATTTATTTAGAAAGGGACCTTGCAGGTCATCAAGTCCAACCCCCTGCTCAAGCAGGAAACCTTAACCACCCCAGACAGATGGCAGTCCAATTTCTTTTTGAATGTGTTGAGTGATGTGTCGTTCACAACCTCCACTGGCAGGCCATTCCACTGGTTGATCACTCTCACCATCAGAAAGTTCTTCCTTATTTCCAACTTGAATCTCTCTTTGGTCAGTTTCCATCCGTTGCTCCTTGTCTGGCCT